>NC_139705.1:27906183-28311183 GCF_964188405.1 Protomyctophum parallelum | reverse complement strand
AATAATTGCGATTAGTTGATGATTATGTAATAATTGTTTGTGACAGGCCTAGTTGTCTCCTCTCCGTGTACAGATGAATGAGATCATTCTGCACCATTCCAACAACAATTCTTCTCTCCTCTATCTTTGTACAGATCTATAAGATCATGAGGCTCCATTCCAACAACATTTAATGTCTCTTCTCCTTGTACAGATGTATAAGATCATGCAGGTCCATTCCAACAACATGATCAAGGACCTTCACAGGAGAGCAGAGGCCGGGGAGGCCATAGTAGTTAAAGAGTGAGTGCAAGAGCCGCGATGATTACTTTTTGATTACAATTAAGTCATCTTAACGGCACAATGCAAGAAAAATCGAATTCCAATTGGTATAACTTCTATTGTACTTAGGCTATTCTAACTCACTTAGTGCCACAGGACGCCTTTGGACGCCTCCCCTTTATTTGGCTGATATTTTCATGAAAATAAATGTAAGCCATTTTTAAATTGGTGAGGGGCATGGGTATAAATTAATAGGAGTGCCATTTATAGATATATATAAGTATAATTAATAAGATATATTGTGATGATAATAGCACTTTTTGGTCATTTTGAAATAATTACAATTTGAGGAAGTATGAAATAAGGCTACATTGATTAAAACCAGGAAAGACTTATGCTATATTATGATATCAAAAATATCCAATAGGATATCTGGTCTCAGTCTCGCGTAGCCATACAACTATTCTACAATCTCTGAATGCCATGTAGATTCTGGAACTACAGCTCCAGAAATCCGAATAAGGAAGCTGCCATTTCCGTTCACGAAAATATATTTTAAATAGCTTTACAATACATGTAGGCCTATCTAAATCCATTTCTGCTGAGCAGCACTGTATTTTATTTTTTACAGTGTGTTTGGACCGTACAGCATGGACACGGTCACCAGCACAGCGTTCAGTGTGGACATCGACTCCATCAACAACCCGTCCGATCCGTTCGTCAGCAACATCAAGAAGATGGTCACGTTCAACTTCCTAAACCCGCTGCTCGTGCTCGTCGGTACGTGTGTTTGTGTGTGTGTGTGTGTGTGTGTGTGTGTGTGTGTGTGTGTGTGTGTGTGTGTGTGTGTGTGTTCGTGCGTGAAACCTGCACGATCTTATACACCTGTACAAGGAGAGGAGACATTAAATGTTGTTGGAATGGAAACAAGTGCCATGGCTTTTGGCCAAACGAGGTATGAGTTATGTCTGTTCAAAGGTTTCATTTTCAAACAATTGCTATTTGGCCCTTTGGCCAATTGGAGTAAGACTGGTTTCAGTGCTATTTGGCATGAACCTCAACCATACTGTAGTTTCATAAACATGTGCCGCTGTATGTACTGTATGTAATAGGGTCAGGAGAAGAATTTTCATAAAACTGCAATTTTTATTGGCTTTTCCACTTAAAGAAATGTACTCCTAGTTTTGTGTCCGTATAGGTCCAAAGTTCATAGACATTTTTGTGCATTTTGATCAAAGATTCCGAGTTCAGTTCAGTTGTAGTGAAATAAAAAGCATGATATTGTCCTCTGGATAGAAGGAAAATTATTGGAATTTGAAATAGTTGAATATTTAAATACTCAAGTAAAGTAACAAAAGAAAAAAAATTGTACTTAAGTTACTTTACACCAGTGTTCTTAACCAGCATTGTCTGTGATATTGTTTCTGCTAAGAACTGAACTTACATTCTTTCTTTTATTCCAATTCAGTTCTGTTTCCGTACCTGGGAAAGATCTTAGAAAAGTTTGAGGTGTCCTTCTTCCCTGCTGAGGTCTCCAAATTCTTCTACTCCTTCCTGGCGAAGATCAAATCTGAACGGAGCATAAACGACCACAATGTAATTGTCACATTTAGTTTTGACACTTATTTGAAGATGATTAAAGGTGCAGTAAGTTATGCCTGAAGGAGGGGAAAGGAACTGGTTTGAATAACGTGTTCCTTGTGCACGCGCTACGTCCTACCAGAGAAACTCCCCACTGTCAGGTGATAAGAAGTGGACTGCTGACTCCTCATGCATTGAAGGAAGCAAGCAATTATTATATCAGAATAGCGATTTAACTGAAAAGGCTTAAAGGGCCACTTCACCACTTTTGCAACCAGATCTTATTTGAATGCTGTTTAGTACTAGCCTGGTTAATAAACCAGACCGAATCAGCCGTTGGCAAAAATAAATTGCCTGCCGGCGGATTTCGGTCTGGAGAGGCTCAATTGTACGCCCATTTCCTACACCAGAGAATGTGGGCGGCCATTCGGGACACGGTATGCAATATGGGCGGGCTTTGGTACAGTGACTTTCAATGCTTGAGACCTTTGACTGACAGTAGCTCTGACCAAAGAGAAAATGTTTCCCTGGCAATGAAATCCAAGCTGAGCCTCCCCAGACTAATATCCCGCGGTCCGTGCGATATTAGTCTGGTTTATTAACCAGGCTAGTTTAGTACCCTTTCCTGGGGTTTTGATGTGTGTTTATGTTTTTAGATATTTTAGTCATGGTGCCATGTTCATGACCAAAATCCTGTCATGACAATGTGGTCTCACTTCCTTCCTGGACTACAAAGTTACACCTCCATGCAGCCTCCTCCCTCTCCACAAGGAGGTGAAGTGCACTAAAGCATTATGGGCATTGTAGGAATTGGGCAATCCAGTCAAACCCTAGGCAAACACAGACTTAATTATTTTTCTTGCCATAGGGTGCAAATTTCAAATTGTGCTACTGTTATCTACTAAAAATACTATTAACATTGAGTGACTGCAGTGTATTCCAGGGGTGAAATGTGTACCTTTAACCAAAAATCGTATCAGTGTGACCCACTCTAATCCCTAACTGTGTTAATTCAACCCGGCAGAACCGAGTGGACTTCATGCAGCTGATGGTCGACTCTCAGAAACCTGAGACCGCCAACCATGACAAGGAGATCCAGAAAGGTAGGAATAGAAACCACGCGAATAAAATAGAGATCTAACGATACAGTTTAACAGTGATATGATCGCATCACGGTATGTAGCAGACCCAGCTGGCAATAAGGAGTTGTAGCTCGACTGATGATTTTTCCCATTTTATTGTAGTAAATCAACGTGAAAACTGAAAGAAGCATACAATACATACATCAAGGTCAATCAACATTACTGTACATCAATAACTTCACATATCAGTAAATCATATATCAGCAGTTTCATATATAAAAGTAAATCACATTTATGCATTGCACATTCCCCAACTGTACATGTCTAATAATGAATACAATCAATGCATCCTGAACCATAAACAGTCCACCATAATCCACATTAGACAGATCAGGAAACAATAAAACTCTAAACAAACATTCAGTGAACAATAACAAGAAAACATCAAAAACTAGAAAAAGTGCCCTTCTGGCCACAGGTCTCCACCAGGAGGATAGGACTCTGTGTGAGATGTTTGGCAAAATGTTTAGGAGTACTATAAACATGTTTTTTTGTTTGTTTGTTTTTTGCAACAATTTTCTTCATTTTGTTGAGAAAATGCAATGTCGTCCTCGGCCTAGTGGAAATGTGCGTGTATAATTTCACGGAGATTGCACACTGTGTTTGTGATTTGTGGCATTTTGTCATGGACCAGTCATGTGAGCTTTGGAAGCCAATGTTAGCCAATCAGGATGGAAGATGGGACATGGTGCAGATCCGTGTTGATCACATGACTATGGAGAAAGTGTATACCGAATTGTGTGATGGATAAAATGTGTACGAGTAATCTACAGAAATGTGTTTTGCCTAAATCGGCCTCATGGTGGCGCTATAACAGGCCGTTGAAGAATATTTGGGGCAGAGATTCGTCGTTGACATCCAGAGAGTGTGTATGCAAAGTTTGGCATGGATCGGGCCCACGGTGGCGGAGATTAGCTGGTAACGGACGGACGGACGGAAGGAAGGAAGGAAGGATGGAAGGAAGGAAGGAAGGAAGGAAGGAAGCAGGACGGACGGACGCACTCACACACACACACACACACACACAGACGGAGTGCGAAACATACTCTCTCCCCAAGCCTTCGGCCTGGTGGAGACAACAATAACTTTTATGCCCTTCTAGCTAGGCGCTAAATCATTGAGGTCTGAACAGCTTGTCTCTCTCAAGGTCCATTCTTGTGTTCTCTAAAAGTTACATGGCAAGTTCTCCATTGTCCATGTTCATGTGGATCGCACCAAACATCCTTTGTTTGTGCGATTCCCCGTAGCCCTCTCTTGTGACAGCCGGAAGGAGCTGACTTCCGCTTCCGGCCAGGCGCTTCAAAATAAAAGTTTAGCCTTCTCTGGGTCTGTTACATGGTTGATGATACGATACATGGACGTACTGGTTCATGCATGGCGATACGATATGGTTCAATGATATGAAATCGATACAGTATAAAATATGTATAAACAAATGTGTGTCAAAGATGTGGGTAGATTTGCAGGTTTTGGAAGGGAAATGTGTTATTACGGATATAAATAAGTAAACACAGTGATTCTCTGGCAAATACACAGACATTATATTTGAACACATATGGACAAACCCGTACCGTGACATGAACAGATATTACACAATATCGACAAACCAAGTGTAGCAAACGGAAAAGTAATTAAACTCTTTATTTTGTCTTACAATTGCTAAATACAACGCACAGGTACTTCGTATCGATCTAAACTATTATTTGCATTGAGAAATGACACGATACGATACAACGTAAAACGGTACGATATGTTGCCATCTGCATGTAGATGCAGTTGTATTGTTGAAATTAAAATCGTCACTGACTCACTGCATCGTTACAGCCAGCGGCGCAACACTGACCGAACGCTTGGGGGGGATATAGAGAAAAATCCGTCCCCCCCCACCCTAGGGGAGGGGGGGATGGGGGGGTCTAACCACCAAAACGTGGGGTTATGGTTAGGGTCGGGTCGGACTACAGAGAGGTTGTTCCAGTGACTCAATGCACATACAATGCTTTGGCACAGTTATTATTATTATTATGAATTACCTGGCTGATTCCTCCTCCCATGTGTCTCAAAACGTAAAAGTTTAACCACATTATCAGCAGCGCCTCGAACAGGTCAAAACTCACTGACCATCTGTAAGTTAGCCTATTCTATATAAAATGTACAACACCTGGGCAGTTTTCAGGAGAGGAGAGGGTTCGCATGTTTTAAATATGTAGTTGCACCTTACCGGGTGACTGTTGACAGTTGTGGAGCTTTCTCTAGCGGCGTCGATCTCCTCCTTTCCCCATAAATCCCAAAATGGTGTAATATAATAATATAATTCCCAAAGTGGGGTCCGGGAACCCCCAGAGGTCCTTGAGCCAGGGGGTACAGCTACATGATAGTTTGGAACCAAATGGACCCTTAATTGTCGCCTTGTGGCATGTCATGTGGACGCAGCGGGGTCCTTGAAATTAAACAGGTTGAGAATCATTGCTACTGCTAGAGCTGTATAAATCTTCTCTTATGGGGTCCTTCTCTTCTCTTCAAATGCGGGGGGGGGGGGGTCCGCGGGCTAATACGTGTCCATTTGGGGGTCCTTGACACGAAAAGGTTTGGGAACCACTTAGCCCTGGAACATGACTGCCATGATGATTATCATGACAGTCATGCAGAAACTTTGCCCTGTTTTTTGCGCTCGCTGCATTTACAAGATTTCCGTATATAAACATTCAGATTTCAAATATAAAGTACTCACAAAGTGTCCCACGGGTGTTAGTTAGTAGCAGCGCCAGCGATTAGAATTGCTGCGTCCCGCGTTGTTTAATAAAAAGCATTTTTGTCCGAGCTCCCCGGCTACTTTTTTCAAACGGGGTTCGTTTGGGAAATCCACAGTTGCACACCGGGAGCGCACTCGCCTATTAGTCTGTATTGGCAGGGCGGTCAGCGTACCTATATCGAACACACCGAGTACCACCCTCCTCCCGACCGATAGGGGCGCGTAGTTGAAAGCCAATGGCAAAATAACACTTCGGATAAAAATGCTTTTTATTAAACAACGCGGGATGCAGAAATTCTAATCGCTGGAGCTGCTACTAACTAACACCCGTGGGACAAATTGTGAGTACTTTATATTTGAAATCTGAATGTTTATATATACGGAAATCTTGTAAATGCAGCGAGCGCAAAAAACAGGGTGAAGTTTCTTCATGACTCTCGTATGAATACGAGAGTCATGAACCATGGCTAGGAACCACTGTACTAGAGTAGAGGATAAAGTATATTCATTCATCTCCTATCGACTCCTATCGAGTCAATACACGTTACCAAAAGTGGTGCGTGACACCAAAAGTGGTGACCTATTGAATCCTGTTCCTGTATTATTAGAATCATTACGCAATCACCACAGAGTGCAAAGCACATTGGGTCACTGATGGCGGTGTAACAAATTCCAAACAACCGAACACGGTAGATGGGCCAAACCATTTTGGGATTTACACAGGGGTGGACCAAATATACCCTTCAAAATATATCGCGTTTATGAACGCAGGATTTCAAAAGTATTACTCCTAAGATAACTTTGGAGCCAGGGGGGATAAAGGGGGGGATCCCCCAGCCAGAGGGGGACCCCAAACTCATTTGGGGGGGACCAATGTGACGCTGGCAGGGGACGAAACCCCTCCGTCCCCTAGCTTATTGCGCCCCTTACAGCCCTAGAAGAACATGAATACCATCAGTGTGCCGACTTGGACTCTCTTTATGTGGACTCGACTACAACAATAGTGGTTTGTTCGTCTGTCTGTCTGCCAGGGCTGACGGATCACGAGATTCTGTCCCAGGCCATGATCTTCATCTTCGCCGGCTACGAGACCAGCAGCAGTACACTCTGCTTCCTAGCGCACAACCTGGCCATCAACCCTGATGTCCAGAAAGCCTTACAGGAAGAGGTGGACCAAGCCTTCCCACAGAAGGTATGAATGAATGAATGAATGAATCATGCACGTACCAGGTGTTTTTCTTGCTTACTGTATGAGCGTCTGATAAATTGCAATTGTAAATTGAGTGCTCTGTTTTATCTCCATCCACCACCTCCACCACCAGGCCAAGCCTACGTACGAAGGCCTGCATCAGATGGAGTATCTGGACATGGTCCTGAACGAGTCCCAGAGGCTCTACCCCATCGCCAACCGCCTGGAGAGGATCGCCAAGAGCTCTGTAGAGATCAACGGCGTCACCATCCCCAAAGGAACCTGCATCGCTGTGCCCGTGTACGCCCTGCACCGCGACCCGTCCCTCTGGCCTGAGCCCGAAGCCTTCAAACCCGAAAGGTAAGTTACGCCCTGCACCGCGACCCATCCCTGTGGGAGGAACCCGAGGCCTTCAAACCCGAAGGGTACAGACCCCTCCCTCTGGGCCGAACCTTAAGCCTTCAAACCCGAAAGGTATGGTGTTGAACGAAAACCCAAACGAAAATACAACCGGCGCTTGAACACATTTGGCTGTTGGTTAGAGCAGTGGTTCCCCAAACCTTTTAGCTCAAGAACCAAAATAAATTAGACTTTAAAAAAAAATCTATACTTCCAGGTTCAGCAAGGAGAACAGGGACCAGATGGACCCGTACGCCTACCTTCCGTTCGGCGCCGGGCCCAGGAACTGCATCGGCATGAGGTTCGCCGTCATGTCCATGAAGCTAGCCGTGGTGCAACTGCTCCAGAACTTCACCATCGTCACCTGCAAGGAGACCGTGGTGAGAAGACATTCTACTACGAATACACACTAACATCCACAGGACTGGCTCGTATATATAGGCCACAGGCAGATTGCCCAGGGCGGCAGTTGAGGCACCCCCCCCCAAAAAAGAAATGGGGCCATCGTCATTTTTCAGATTTCTACACATTATGAAACTACAGAATGTAAGCTTTCATTGTATTGTTCATT
Organism: Protomyctophum parallelum; assembly: GCF_964188405.1. Lineage (NCBI taxonomy): Eukaryota > Metazoa > Chordata > Actinopteri > Myctophiformes > Myctophidae > Protomyctophum > Protomyctophum parallelum. Next base: position 28,303,291 of record NC_139705.1, on the reverse strand, counting down.
GAAAAATATTTGAAAAGGATATGACCCTTTGAAACTTGAAAAATCCAGCCTAGGGCGCCAAATTGCTTAGGGCCGGCCCTGAACATCCACAGTATCAGTATAACAAGGAGACTGTGGTGAGAAGACATTCTACTAATATACACATTATCCACAGTATCAGTTTAACAAGGAGACTGTGGTGAGAAGACATTCTACTAATATACACATAATCCACAGTATCAGTTTAACAAGGAGACTGTGGTGAGAAGACATTCTACTAATATACACATTATCCACAGTATCAGTTTAACAAGGCGACTGTGGTGAGAAGACATATTCTTCAGAAACGCACATCTTCTGTTTTTTTATGCTGAGCCAAACCGTAAAAACAGTACAGATGTACAGTACTTGTACATCAAGCTGCCTCACGCTACAGAAACAGGAGATTTCTATGGGCCTCATGGCTCGGCAAGGCTTACTACTATTGGAATAGAGAGCTATTTAACTCTTACATTAAAAAAAGTATAGATCTATACATTTGAATGATCTGTGATGTTATTGTGTTTGTCCAGATTCCCATGGAGGTATAGGAGTTGATCTGTGATGTTATTATGTTTGTCCAGATTCCCATAGAGCTATAGGAGTTGATCTGTGATGTTATTATCTTTGTCCAGATTCCCATGCAGCTATAGGAGTTGATCTGTGATGTTATTGTGTTTGTCCAGATTCCCATGGAGCTATAGGAGTTGATCTGTGATGTTATTGTGTTTGTCCAGATTCCCATGGAGCTAGGAGTGGACGGCTTCACAACACCAAAGGACCCCATCCAGCTCAAGCTGATCTCAAGAGCAGATGTGGCTGCTTAACCTGCTAAATGCTAAATATGCCTCAACATCATTTGACTGCGTTTCCATTCTTATGTAAGCTTTAACCATTCTTATTGTATATAATAAAGCGATTATATTATAGAGTGATTATTACATTGACCACCTGGTAAATACTCTAAGCCTGGTAATAATAGAAATATTTGAATTATGGAATAACTTTGGAAGTCAAATTAGGCCTACTGGATTAAAAACACTTTAGAAACACACTAGAGAAGAGTTTTGCTTCATCGCTGTTACTCATGGGCTGTGTGTGTGTGTGTGTGTGTGCGCCCGCGCGCACACACGCGTGCGTGTGTGTATACAGAGAGCGAGTTTATCCAGGATATCAGGACATTATACTGCCTTCTCAGTGCAGAGTTCAACAATGACTGCTTTAGAGATGAAAGCACGGAATGAAAGATAACACCCAACAGGTTTCTGCTACCATACTGCATTCAACAACAACAACACCAGTGTAATATAACCATTAGCTCATATATAGTAGCTGTCACACAGAACCAGTCCAGAGCACACATTCTAAAACAGTGGTTCTCAAACCTTTTCATGTCAAGGACCCCCAAATTGACACAAATTAGCCTGTGGACCCCAATTAGAAAATATATGCCAATGACACCCATAAGAGAAGATGTTTACGGCTCTGAATTAGGTCACAGTGCCCCATTTCTATCTCTGGGACCCCAATGCATATCGTAAAATTAATTTAACTCTGAGAGTGTACAAATGGATCCATTTGGTTCCGTCTGTAACTCTCTGAGTTACAGACTCTCTGAGTTACAGACCCATAAGGGTCTGTTTGGTTCCTAACTATCATTTAGCTGGGGACCCCCTGGAACTTCCTCAAGGACCCTATAGGGGTCCCCGGACCCCACTTTGGGAACCACTGCTCTAAACAGGTTTTCACTGCCAGCCCGGCCTTTCTCTCTTCTTGGCTTTCTACTTCACTGAATAGATGGCCTCCTTTCAAATGTTTGGACATATTGTTTCAGGAGGAAGCAAGCACTCCCACTGCTATCTAATCTCACGCCCCATCTCTGCGCACACACACACACACACACACACACACACACACACACACACACACACACACACACACACACACACACACCCACTACATAAACAAGCTCCACCTCTATGTTCGTAAATGATACGGTTTCAAGTCCCTACTCAATTAAATTTGCAATTCAAAGGAGCCTTTATGCATGAGAGAACATATACGTTTGCCAAAACGTATATGCCAAAGCAAGTGTCAAAATATATTAAAAACAGTTGAAAACACAGCATTTTGTAAACTCTACTCAGCATTGTGAAAGTCTGATCTCTAGTGGAACGCTGTTGCATTGAAATATTACAGAAGTTTTCAAGCCTTTTCATATCAAGGTCCATTATTTATTAGGCATTATTTGAGCCACGGACCACCGTTTGACGACATTCAGGCTTGCAGACCCAAAACTAAACAATAGCCTATGTTGTTATCATTGGATAGATATGTGTCCACATGTCCATGCTGTATTGATGTTGGTACCATTAGGTGAGATAACTAGCCGGCCATCCAAAATTCAGAAAAGGTAACCGAGGGTCCCAAAAGGGGCTAGAGAGATAACAGGCAAACATCGATCAAAATAACAATTATCTAATTGTGTAGACTTCTTGAAAAATTAAGTAATGCCAGATGTTTAACTTTTCTTTTACTCTTGAGAGGTTAAAATGGACCTGGTCAATTTTGGTTTAATTTTACACCCTCAATATTGTTACATATCTAATTAGGGTCCATTTGGTTGGACTCTCCATAATTTATCTGGGGACCACATGGAACCTCCTCCGGGACCACTGGTGGTCCCCGGACCACTGTTTGAGAACCACTGGAATATGAGGACATGGCAGTGTGCTGCTATGATTTTGGGTAATATTTAGCAGAACTATTAGGCCTATACTGCATTATACCAGACCTCAATCCAGGTGAAAAGGTAAATATTTAAACACAACTATAGGGAATGTGTACAACCGTGGATGACTCACCTAGTTTAGTTTGAGCAAGGGTAGGGTAAGGATTGGGATTGGGTACATTTTTGCAGGGTTGTAACTTGTGTCTGGACATTGCTTTGGCAATGTAAACGTATGTTTTCTCATGCCAATAAAGCCCTTTGAATTGAAATTGAATTGAATTGTCTGGACTCTGAAGACCATTGTTGGGAGGTGGCGAGGTGGTTGTAATACTGCTTTTGAGCCACCAAGGGGAGCTAGAACGCTATAGTGTGGTTGTGTCCGAGGTCAAGAAAGACTAGGCTACTGTTTGTTTGTGGCAAACTTTTACTAAGTTGTTTAGTAATATGTGTAGCCTAAAGGTTTAAATGTACATGTGTCCTAATGTAGTGAAGCTATTACAAAGTCCAAAAGTAGTCTTGGAGATCTGTCAAATTCTGTCAAATTCAAATTAATTATAGCCTAAAATACATAGAGATTAGACAAAAACCGATGGACATCATGCCATGGCATGTGTCCAAGGTGTCATTTTTATATCATTCAATCTATTGTGTCAATGTGTCTACACACACCGCTGCTGGAACTGTGGGACTGGAGACCGAAACTGAACTGAACTGTGTGATGATGATCAAACAATTGAAACAAAGAGCTTTATCCTCCTCACCAGCGTTGCCAGATTGTGTCAGTGAGAGAAATAAGCAAACAAGCCCAAAATAAGCGACTAGGCTACGGTATTTGAAAATAGCAGATCTACAAGCTCATAACGCATGCAATGCATTGTGAGCTTGTAGGTTGGCTATTAAAAAATTACAAAAAAATACAAATGTGGAAAATATTTTTTTAAACATTTTAAAGGACCATGTCACCACTTTTCAACCTATCTTCATAATTGGTCCTCACTACTGTACTGTTCATGATAAAATACCACGATCTTTCCCCCCTGTGTCTCATAGGAGGGCTGTGGGCAGTTCAGAAACCCGTCCACCAGTGACATCATCACATTAGGCAGATTTTTATTATTTATATTTATTTTAGTTAAAAATATATATAGGCCTATGTTTACATTTTTATTATCGAGAATGATTGCTTCCATTATCGCATTGTAACTTTTCAGGAATAGAAAGCCTGCCGTTTCTATTAGGTTGGATTCCCCATCGATGTCACTGGTGGACAGGTTTCAGCCCTCCCTGCATGAGACACCTGAGTAGGGGGGGGGGGGGGGAGTGCTGTTATATCATGAACATTATGCATTCAACTTCAACCGCTTATCCGTATAGTCGGGTCACAGGGCAACACTTCCAACATAGATTTCCAGCCTTTCCAGAGCAACATTAGCAACTTCCTCCTGGGGGATCCCGGGTGTTCCCAGACCAGTGTAGAGATATAATCCCCTCCATCTGGTCCTTGGTCTGCCCTGCCCGGGGGTCTCCTCCCAGTGGGATGTGCATCGAGGACCTCCCTAGGAAGTAGCCAATTAAGTAGAGAGACGCTCGAGAGGCATCCTAACCAGATGCCCGGACAAATTTATTGGCTCCTTTCCAAGCGAAGAAGCAGCGACTCTATACTCTGAGTCTCTCTCGACTCTCACATGCTCACATGACTGAACTTCTCACCCTATCTCTAAGGGAGATGCCAGCCACCCCGCCCACCTGTCTAAAAAAAGTAATTTAGTCCGCTTGTATCCGCGACCTAATTAATTCCCTGAATAAACCCAAATGTTCACCTGGGGGTGCTTGACTGGAAATGGGTGAGAATCACTGGTTTATTCGACATTTATAGGAAACAAGCCCAAATAAGCAATTTTTGTTTCTATAGCCTATGTATATATATATATATATATATATATATATATAAAAAGGCAACTACCATTATTATTTTACAACTAATTAACACCGTGAACCACTCCATACTGGTTAACAAGCTAAAAGCAATTGGTTTTGATAACACATCAGAAATCTGCAAACTGTTAATAAATACTTCAATCAATCAATCAAAACAATAGTCGCTTACAATAAGTAGACATGGCAACAATGCTCCTCACACTGGGAACTCCCCCCATGCGCATAAAGATGCGCCTATTGGCCAGCCCTCTGGCTGCTGCTCTCCATCCTGATCGGCTGGCTGTCTTGTCACTGGAGCCGCTTATTCTGGGTTGCCATGACCGCCTATTACCAGCGACGTTGGGCCACCTTTTCTGTAAATTTAAATTTGGGGCTTGTTTCTAATGTGATTGATTGATTGAAATTAACAGTTTGCAGAATTACAGTACATTTCAAGCACAACTCAATACAAAGACTGTTAACTGTGACTGAGTGGACAATCCAATAAAGCATTACACTTGTTTACAAGATCCCCCCCACCCCCCCACCCCATTTCCCCTCACTGTATATTGTATCTTTTCCCTTTTTTGCTTCCCATTATGATGAATTACTGTTCTGTTCTTTAGCTACATAGAAATGTCTATTTGTATGACTCTAAATGTTTGTATGTCTTTAAATGTTTTGATGAATTGAACAATGTGGACCCTGTTGTAAACAAGTGTAATGCTTAATTGGGTCGTCCACTCACAGTTGACAGTCTTTGTATTGAGTTTGTGCTTAAAATGTACTGTAAATTCTACAAACTGTTAATAAATATTTCAATCAATCAAAAAAAGAGGGTCCACCTTAATTGTTCAATTAATCAAAATTCATCATTTGCTTAATAGCTTATTTATGCTCGTTATTTGTCAACACGGACCCCCATCTGAAAAGGGTCTGTGCCAGGGATCCCCATACACGTCTTTGTATTGAGTTTGTGCTTAAAATGTACTGTAAATTCTACAAACTGTTAATAAATATTTCAATCAATCAATCAACCATACCATACCACTGATACCAGATGTGATTGATTGATTGATTTGACTGATTGATTTGTGTAGAATGATTTAAAAAATAAAATCCCAAGATGTTTTGGAAAATAGCAGATATGTGCTTTAGATCTGCTATTTGCATAGGCCTATAGCTGATCAATGCATTCTTTTATTTTTGTTTTCCTAGAGCTGTTGCACCGTCGCTTAGTTCTGTCACAAAATCTGGCAACACTGCGCTCAAGACTGTTCTTCACAACGTGCGCCTCCAGTCAGCCAGTCAGTCAGTCAGTCAGTCAGTCAGAGTGGCCGAGTCCAAGCGCTCATAGCCGGGGTGGATTCTCCAGTCAGTCCGCTGATGATAGCCGCGTAGGGTGGGACGCTGGGACGGGACAGCGACAGGGACGGGGCTTGATTCATGGTGTGGTCCGGAGGACAAGGCGGATTATTTTTGGACTGGGAGAAACTTGATGCAGCAGAGGCGGAGGAGGAGCGCATGAAGAAGGTAGGTTTGATTTCCAGGAGGACTGAGCCAATATAAAATGACTGTTTTCCTTTCCCCAACTGTTTTATCACATTCTTATAAATAAGTCATTAGAAGACACTACAGGTCAGTCTCTTACCCTAAAGCAGGGTGAAACTTTACTGCTGGCAGAATGATGCTCTGTAGCCTAAAAAGGGGACTTTGTTTAATGCAGATATATATATTTTTTTTTGGGCTGGGCTTATATCTTTAAAAATATATATATTAGTTACAATAGTTAGCCTATTATCTGTGAGCCGGTCTGACAGAATCAATTGTTTCCCGTTGAACCTATTATCTGGTTATAAAGGGTGTGTGTGAGTGATAATAACTCAATTGATATTGATGCGGTATTGATTTCTAGACATTACACGCATGCAGGGATCGATTATAGCAGAGACAGAATGTTGTGAGTGATTTAGTCTCCCGTGTTGTTGAGAGACAAAGGCTTGTGTTCCAGACCAGGATGGCATGCATGGAGGAGGCAGGTGCATTCAGCTAGCTAGTATACTGGGAGGAGGAGGAGGAGGAGGAGGAGGAGGAGGCAGATCTTGGGTTGAACAAATTGTGCCAGTATCTTCAGTGCATTGTGGGGGGAAAGTATACTCACTTTTTTTTACTGAAGTAAAAGTATCAATAGGCCTACTGCAATTTAGAAATACTCTGTTACAAAGTATTGGCATCAAAATGTACTATAAAGCCATGAGTAAAAGTATAGCTCATTGTGCAGAATGTCCCATTTCGAGATTTCAAATCCTATAGGCTTTTATAAAATCTTTTGAAGATAGCAGAACCTGCTTGTTTCAAATGGCTGAAAGAAGTGGTTAATGTATGTTTTTTCTGTTTTGTCATAATAATCAAAGCAACTAGTAAACTAAAGTTTTCAAATCAATGTATTGGAGTAACAGTACCTACAATATCTTCCTCTGAGATGTAGTGGAGTATAGAAGTAAAAGTATTGGAAATTGGAAATACTAAAGTATTCAAAAATTGAAGTACAGTATTAGTAGTAAAAATGTACTTTTACACCACTGGCTATCTTATTCATCTTCCTTAATTGTTGCAGTCTGTCTGTCTCGTCTCCACATGCTAGGAGCTCTCATTTACAGTCTGGCATGAAAGGAAATAAATAATTATCGCATAATTATTCTCATAATTCTCATAATTATTGGAGAATTTATATTTGCTGCTGGACTGAGTCTGAGAAATGCAGAGAGAGAGAGAGAGAGAAGAAATCACTGGAGAAGAAATCACTGAAGTGCAGAAAACAATGAAGTTAAAGAGGGCTGTGTCTGTCAGAAGATAAATGTGCACACGCACACGCACACGCACACGCACACACACACACACACACACACACACACACACACACACACACACACACACACACACACACACACACACACACACGCCACAGGGAGGGTACAGAGAGTTGCCTCTTGGCACACACACACATCAGTGTTTGTCTTAAATGGGCGTGATGATGATTGTGTTTCTATTGAGAGTCGTAAATCCATCTCTGTTGTGCTTCCTGAGAAATCTGTGTGAATGCAAAACTGAAAAATGTGCGCATGTACACGCACGCATGTGTGTGTGTGTGTGTGTGTGTGTGTGTGTGTGTGTGTGTGTGTGCACGCGCGTGCGCGCACACACACACACACACACACACACACACACACACACACACACACACACACACACACACACACACACAGAGAGGGGGAGAGAGAGAGAGAAGAGTTGGAGATGAGCTAGCTGCTGTGGCGTGAGAGCCAGACAAGATGTGTGTATTTTCTACATTGCAGTATTGATACTTTTACTTTAAGCAAAACATGTGAGTAAATTGTACATTTATATAGCGCCTTTATCCAAGGTGCTTTACAGAGATTGTGCATTACATACACTCATATTCATGCACTGATGCAGGAGGAAACCATGCAAGGCACCGATTAGGGGTTCAGAGTCTTGCTCAAGGACACTTCGACACCAACTCTGGGGGGAGCCCACAGGGTTCGAACTGGGAACCTTGCGGTTGCCATATCCGGCCACTCTACACCCTGAACCACCGCCGCCCAGTACTTGAGTACTTTTATTTCCCCGTATACCTCTGGCTGGCATGTGGCTGCAGAGAGGACTCCATGCAGCAGAACAGACCAGGCCACATGTTAGCTGAGAGCCGCTGGCCATGATGAGAGGGATCCAGGGATTACCTCTGTGTGACAATTCCCATGGCGAGGAAACATCCCAGGAATGTGCTGCTAATATCCATGCTTTTCCATGGAGGGAGGGAGGGTCGGGAAGCATTATGCTACGATTGTTGCTTTAGTTCAGAATGTGCTGCTAATATCCATGCTTTTCCATGGAGGAACTTAAGGAAGGGTCGGGAAGCATTATGCTATAACTGTTGCTTTAGTTCAGAATGTGCTGCCAACTATAATATCCATGGTTTTCCATGGAGGAAGGGTCGGGAACATTATAATGAATTGCATTTTTATAGCGCTTTCCCAAGTGCTCAAAGCGCTTTCCAATGGTTCATCCATTCATACATTGGGAGGTGAAGCGGCGAACAGTCGACGCCAGCGTCCTCACTATCCCACATTCACACACCGACGGTGGTGAGCTCACACCGACCGACTCATTGGAGGCAATGTAGGGTTCAGTGTCTTGGACACTTCGGACAGACAGGAGGAGCCAGACAGGAGGAGCCGGGACTTGAACCGCCTACACGCGGATCATTGGACGACCTGCTCTACCTCCTGAGCCACAGCCACCCATTATGCTATAACTGTTAGTAGGCTAATAAGGTTTTCCGTGGAACCCCGCCCTGGTTTGGTGCTATTTTATCATGGTGCTATTTTATCATTAGTGAGGACCAATTATAGGAAGATAGGTTGAAAAGTGGTGACGTGCATGGTCCTTTAATCAGATATCAGTTTATACAAGTCTACAATCTACATATATATACCGCTGCTAGAGAGTTTAGCTAAACCGCTTTGAACCTGGCCTTTCCTATTTTGGTCATGTCTGTCATCATAGGTAAAGAAACATTCTTTAGAAAATAAGGGAAAAACAGGGCGGGCTTAAGTGGCAGCTCAGCCAAGAATATTACTAACAATGTGTGTGTGTGTGTGTGTGTGTGTGTGAGTGTGTGTGTGTGTGTGTGTGTGTGTGTGTGTGTGTGTGTGTGTGTGTGTGTGTGTGTGTGTGTGTGTGTGTGGTTGTGTGTGTGTGTGTGTGTTTACCTGACGGCTCAGCCAAGACTACAGGCTGTTACTAACACAGACACGACTAAGAAAACGAAAGCAGGAAGACATAATACAACAAGACCAGACAACACAATAGATGAGACACACTGTGTGTGTCAATGTGATTTAAGCGTGCGTACTGCGTGCGTGCGTGCGTGCGTGCCCTATCCTCTCATATTCAAGCAGTAGCACCAAGTAGCTAACCATTCATTTGTCCCCCAGTGTCGTGTCGTGTTGTGATTGAGTGGCGAGCCACAGAATGCAGTGTGTGTGCGTGTGACTGTGCGTGTGCGTGCCCCAGTGTGGTGATGTGATTGAGCTGTGTGTGTCTGTGGTGATGACATGGAGGGAGGATGTTTTTGAGCCCAGAAGGAGCACAACAGATACAGATACAGGAATGCAAACAATGTCAAGAGAGAAGTGATCGACCGTAAAAAATAAAACACGTTGTGAGCTTGTAGATCAGCTATTTCCGGGGCGCAACCCCAGCACTCTTTATCTACTGGAGATGCGGTGTATACGACATGGATTTCGAAACAAATTTGTTCAACGCAAAATGCTGCGTTCAAGTTTATTCTCCTGAATGCTGCCTTCCGGCATGGCATGGAAAGGAGAGGCATTTGCATTTCTTTCACCATGTAGTAAATGCTGCATTCCTTCGTGGTCTGGAGAGGGCAGTTGTTTTACAGACGGGTAAAAGGGCAGGGGCTGAAGCCCCCTTTGGCATTGGGTCCCATTTTTAGAGTCTTTGGTATGACCCGGCCAGGGATCAAACCCCAGCCTCCCAGTCTCAGGGCAGACACTAACCACAAGGCCACTGAATTTGTGTTTTGCAGTGCTGTAAAGTACATTTACTCAAGTACTGTACTTAAAGGACCACTTCGCCACTTTTCAACCTACCTTATATTTCAACCCTACTTTATATAATTGGTCCTCACTAATGAAAAATACTCGGTCTGTGTCTCATAGGAGGGGTGTGGGCAGTTCAGAAAACCGTCCACCAGTGACATCATCGTTGGGCAGATTTAGTTTTAAACAAGATTTAAAAAGAAAAGAAAAACAGATTTAGATTTGTATTATCGTGAGAACGATGGCTTCCATTATCGCATTGCAACATTTCAGGAATAGAAAGCCTGCATGCAGTTTCTATTAGCTTCAATGATGTCACTGCGAGGAGACAGGTCAAGCTGTCCTTCTCACCCATTGAGATGCATGTTAGATGACGGGATTTCTCCATATAAATAATGGATCATTTCAGAAGCAAAACCTTCAAAATGTCTTCTAAATCTATAGTCAACCAGGCCTGCATGACATTATTTTAATAAACTAGAAATACGGGGAAATGACAGAGGGAGAAATTAACTTTTAACGACTACCCGACAGGAGTTTTCATGCACGGTAAGACTACACTCATTAGCTATTATTGCCATCACCTGGGTGGGTCAGTCGTGTAACTTTCCCGACGTTAAGCTGTGTAAATGTTCAACAGCCATGCAAAATAACATTGACAGCTATGATGTGTCGAAAGCTGACCTGCATAGCAACAGTTGCTAAACTATTTGGATTGGCATTGGACAAGCACTTTTGGGATGGGATTTAGCGAAGGGCTAATTAGCTAAAAGGATAGTTAGAAACAAGTAAATATTTGTAATTTTGTAAATGCGACCGTTAGCACTTCAGAACTATATATATTTCGACCATTTGAAAACTTGAAATGGGACATTCTGCTCAACGAGTACTTTTACTTTCGGTACTTCAAGTGCATTTTGATGCCAATTAAAACTTTTGTACTTTTTGAATTCCAGACTTTTACTTGTAACACAGAGTATTTATAGATTGCAGTAGCCTATTGATACTTTTACATACTGTAAAAAAAAATAAAGTAACTTTGCTAAGCAGAAAGGAATATGAAATGTGGTGGAGATCACATCGTACTGCACATGGCATATTATACGTTCAAGATTGGAGGTTCAACTTTAGTGTCCCTGGGGGGTTACATTCTGTCTTGGCACAGCAGTGCTGCACACATAAAACATCTTAACCTCTATTGGGTTTGGTCCCTCAGGGTGACTCCTTTTTCCAATCTACACCAAATCTCTTTGCAATCAATCAATCAATCAACCAACCAACCAACCAATTCACCCAAACAGATCGTCAATCTTCAGGAGTTTAGACGTAGAGGGAAAAGACCAAGTATAGAGCCATGCAGGTCAAGTTCACCAAGTATAGAGGGTTTAGTGGCTATAGGGATGAAGTCAGCTGTGTGAGGAGAGTTTTGTGACCTGACCAAGTGACCAGGCTTTGACAGAGAGGACCTTTATGATTCACACGCGCGAGCACGCACACACAGACACACAGACACACACACACACACTCTTCAGTATGCTGAGTATTGCGTCGTAGAGTGGAGGAACGGACAGACAAGCGTTCCTCAGTGCTTCGCAGGGGCTACACATTGACATGCGGATATGCTAATGAGTTCCTGTTTATAACCCTGAGCACAACCCTGACAGGACCCCAGAGTCAGTCATAGGGCTCCCCCAGAGTCTTTGAGCAAGACTCTGAACACCTTATTGCTCCCGATGAGCAAGTTTGTGCCTTTGTTTCCTTCGCCAGTGGTTCCCAAACTTTTTCATGACAAGGACCCCCAAATTGACACTCATTAGCCAGTGGACCCCCATTTGAAAATATAGTCCAGGGTCCTCCATACGAGAAGCTGTTTCCGGCTCTAGCAGTGATTCTCAACCCGTTTAATTTCAAGGACCCCCAGTTTGACATGCATTAGTCTACGGTCCTTGAGGAAGTTCCAGGGGGTCCCTAGCTGAATGGATAGTTAGAAATTAACATTGATTTTACAAAATAAATTATAGGGTCCCAAAGCAAAAAAAATAAAATCCCATTAAATTAAATTAAAATGTCAAACTGAGGGTCCTTGAAATGAAAATGGCTGAGAGTCACTGCTAGAGCCTGAAATGTTCTCTTATGGGGGGTCCCTGGCATATCTTTTCATATGGGGGTCTGCAGGGCTAATTAGTGTAAATTTGGGGGTCCTTGACATGAAAAAGTTTGAGAACCACTGGCTTATGCCATCAGTGTATGAATGTAACGCATGTACCCCTCTCCTCTCCTCCCCTGTAGGAGATGATGGATGTGGAGGCTCTGAGCAGAGCGGAGCTGCTGACTCTCCTCTCCATCCTGGAAGGAGAGCTGGAGGCACAGGATGTGGTCATCCACAGTCTGAGGGTGAGTCCACCACACACACGCACCACACACGTATGCGCACGCAGGCACGCAGTGCACCACCACAGAGAGAGTTTCAATGAACTAGAAATACGAGGAAATGACTGAGGGAGAAACAGTACTACGGCGATTAGTATAATTATTGCCATCACCTGGGTGGGTGAGTCGTGTAACTTTCCCCCGACGTTAAGCTGTGTATATATATGTGTTCAACAACACACAGCCATGCGAAATAACACTGACAGCTATGAGGTTGACGACGGAAGCTTGCCAGACCATAATATTGCCAGCTTAGCAACGGCCGGGTTTGCTAAAATATTTGGATTGGCAATTGTGGACAATGGCGGGGGGGGGGGGGAGGGGGGGGTCCATTAGCAGCAAAAGGATGGCATACCATTGCCAACCACGACACGTTGGCACTCACATGGCAGCAGGAGTACGAGTAAGAATGTGTGAGTGAGTTATAGGCCAAAAAGGAGAGAGAGAGAGCAGAGGCCGTCTGTCTTTCTGTCTTGGCTGGCACTCTGGATCAGGCACGTGCAGAGAGTGTTAGAGAGGCACAGGCTGAAATCCCGTGAGAGGGCACTTTTGGGCAAAAATAGAGAAAATAGCTGATCTACAAGCTCACAGAGCTTGTAGATCAGCTATTTTCGGGGCGCAACCCAGCACTCTTTAGATAGTGGAGATGTAAGGTGTAACAACATGGATTTCGAAACAAATTTGTTCTGCGTTCCAAGTTCAGGAGACTGAATGCTGCCTTCAGGTATGGCATGGAAAGGAGGGGCATGTGCATTTCTTTCACCATCAGTAAATGCTGCATTCCTGGTCTGAAGAAGGCAGTTTGTTTTGCAAACGGGTAAAAGGGCAGGGGCTGAAGCCCCCTTTGATGTCTATGTTATTGTGTACACGTGTTTACTTACTCTGGATGTACTGTATATGTACTGTATATAGTCTACTTGCCAGCATTTTGAGTCAATTTTGAGAAAAACTATTTTTTATTTTTTCCAAAACTGAGTTAATGGCACAGGCAGACTCTTCACATACTAGAGCATGTCTGAAATAAGTGTCAGAGCTGAAATCGATGTGTAAATATGAAATAAATGCTTAAACATGTAGCTATGTAGGTGTAATGTTAGAGACCACAGAAGTGAACCTTTCAAGCCTGTTTTCTCAACTCGCTGTTTTCTGCAAGACATATCTTTCTGCAAGCCATATCTCCAAAACTGGTGGGTCAAACTGAACAACCAATATGTCAATTTGAAGCTATGATTCACTGCTTTCATATGATATGAAAAAAACGAAAATTCCAATGGCAGTCCCTCAGTCAAAAACGAAGTAATAATAATAATAAAGCTATTATATAGCACCTTTCAAGAACAAGGTCACAAAGTGCTGAACAACAAGAGCATATAGATTCATTATGCTGTTGCCTTTGGATGTATGATATGTTCTATTTCCAAAGGCAACAGCAAAAACACAGAATAATGGCATATCGAAAAACATAAAAGCATAAAAAAGATGAAAAAATACATCAGAAAGTACAAGGAAATAACAACGATAAAGGATTAAAAGCATCTTTGTAGAAATGGGTCTTCAGGAGTGATTTAAAACAAGGAACCGAGTCGGCAAGCCTAATCTCCAGTGGCAGGGCATTCAATAATGAGGGTGCGCGGATTGCAAAGGCCCGATCACCAATAGTCTTAAATAAATACATCTTCATTCTTCAATACAATAAATAAATGTTCAGAAGTTTGGTATAGACTACAGGTAACCAACACTCCAACATAGCCAATGCAAAATGTATGCTTATCAACAACATGCAGATAAACATATCGGCTACTGCCATCGGTTAATGTCAGTTTTATTTGATCAATAACCGCAATATCGACCGATACTGATTATGTGGCCGATACATCACTAGTTTTGAGTACCCTAACATTTAGTGTTTAAATGTTCAGTATGGGTTCCCCGCATCATGTATACAACTGGATGCTAACTTGCATATGTTGAGCAATTTTCATTATTGGCATAATTATGTGACCATAGAAGGGAAAGAAAATCTCAATGTCATTATGCTTTAAGTAGCATGTGACGAATTAGGGGCTTTTCATGATGCTGAATCCATTCCAAGCATCAGTTTTGCAGAAAAAACACTCCTTGGGCTAAAAACGGCCATACGCGTCATCACAAATGTGACGATGTCAAGTGGCTATATGGCTGTGTTTTTGTAAACGGTATGTATGGTCACATATTATGCCAATTGTGAAAATTGCTCAACATATGCAAGTTTCTAAATGCTGGGGGGGACCCATACTCAACATTTCTAACATGAAACTTGAGGGTACTCAAAATGCCAGAGTTCACATTCCGGCAAGTGGCCTAATGCCCAGAGAGATGGAGCTGAACTGGGCAGAGTGTCCTGCCCTGGCATCCCCCCTAACCCTTACCCCTCTAGAACAGTGTCCCCCACAGCCAGGCTCCTGCAACCAACACACACACACACACACACACACACACACACACACACACACACACACACACGGCAGTGAATGGAGCCGCTGTGCAGTGCAGTGCAGTGCAAGGGGCACCCCACCCCCACCCCCCCCCCCCCCCCCTAGCACGGAACAAGTGAAGTCAGTGATTGAGACTCTGCGGACCGCGACTTCCTACCCACTGTAAACACTGACCGCTCACACACTGAGGACCACCCCAGTGTCACACTGAATGTGTGTGTGTGTGTGTGTGTGTGTGTGTGTGTGTGTGTGTGTGTGTGTGTGTGTGGGGGGGGGGGGACGACACACGAACACATGCAAAGACCCCCGGTTGGTAATAATGTGGCTGACTGTGTGGCTGCCTTCCTTCCTTCCTGGGGGGGTCCCTAAACACGCTAAATTCTCAGCAGAGCAACCACCAGATCAGCGCAGATAAAGAGAGGGGGGGTGCAGAGGAGCGGAAAGAACAGAGAAACTGTACAATCGTCCCGAGGGGACGTTTGTGTGTGTGTGCGTGTGTATTTACAGTATGTGTGTGTATGTACAGTATGAGTGTGTGTGTGTGCGTGTAGAATTTCTGGGTCAGGCTGTGCGTGCGTCAGATCTGGACGTGTGCCATCCTCGATGCGTCTGAGCGTGTGTGCGTGCGTGTCAGATCTGGATGCATGCCATAATCATTCTGGATGCGTCTGAGCTTGGCTGGTTCAGAACCGTTTGCCCTCAGGCCCGAACTTCTCTGATGTACTGTACAGTAGTACTACTACTAGTACTACTGTAGTACAACACTGATGTACTACTACTACTACTACTGTAGTACAACACTGACACTCATTTAGGAGACATACAGTAATACTAAGGGCTTCAGTGCAAGAAACGGAGAGTTGGGTGATTCGTTTTCCAGTGGGAGAGCAAATCTGACCTCATCTCTTACTACTGCTTCTCAATAATACAAAATAGATTCAGATTCAGACAATCTTATGCAATCTCATCATTTCTAAATTTGACAAAGAATGGTGCAGCACTATAGTTGGCTGTCCAATTCATTTTAGTTACTCTTGTGTTTTTGCTACAAGAGAGAGACTTTAAGAGAGATTAAAGTGAAGCACTTTGATGTTGTCTGTTTAAAGCCACAGGAGTTGGCTCCAGGTGACACATTTTGAACGTAGTAATGTTCAGCAAGTACAGACAAAAGACAATAAATACAGTTTACATGGGGAAAAAAAGAGAATTGTGATCTCATCTTGTGGAGGGAGATTTACATTTGAGCGAGAAATAATCGAGCAGCAATGCAACATAACAACAGAGAAAGACAACGTCTTTGGGTCGTATGTTTCTATCGTTGCTCGCTGCGTTCCACTTTCCATCATCGACCCAAAACCATGAGGAAAACGTCAGGGGCCAATTCACTTCCGCTAAGCTACATCGCTCACGATCCGTCGCATTACAACGCATCGGGAGCTTGTAGATCGGCTATATTCGGCAAAATATATATTTTTGAAGTGGACCAACACGGGGCCCTGGGGGACCCCGGTCAACTATAGGCTATAGTTCCGGGTTCCGTGCCCAAAAGGTAGCAAAGCTTGTGCAGGTAGACCACATAACATGCCCCTAAAAAATATAATATAAGATATAAAAAACTGCCACTTGATTTAAGGTGACTTGATTGATTGACCCAAAACCACAATGCGATACTTTGTTTTCAAGGGTGTTGTACACAAACGTCAGTAGCATTACAAAGTTAGTTCCATGTTTCCCCCCCTCTATTTCCCATTCCAAGTGCGGTTTTCTATAGGCTATGCTATGCAACGCCAGCGCCTCTATTCCAAAGCCCCCTCAGGTACATTTTTAGACGATTTTCAGCAATGGGATAATACTTGTGGTGGGTCTGCTTACTCTGCTATATTCTGCAAAGCGGTTTGGTGTAGAGAGAAAAGGGCAGCAAACCAACTACAAGGGGTAAAACAGACAGGAATGTGGCAGAGGACGAGTGGTAACTAAGTGGTGTATGTCTGAACAGTAGCAGGCTGGAATGCTTCCTATAGTGCCATTGTCTTTGCTGGCTCCACTTCCTCTGCTTCCTGTTTACACATTTCTAATGCTTTTGTAATGCCATCATGAGACTAATTTTAGCATCCCAGGAGGCTTTCACATCAGAGGAGTTGAAAGGCAACGGGAGGCAAGGCCGCCTGCGTTTGTGTGCGTAAGTGCGTGCACGTATGTGCGTTAATAATTAGCTTATTTTGCACATTTCTCTGGCACTAGCCTCACGATCCCGCCTAGAGGACTGGACAGGATTTTGTTAATGTTTTGGCAGTGTCCGTGAGTGTTCCACTGTGTCTCCACTGTGTCTCCACTGTGTTCCACTGTGTCTCCTTCTCTCTCCAAAGGCAAACAAACTCAAGATGCCTGTTAGGTTGCCTCCATTGAAACTAACTCAATATGCCAGTTAGGTTGCCTCCATTGAAACTAACTCAATATGCCAGTTAGGTTGCCTCCATTCAAACCAACTCAAGATGGCAGTTAGGTTGCCTCCATTCAAACCAACTCAAGATGCCAGTTAGGTTGCCTCCATTCAAACCAACTCAAGATGGCAGTTAGGTTGCCTCCATTCAAACCAACTCAAGATGCCAGTTAGGTTGCCTCCATTCAAACTAACTCAAGATGCCAGTTAGGTTGCCGGGGACGACCATCCATTCAAAGAGATCTTGCTAGTCCTCAGTGTGTCCGGATCAGTGTATGGACAGTACATTTACTTAAGTACTGTAATTATACTTTTAGTTCTACTTTAGTAGTTACTTTGAAGATTTTGTAAAATACTTTGTAAAATATATCCTATATTCAGTTAGTGTAGATGTTTGTCTTAACATTGACAACAAGTTACAAAGTTACGTGACTTACGTCATGATGATGTACGATGAGATAAGAGCGCCCCTCACTTCACACGGGTGGGATTTTTATTATTATTACAAAACATACATTAAGCACTTCATACGTTTCGGCCATTTGAAAATAGACGATCTACAAGCTCACAATGCATTGAGATTTTCATACAAGATCTTATACATTTGAAAACTTGTGAAACGGGACATTCTGCATTCACTGTACTTTCTACATTTGGTACTTTAAGTACACATTTTGATACCAATAGTTTTGTACTTTTACTCAAGTACATAACTACAGAACTTTAGTTTGTAACGGAATATTTCTACATTGCAGTATTGATACAATGAGAGAGAGTACTTTTTCCTTTCACTAACCCATTCAGCCACGTTTTTCCTGACTTTCCTGACCAGAAAAACCCGACCCCCCCCCCACCCCCCCACACACACACAGACCCATTTTCACACCACAGGAGAACTTGTGCGGCGTATCATATTCGTTTGGCGTATATCCGTTTTGGTCATACCTGCTGTGTGGGACATGTCCGTACAACTCCTCTCTTTGCCCTGCGTGCTCATGTTCTTTTCCGTTGCTTCATTATCCCCATCTCTCTGAAGGAGAGAGACAGCTTATAGACGCATCACTGGAGGCAACATTCCTCCTGGAAAACGTGATGACATGCGATACATGTGCCCAGTGGTGGTGGTGTCATGCATGCTCGTTGCACGGGATATACCGCGGCGTGGGGGCCAAAAAGAAAATCCACGCGCACACGCAGGTATACGGTGCACAGCTGCACGCGTGTGCGTGCACGCTAGAACGCGTGTCGCTCTCGATCCATTGGAGTACATGGGAACTCCAAACGGCTACTGTTTTGCATAACAGGTTTACAAGTGAGTGTGCAAAAATGCATCGTCACACCTCGTGTAAACGCTATAACATGTTGGCCAAGTCCGTTAATTTGTCGCAATTTGGCTTCTTTTTTTTCCAGAGTTGAGGTTTAATTTTTTTGGGTAGCATATAAATAGGCTACCCATTGGTTTGGGGGAGTGTGAATCACATTGAGTGACAGAATGGGTCTGGTGTCTACTTATTAAGCCATGTTGTATACGTGTAATAGTATAATAAATTACCAAAACATTCATTATTATAGACATACCAGGACCATAGAGTTACGACAACTCTCTTCACTTCATGGGGCTTCAGTCCAATGGCGGCTCTTCTAAATAAACTTCTATTGCCAAAGAGCACAGCGAACAGTGACAAAGTCCTGGACCAGAAGTTGGCAGAATGCACTGGACTCATCTTTAATGATCTTAAATCACTTTATTATAGATCGTTTTTTAGTAATAGTACAACATAAACATTACAGAGACTGTAGTTGTCACTGTGCAATACTTTACAACAGTTGGCATGCCTAAAATAGCTCTTGTTTGCGCCGCCCTCGTTAACAATGCATTTCAAACTCCAGCTTGTCACTCTCCAGGCTGCATGTACAGCGCTCGAGCACTCCGTTTTCTGCCCCCTCAATGTCGTAACTCTGTCTCACTCTATGGCTCTGAGACATACATAGTATTTAGATAAATGCGTCAAATCTGTTTTAATTAGGATTATAATATGGCCATATTACAAATGTTTTACTTGTTTACTATGTGGCAGTGAATTTATAGTGGAGAAAACTTTTTTGATATTGAAACTAATCCCATGCCAAGAAACTCCTAACCCCAAGACCATTTGCCACTGGAGAGCAGTTTATTATAGTTAGATTGCAGTTTAATTGTGGACAGCGATGTTTCCGTTGGCCCCTACGGGGCGGTTTGGGATGTTTTTGTTGGCCCCGCCCCCTACGGGGCGGTTTGGGTTTGAACGCGGTGGCTGTGTCCGTTCGTTCCGCCCGTTTTGTTTTTCCATCTGATTTCACGTCCTGTAATCTTTATAAAATGCTTTTGTCTATTTTTACTGGGCTGGCATTTATATCCCCGACTGCATAAACAACGTACTGGGCCTGTACTGTGCCGTATATACGGGGCCGGGGAAAAGAAAAGGGCATCTGTTTTTGTTACTGCGGCAGCATTATTATTATTACCCAATATGGGCAGGGTTTTCTTTTGTGTGGCATTGGATCAGAAAACAAGCCATAAGGTCATGTTGAAAGAATGATGAAATGGAGAGTGGAGCCATGGAATGAAAGCTGGCTGATATCTACTGATACAAGTATGAAGTAAAAGTATCAATACTGCAATGTAGAAACACTCTGTTACAAGTAAAGGTCCAGTATATACAATTTACTTGAGTAAAGGTACAAAAGTATTGTCATCAAAATGTACTTAAAGTACCAAAAGTAATTAAAAAAAAGTGCCCATTATGTTTAGAATGGTACACAAATCTTCTGAAAATAGCAGATCTACAAGCTCACAATGTGTCGCGATGCGACACATTGTGAGCTTGTGGATCGGCTCTTTTCAAATGGCCAAAATGTATACAGTATATAGGGCTGAAGTGGTTAATGTATGTTTTGTAATAATAATCAAAATATGTGTGTGTGTAGGGCTGAAGTGGTTAATGTATGTTTTGTAATAATAATCAAAATCTGTGTGTGTGTCCATGTATGATTGTACATTATCAGTCGTCAGCCTCTTCAATTTGTGGCACAGTCCACATTCCTCTGTGGGTGATGACATCACTGTTGGTGATGACATCACTGCGGGTGATGACATCACTGTCATTTCACACTGAACGTCTTTCATCTCTCCTTCGTCTCACTTTATTTTCTGTTTATCTCATAATGCGCGTGCATCATGCATCATGCGCCACACACACACACACACACACACACACACACACACACACACACGCACACGCACAAGCGAGGCACCAGCAAGGAGGCCATATTTGAGGCACCTTTCCCTAGTTTAACAAACAAGGAATGTGACCTCTCTCTCCCCCCCTTCCCCTCTCTCTCTCTCTCCCTGTCCTCTCTCTCTATGGGCGAGGCGAGGAGATTACAGGACTTGCACAAAGACACTGTCTCAATACCTCAGGCCTCTCGCATTGTCCCAGTGTCTGACCCACTAGTCCTCACTCTGTGAGAGGGAGGGAGGGACTTCAACAACACTGTGTGTGTGTGTGTGTGTGTGTGTGTGTGTGTGTGTGTGTGTGTGTGGGTCTCTGGGGTGAGGCTACTTTTGTCTCGCAGGAGGAAGAAACAAAATGGCAGTTTCCTGCACTTTAATAAATGTTTAAACTGGCCATAATGGGGCTGGTGTGTGCGTGTGCGTGTGTGTGT
Source organism: Protomyctophum parallelum (assembly GCF_964188405.1). Taxonomy (NCBI): domain Eukaryota; kingdom Metazoa; phylum Chordata; class Actinopteri; order Myctophiformes; family Myctophidae; genus Protomyctophum; species Protomyctophum parallelum. The sequence continues at coordinate 28,281,931 of NC_139705.1, read as the reverse complement.
GTGTGTGTGTGTGTGTGTGTGTGTGTGTGTGTGTGTGTGTGTGTGTGTGTGTGTGTGTGTGTGTGTGTGTGTGCGCGCGCGCGCGTGCATGCCCATGGACCAGTCTCCAGTGGTGGAGTACAGAGTCCAGAATTCAAAATTGACTTGGAAGATTATGTCACAAAACCGTGGCTGCCCATACCCGAGGTGGGGTTGGCAAAAGGGCCTTTCTGTGTGGAGTTTGCATGTTCTTCCCGTATCCCCTAGGGTAAGTACCCTCACAAAAAACATGCAGTAATCCTGGTCTCTAAAACTACCTCCCCCTGGCCAGCCGGGGAAACCCCACCCCCCCCCTGTCAGGTGAAAAGAAGCAGCTTGGACTCCTCATGTATAGAAGGAAGCATGAGGTCAGTCTGTTGCCCCCCCTCCCCCCCAGGTTGGCAGAGGAAGTGTAGCGCCCAGGATTACATTAGATTATGGACATTGGGTGAAAAAATGGGTTGCGGAAATTGTGGGATAAAACTGTATAAGAGAAAAAAAAAGAAAAACATGGCTCCTCTAATCTGGACCTGTCAACAAGGTGGTTAATTTCCTCCAGATCCTCTGAAGTCCCGCTGAATGTGTTCCCTGCAGCTGTTAGTGAGGTTACAGCGAGGCGTGGGAGAGACATGCTGGAGGTTTGTTTTCACCAAAGCCTTAGATATAGATAGAGTTACGCAAACTGCGTTCACTTCATGGGGCCAGTCCAATGGCGGCTCTCCTACATAGACTACGCATTGAGCGTGGGGACAACCAACTGTGCCAAGTCCTGGACCGGAAGTATGCATAAATTCATTGGACTCAGGCAACAGCCCAGCTTTAATGATCTTAAATCCCTTGTAGTAATAGTACAACATGAACATTAAAGAGACTTTAGTTGTTACTGTACAATACTTTAAAACAGTTGTCATGTTGCACACATGCTTAAAATAGCTCTTGTTTGCGCCACAATTGAAAACAATGTATTTCCAATTCCAGCTCGTCTCAGTTCAGGCTGCATGAATAGCGCTCGAGTGCTCGGTTTCTGCCCCCTCAATATCGTAACTCTTCTATTAGATGGCTCTGGTTTTCACCTGTACGGTAAACCCCCTCCTCCTCCTCCTCTCTGTGAATGAGTTATACCTGCAGCCGGCCCGCAGGCACAATGGTGTCCCTGTGCACACAGGGAGGGCTCTGAAAGGAAGACAGCTCATGGTGTCCCTGTGCACAGCACTGAAAGGAACACAGCTACCAGGGAATCCAGTTTCCTTTTTAGCAATGAGGCCTCTCCTCCGTTAATCACTGTCACACAGCTGTGTGGCGTGGAGAGGAGAGGAGAGGGCATGACGGTATACTGTGTGCACAGTGCGCTAGCCGAGCAACCTACAGCTCCTGTTACAAGACCTGGCAGAGACTAACACACAAAAAAATCTGACCCGTCTGGGTACTGTACTGTACTGTACTGTACTGTACTGTACTGTACTGTAAGTAAGTACATTTTATTTATATAGCACCTTTCTTAACAATGTTACAAAGTGCTGTACAATGAACACAGTAAAAAGTACTGTACAAGCCCTCCTCCCTGGCCTGTGTGTGTCTGTGTCTGTGTGTTAGGCTGTGCAACAGTGACACTTGGTGGTAAACAAACGCTACACAGCCTGGGACACAGGGACAGACACAGGGACACAGCCACATACATACAGTAGCTGTCTATAGGTTTGCACCACTCAAAAATCCAAAATATATATGCAATAGGAGGGGCACGGTGGCACAGTCGGTAGCACTGTCGCCTCACAGCTATAGAGCAGTGGGCGTGTTTTTCTGGACCCACTGAAAAGTCGTCCGACCGACCCGCTCAAACGTGGCGAGTGCGTCTCATATGGAGCCTGACGTATAACCCTATACTACGTACAGAGGGCGCTGTTCCTTTATCTGGCTGCATGGCGTGCTGAGCGTGCTGGCGAGGAGTATTATGGGATTGTTTTTTTGTTTTTGTTTTTTACTTTCAGTTTCAGTTCTGGTATGGAGGGAAGCGGTCGCTCTATAAAGCCCAAACCACACCAAAGGGTCGGGTTGAGACAAAACGTTATTTTAAAGTAAACCACACCAATGCAACTCATTGCAACTCAATGAATTGCATTGGTGTGGTTTACCTTAAAAACTGTGTTGAAGTGTCCTTGGGCAAGACACTGAACCCTACATGAATGAATGAACCATTGTAAAGCGCTTTGGGCACTTGGAAAAGCGCTATAAAATTGCAATTCATTCAAAATGCAATTAATCATTTCCTGTCAGCCTGCAGGTCTGAGAAAGAGACACACATTCTCAGGACCATTTTCGCAACATTATCTTGTAAATGCAGATCAGCCTCATATCAGTGTGACTGACAGGAGAGATGATAAGAGGAGCAGGGTTTGTACCATTACGGTTCATACATGGACAGAAGTATGGATATAGTCTCTCAGTGAAGGTGCAGCCAGTGAAAGAGTAGAGATGAACTTTCTGGAGCTGCTCTCTTACAGGGAGGTGGACAGGAGGGGAAGCATTAGCTTGGTACTGATCTTCATTCCTCAACCATACAGACCAGTAACCATTGTTGGGACTCAGTATGAAGCCTCCCTTCCTGTTGATGGACTCTCTGGCCACTCCTATTGTCCAGGCGGCCTTCCAGCCAACCTGAACCTCATAGTAAAACCTTCCTGAGGAGAAGCTCTGTTTTCCTCAGACACTGTTAGACGTAGAGATTCTCTCTTTGTTCTTTGGCAGATTCTTCCTTACGTTTCCACAACTCACTTGTTTTCCATCCTCAGATAGGATGAGGCAGAGATACGCTGTATCAGGATCCAGAGTTACATGCACAGCGTATTGCTGAATTCTCCTCTTCTCAGAATCACACAGTTCCTCCAACTCTTCACTTGGTTTGGTTCGTCTCTCTCAAGCTACTGCTCCTCACACTGTGTGGAATCAGCTTTTATGCCGTCGAGATGCATGGAATTACATCAGGTTTATCCAAACATGGAGTTCCACACAGCTCCAGACTATTTTGGGGGGACCCCAGTTCAAATAGGATTATTTTGGGGCGGTCCCAAGTTCAAATATGATTTATTTTGGGAGGGAGTGAAGAGATTGAGAACCACTGGTTCAATTCGAACTTGTACTTTGTACATCTCACCATGAGGATGTTTCACATTATCCATGACAGGCCTTGAGCTCTACCGGCTCGGAGGACCACCTGGAGGAAGGTGCAGTTCTTCTCAGAGTTCACAGACTGGTTGGAGGAGATAGAGGAGGACCTGGTGTTCTTCTGGAGTTCACAGACTGAGGTTGGAGGAGATAGAGGAGGACCTGGTGTTCTTCTGGAGTTCACAGACTGAGGTTTAGCTTCAGAGCTTTAGACACGTTGCAACTATAAGGCTGTATAGAGCATATAGCAGTAGCCGTGGTTTTCTGGACCAACCAGCTTGTCTGCTGTCGATGTGGATAAATAAATGGGTCAGAGCAGAGGTATCACTGTCTCAGAGGCTCATTGAGTGTCAACCGAAAACATTTTTTTTTTTTTCAGATATATTAAAGTTTTGCGACCATGACGGAGGAGCGCCTTCTCTGGTGGCCTTGAGCCACGTGAGACACCGCCATGCGAGCCGAGCGAGTCGCCGTGCCGAGCGTTGCGACGACCACCAGAGCCCGACTCGGCGCCGGTTCAAGTTGCGTACCGACAGGCACAGAATAGTAATATTAGTAGGCGACCAAAAATACATATTAAAGATGGAATGCCACATTTTTGTATTTTCCAGTTTTTCATGTTTCTATGAGGTGACAGTACTTCATTAGACACCCTGGAGTCGTTTTTATGTGCAATGGTGTATTAACTTTGTATTTACGGATTGAGGCTGACAGTCAAGGCTGACAGTCAAACGGACCAATGACATAAACAGTAATATAGTGACATCACACTATCAGCCCCTCCCCCTTTATCGTAACTACAGCTGTGGGTGTGGCTTCAGTTCAGGAAAACCAGGTATACGTAATGAACTGTAATGAACTGGTGTGCGTGCCCACATAAAAACAACATTTTAACAAATACTGTACACTTTTTTGAAAAAACTCCTCCTTATAACAATAAGACCTTATAATCATGTTTTAGGGTGGAAAGAAATCACGGCACTCCATCTTTAAGTTCGGGGGTCCTTGACATGAAAAGAGCACCACTGACATGACATACGTGTTTCCTGAAAACCGTTAGGATTCAGAAGACATTAGCAGAATCGACACTCAGGTCTAAATGGGTTTTGACTTTTGAGTGATTTGAACACAATGGATGAGGAACGGAGAGAGACTTTTTAATGAGAGGGAGGGTCACGCTGCTTTGATAACCACCCCTCCCAATGCGCGCACACGCGCGCACACACACACACACATACATGCGTGGACGCACACACACGCGCCACAAAATGTAGGTCATTTTCCTGTCAATCAAGTCTTCAGAATTCCATTCATCTATCTAGCTGGCAGCTCTCTCTCTCTCTGTGTGAGACATGCTCTGCATGTCGACCATTCCTGTCTGAATGAGCAGTGCAGGTCGATTTGTTTGTTCACTTTCTTTGTCTCTCATTTCTCTCAGTCTCTCTCTGCCAACAGGGCAGAACTGTCCAAATACCGCTAAAATTACCATTTGGGAATAATAGCAGTAGCATCAGTTCACCGCCGTCCATCCAAACCGGCAATTAGTCTGCGTGCCTAAGCCCAGCTGAGCGCGAGGTATGGCATTTAGCATGGTCTGGGTGCCTAAAGCCCAGCTGAGCGCGAGGTATGGCATTTAGCATCAGGGACGTGCACACATAGACATCAAAGGGGGCTTCAGCCCATGCCCTTTTACCCGTGTGTAAAACAACTGCCCTCTCCAGACCATGAGTGCAGCATTTACTTATATAGTGAAAGAATGCAAATGCCTCCCTGCCATACTGGAAGGCATGCATTCAGGAGAATTGCTTCCCACCCCCCCGAAGTCTCCTGAACCTTGAACACAGTATTTTGAGAAGAGTGCTGGGTTTGCGCCCCGAAAATAGCTGATCTACAAGCTCTCAATGTGTTGCAGCGCAACGCGTTGTGAGCTCTTTTTGTCCAAAAGCGCCCTCTTAACGGGACTTCAGCCCCTGTCTCTCTAACCCTCTCTGGACGTCCCTGTTTAGCGTGAGCGACCGTGGGTTTAGTCCGCTCCCTCAGGAGGACTGTAATGAACAGAATGGCTAAGAAGTAAACATCACCATTAGCTGTAATGCACTAAGCTAGCTGGCTTTACAGAAGTAAGCGCCACCATTAGCTGTAATGCACTAAGCTAGCTGGCTTTACAGAAGTAAGCGCCACCATTAGCTGTAATGCTGCAGTCACTCAATGTAAATAGTATTTGTAGTAGATAACAGTAGCACAATTTGCATCCTATATGGCCAGCAAAATAATGAGGTCTGTGACTGGATTGCTGGATTCCTACAATGCCCATAATGCTTTAGTGCACTTCCCCTGTGAGACCACATTTTCACGACAGGATTTTGGTCATGAACATGGTGCCATCCATCCATCCATCTTCAACTGCTTATCCGTAGTCGGGTCGCGGGGGCAACAGCTCCACCAGTGTTCCAGACTTCCCTCTCCAGAGCAACATTAGTGACTTCCTCCTGGGGGATCCTGAGACGTTCCAAGGCCAGTGCGTCGATGTGTTTCCTCCAACTTCGCCTTGGTATTCCCCGGGGTCTCTTCCCAGTGGGACGTGCATCGAGGACCTCCCTAGGGAGACGCCCGAGAGGCATCCTAACTAGATGCCCGAACCACTTAAGCTGGCTCCTTTCCAGGCGAAGAATCAGTGACTCTACTCCGAGTCTCTCTCGTGTGACTGAACTTCTCACCCTATCTCTAAAGGCTCATTCATAGTCTGGATTTTCGGTGATGAGCTGACCACCGGAGCTGAAATAACGTTGAGCGGTGGTGAGTAAAAACAGAGAGAAGGGCCGGGCGGTGGCGGTGGTTTGCTCTTCACGGCTTCACGGCTTGTGACGTCATGTTGTAAATCGGTGGTCACCTCACCACCGAAAATCCAGACAATCAGTTCCGGGATTCCTTCAAAATAGAGGCTCTGGCCGGAAAGACATGGCCGCTTTTACTCTGATGATTTTAGTGGTTAATATAGGCAGTCTTCAGAGTAAAGTGATTTTAGTGGTTAATATAGGCAGTCTTCAGAGTAAAGTGATTTTAGTGGTTAATATAGGCAGTCTTCAGAGTAAAGTGATTTTAGTGGTTAATATAGGCAGTCTTCAGAGTAAAGCCAGTGCGTTTTGCAACGTGTTCCATCTGTGTTCGTTGTCACGCCTCCTGGTTTTACATGCTATTTATCTCCCTTTGTTTTCTCACCACGTATTGTTCTTGACAGCCCAGTGTAGGGTAAAAAATATGTATAATCACGCGTATACAGAAGCTCATCTGGTTGTTGACTGTGTGGAATGTTCTCGGGAGTTTAGCTGCTATTGACATCGTAAAATGTGCCACAGGTGACATACCTGATGAAATACTGTCTCAGCGCGTGATGTGGCATAAACTCATCATGCAACCTTATGCTATGAGAAAGAATTATTGAGCTTGCTGTAATGGGAAACAGGTTTCCTTTGATATTAATCCCTGTGCAAGTGCGTGTGTGTGTGTGTGTGTGTGTGTGTGTGTGTGTGTGTGTGTGTGTGTGTGTGTGTGTGTGTGTGTGTGCGTGCGCCTGTGTTTGCACGCGTGCCTGAGTGTGATGTCATTCCCGAGCCATGCTGCTAAATCTATGCCAGTTTCAAGTTTTATCTCTCTGTCCGCATGCTTTTAGAAGGATGTCAAGTAATGATAATCAAATCAGTTTATTTAAAAAAATGCATGAATATTGACATCCTATAACGTCGCGTCATTATGCCATGCAGGGTACAGTATGCACAGCCATGCATTAGTCACTCATTAGCAAAACATTAGCTAGTCTTACTGTATTCATGGAGAGAGCACTCAGCCAAGGACAACACAATAACAGATAAGAGAGAGAGAGAGATAATTAGTCTTCTCTCACATCACTGTGTGTGTGTGTGTGTGTGTGTGTGTGTGTGTGTGTGTGTGTGTGTGTGTGTGTGTGTGTGTGTGTGTGTGTGTGTGTGTCTGGGCAGCACAGAAGGTTAGTGTTGAGCTTCGGCTGCTTGGTATTGATATAACCCTTACTACACGCCATCTGACGGGTATGGCCACCTCCGGGGTTAAATCTTAACCCGTCATCTGACGGGTTGCGAGGCGTTTTGGCGTGCATCGTGCGTGTGTTTTAACTCCCCATGGATCTGAACATGGATCGGTGACGTGATAGTCAATCTCTGACACGTGAATTAAGCCATATCAGGGCCCGATACCGATACTTTATTGGAATCGGATGCATCTCTACACTGTAGCAGTTGTTGTAGTATCATGTCAGTCTATGACGTCAGGCATCTACGTACGACACACCAACTTGGCCTACATGTGACATCATGTCTACGTCACACGTAGGCCCGCTAACCTATATAAATGCTGACCCACACATTCGTTCAAAATATTCAGGACTGCATTATTTTATAACAGGGAGAAACCTATACATTACTGTGTGAAATGCTTTGTTGGGCTAAAAAGGGCTTCCAGAGACATTGTATGATGCTGCTGTAGCAGTGGCCCACAAAGTGTACTGATTTAGAGGAGACTTCATCGAGTCAGAGTGTCTTCAACACTTTATTTTTCTCAATAAAAGCTCTCGTAGCCTGTAGCTTTTATTGAGAAAAATCGGTTTGAGGGAAAAGGAAGTTGCCGCCTGTTGTTCCTGCCTGTCAACTACAAAACAATACTACAACATGACGTAACGATATCATCCGCTCCCGACAGGATCATATACCCTAAATGAAATGGTGCCCAGGCTAAGCTCAAAGTGCTTTACAGAGCAATGGAGAAAGAAAGAAAAGAAAAGCAAGGCATACAACATAAAAAAATAATAGCACTAATGCAATACAGTGAGGACATGAATAACAAAAAGAAATAAAAATGTAAAGATCAATAATTAAAAGCAAGAGTGTAGAAGTGGGTCTTGAGCTGTTCGTCTACAGACATTTAGCTGTTGTGCTTTGATTCGCCTTAAAACAAACGCGCGCGCGCGCACACACACACACACACACACACGCACACACGCACACACACACACACACACACACACACACACACACACACACACACACACAACACCCCAATGCAGACACTGCGGTTTGATAAGTCAGTGAGTCACAGTTGCTATCTCTCATACTGACGTTTGGGTTTCTATACAGACTTCCTCAATCACTGTTTATCTGCAGCTGGCAAATAGTCTCCTTCTCTGAGCAAACAGTAGACTAGGTGCAGTACACAGCACAGCATTATCTTCTAGTAGTTAGTCTCAAACTGGAGACTATAGGTATAGGTCATAGGTCACTGAATGTACTCAATATGAAGCTGTTGGCAGCATCTTCATGTGTGCGTGCTCCATGTTCAGACCAGCTTCTGCTAACATGTCTGTCCGTGTCTAATGTGTGAATTGTGCGTGTGTGCGTGTGCGCGCGCGTCTGTGTGAATTGATGTTCTAATAGTCCATGTTTATGCATGTTTATGCAAAGAGCAGATGGTGTCGCCCCCAACCCAAACACAAAGAGGCGAGGAGGAGAGGGGGGGGGGGGGGGGGGTCCCTGGGGGTCGCCCCCTGCAGATGTTAACCCCTCCCTCCCTCCCTGGGGGCACGGCAGACGGATGTGAGGGGTGATCGCCCGCTGAACGCCGTTTAACACCGGGGTGGGAGTGAGAGGTCATCTGCATGCTGGCTTGTGGTGGACGTTTTTTTTGTAAACATTTAAGTGTTGCCACAGACATACAAAATGAGCGGACAATACTGCAGAAACACATAAAGCGCTATAGCCCTGAATGACCCTTACAGGTCTGTACCTCTGAGAGTTCACATTGAACCAAATGGACCCTTATACCGTGTCAATGTGGGGGTTTGACATGAAAAACGTTGAGGATCACTGCCTTACGGGACTGTAAGTCCCATAAGGGAAGTTACACAGTTCAGAGTGCTGTACTCGTATTTCACGACTGTAACAATACTGTGTGTGTATGTCTGTGTGTGCGTGCGTGTGTGTGCGTGTCTCTCTCTCTCAGGCTCAGCACAGGGATGCGTTCGTCCAGGAGCGTTACGGTCAGTACGACCTGAGCGACCCCTTCCTGGCTCTGCAGCGCGACAGCGCAGTGGAGGAACGCCAACCGCACGCGCACCACCAAGGGTAGGTCCGTCCGTCGCACCATTATGACATCATACACACGCACCACCCTGCGTGCAGTATTTGATTTGGCTTTTGTTCTAGACTAGAGGTACTAGAAACTGTTGATTTATTGATGCATGTAAAAATATATATATTGTAATTTATTATTTTTTTGCTGGCGAAAACCGATTAAATAATCTGTATTATTTTGAGACCGTTCCGATACCGATATGGCATTTTTATGGCCGATATGGCCGATTCCGATGCGCTACCGATCATATCATGCATCTCTAGTTGGTCCTCTAAACAGACATAGGGACACACAAAGCTACATGACGGAGAGGTGTGCCACCGCCACCGCTCAGAAATCATTAATGTGTCAGTGAATTATTTGTGTAAGTAATTTGTCATACAGTATCTTCCCTGTGCAGTTTGTGATTGATGAAGCCTTAAAAGCAAACACAAAAACACATAATTAAATCGCAGATCGCGATCATCTGTGTGAAAATTAATGGTCATTTAAATGTGTTTTTTCTTTTTTTCTTACATTTTTATCCCACGATTTTGTAACCCATTTTTCACCCTGTGTCAAATTTAAATGTGTTTAATGGTGAAACGGTCGGACGCATGCAGGGACCCAACCCAAACCCTAAATGTGTTTAACGCTGAAACAGCGCCACCTAGGGACCCAACCCTCCGGCCTGTGTATTAATCATAATTTAAATGTGTTTAACGCTGAAACAGCGCCACCTAGGGACCCAACCCTCCGGCCTGTGTATTAATCATAAATTAAATGTGTTTAACGCTGAAACAGCGCCACCTAGGGACCCAACCCTCCGGCCTGTGTATTAATCATAAATTAAATGTGTTTAACGCTGAAACAGCGCCACCTAGGGACCCAACCCTCCGGCCTGTGTATTAATCATAAATTAAATGTGTTTAACGCTGAAACAGCGCCACCTAGGGACCCAACCCTCCGGCCTGTGTATTAATCATAAATTAAATGTGTTTAACGCTGAAACAGCGCCACCTAGGGACCCAACCCTCCGGCCTGTGTATTAATCATAAATTAAATGTGTTTAACGCTGAAACAGCGCCACCTAGGGACCCAACCCTCCGGCCTGTGTATTAATCATAATTTAAATGTGTTTAACGCTGAAACCGCACCAACTAGGGACCCAACCCTCTGGCCTGTGTATTAATCATAATTTAAATGTGTTTAACGCTGAAACAGCGCCACACGGGGGCCCAACCCTCTGACCTAGTGTGTAATAATGGTCATTTAAATGTGTTTTAATGGTGAAACAGCGCCACCCAGGGGCCCAACCCGCTGGCGGTGCTCAAGCTGGTCATGGCGCACTGCAAGAGGATGCAGGAGAGGATGATGGGACAGCTAACGGCCTCCGAGAGCAGACACAGGCGGGTAAGGAGAGGAGAGACCATGCTACTATAGCATACTACTTGAGAGCGTAAAATGAAACCAAGACTTCAACTATTGTTACACATCTGCATTGCTTCATTAACAAGAATTCAATTCAACGTTTGCCTGTTATCTCTCCTAATGGTATACCAACATTAAAACAGCATGGAATGATTGTAGATCGGCTATTTTCAAATGGCCGAAATGTATAGGGTTGAAGTGGTTAATGTATGTTTTCTAATCAAAATTAAAATAACTAGTAACTAAAGTTTTCAAATAATTGTAGTGGAGTAAAAGCACAAATTTTGTCTCTGAGATGTAGTGTAGTAGAAGTAAAAGTAATGTAAATACTCAAAATACTCAAATAAAATACAAATACCTCAAAATTGTACTCAAGTACAGTACTTAAGTAAAAGTACTTAGTTACTTTCCACCACGTAATGCACTTTGGATATAGAAGGATCCGGATAAATGCACCATTATGTGATGAACAAAAGGACGGATCAACTTCATAGTTTCTAGTAAAGCAGGGGGAGTGAACCTACTGAGATGAAATATGAGTCATCAGTGCTTACTAAAGGAGCTGTGATAATAAGATGATAAGTCATCATTATATCCTCTCTCTGGGTCTCAGAGCTTTAAGAGTTCCACTAGGCCTCCAGTTGAACTGTGATGATTAGTCATATCCTCTCTCTCTCTCTCTGACGTCTTACAGAGCAGAGCAGACTGTTTCAGAGTCTCAAACCTTTTCATGTCAAGGACCCCCAAATTGACACTTATAGAGGGTATGCGTGTGACATCATCACCAAACCCGGAAGTTATGTAGGAATGCCTACTGAGTGGCAAAAAACTACTTTCTGGCCTTGACAGCCCATGCATCCAAACAGAAATGTATGCATCTGATTGCATTAAACGACATTAAATAATGTTAAACTCACTTTGCATGTTGCTTTGCCACTCAATTTGCCACTCGATGGGCCATTCACTTTAAGCATGCGCACCCTCTATTAGCCCACGGACCCCCGTTTGAAAACATATGCCACCAGGGGGACCCCCCATAAGAGAATATTTTTACGGCCCCAGCAGTGATTCTCAAGCATTTTAATTTCAAGGACCCCCCAGTTTGACATGCATTAGTCTACGGACCCCCCATGTAATGGCATTTCTATCTCTGGGAGCCCAATTTGTATTGTAAAATCAATGTTAATTTAACTCTGAGAGTGTACAACATGGAACCATGCAACGTTTTCTGAAAACCAATGTTTCTATATCAGTGGTTTCTCAAATGTTTTCATGTCAAGGACTCCCACAATGATACGTATAATTGGCCGCCTGCTGACCCCCCATCAGAAAATATGATGTTGTTCCAGCAGGTTGTTCCCCCAGAAGCAAAGATATGAGCTAAAAAATGCACTGACAATTTCGTCAACAAATAAAAACTAGAAAAAAATGTTAGGAAGGGACAAGAGATCTAGTATAAGTTATTTTACAATTAGTTGCATGCTGAAAATAGACAAACTAGTAGATCGGCTATTTTCAGCAAGTGTAAAAACAGTCATTACGACGGCAAAATACATTTTGTTCGACTAAATCAACTGTAGATTTAGTCGACTAAAATCTTATGATAAAAGTCGACTAGACTAACAAAATGTGATTAAAACTAAATGAAAACTATTCAAGAGACTATGACTAAAACTAAAATAAAAAATTACTGACAAAAACAAATCACCCACCCACTCACCCACCCATGCTAGCACTATAATTTCTAACGATAAATGCGCCACGTCTCTCTCTCTGTGTGTGTGTGTGTGTGTGTGTGTGTGTGTGTGTGTGTGTGTGTGTGTGTACATGTAACTGTAATCAAATTCACCACACACACACACACACACACACATCGCACACCACCACCACACGGAGCTCTGTGCCCGGCCTCGAGTGGGTCGGATACACGGTTGTCCGGAACCGCCACAAAAGGCTATGCCAGTGGACCTAATGAGCCTATATATGGCCAGGCCCATATATCACATTTGCAATGACTATTCTCTGTTTTTTATTACAATGTACATTGTTTTATTTTACTAATGTCTCATTTTCTGTGTCTGTTTGTGATCTTACCTTGTTCTCATTGGTGTGGTTTTCTTTGGCGTGTTGGGGGCGTGGCTATAGGTGATCACCGATCTGGAGGAGGAGAAGAGGCGGCGAGCCCAGGACGTGGCGGAGGGTGATGACATCACCAGCATGCTGCAGAACGAGAGAGACAAGCTGTTACAGCAGGTACTGTATTGTATATACGTATGATTTATGGTGGAAATCCTGGTCTCTATACTGCCTCCCCCTGGCCAGCCGGGGGCGCCTGATGGAGGGGAAAGGAACTGGTCTCTATACTGCCTCCACCTGGCCAGCCGGGGGCGCCTGATGGAGGGGAAAGGAACTGGTCTCTATACTGCCTCCACCTGGTCAGTACGTGCGTTTTCAACCTTATTTTTTATCTACAATGTCTACCTACAATCACACATAGTCAGCTCGTAGATCGTCTCTTCCCCCCCACCCCCCACCCAGCGCCGCTGTACAATGAAGTTTAACATCTACAGTATACACTATACAGTGTGTACAGTAAAGTCATGACGTTTATAATATTACCGTTGTAGCAAAAATAGCCGATCTACAAGCTCAAAACGTGTCGCCCTCACACAGTGAAGTGGTTAAAGACAGCTACAATCTCCGAAATGACTGACTGGCCGGCACACACACACAATTCCATCCGATGAATGACACACAGGCACATCTGTGCGGAGCAGACTTCCCCTGCTTCCCTTCGCACGCACGCACACACACACACACACACGCACGCACGCACACACACACACACACACGCGCGCGCATACACACCCCACCCCTAGGTTTCCTCTCTGCAGTGCGAGCTTTGATTTAAGACCTAGTGGACCAGAGTGTCAACGGAGCTCCATTGTATAACACAGTAGGGTGGAGCAGGCATTGTAGACGCGCACGCAATGCACGCACGCACACACGCATGCACACATGCACGCAATAACGCATTACAAAATTCCATGATACAGCATTTATGACCTCCTACTACCTCATCCCTACAACTATTTCACACGCTCGCGCACACACACACACACACACACACACACGGTTACGTGCGCACACATAAATAGGGAGATTAATCATAAGCCTGGGAGAATATGATCTTAAGCCTGCTTTTGAGACAGACTCTCTCTCTCTCTCTCTCACACACACACACACACACACACACACACACACACACACACACACACCAAACAATGATTTTAAGCCTGTTCCTGTGGTGCTGGCAGATCTCAGGTCATATAAGGCTTACGTTATGAAAGGAATATGTTGTGGAGACAGATCATGATTGTGATTCACTCTGAATGTTCCACTCACATTATCAAGGACCCCTAAAATTGACACTTGACCCATTTGAAGAGATACGCCAGGGACCATGATCAGAGTATTTTTTTACGACTTGATTCTCAACCATTTTCATTTCAAGGAACCCCCAGTTTGACATGCATTAGTCTACGGACCCCCATTTAAAGCTGCTATAAGCAATAATATGTCAAAACTTTAATGACACAAAATGTAGTCTCTGTGACACATCTAGGGGCCGCAATCTGCATTCAAAGATGTTCCTAGAAGCTTTGTCATTGGTCGGAAAAAAAACCCCTGTCGAAATGACTAACCAATCAGGAAGTAGACAGGGAAATCGACCAATGACAAAGCTTCTATAGGAAAATATTTTAATGCAGATTGTGGCCCCTAGATGTGTCACAGAGACTAATTTATTTTGGGAGCATTTTACCCATTGCTGGCTGTCTGAATAGCAAATAAATAATAAGGTCATTACAATGTTGACATATTATTGCTTATAGCAGCTTTAATGACATTTCTATCTCAGGGACCCTGATGTTTATAGTCCATGTTAATTTAACTCTGAGGGTTTGGTTCTGGCAACCGTTTATTTTTTATCAGGTTCTAAGCAAACATTAAAAGTCCATAGACTTGGCTGCCTGCACATGATGTAATGTCAGAAAGCCATGAGTTGGAGTGGTTAGTGGAGCGTCGCGCTCCTCCAAAAGCCTTTGATGAGTAATAAAAGGAACGGTGCTCACTGGTGTTACAAAACAACAGGAAGGCCAGAGGACTCCTCAAGAAGCCTTCATTAGAATCATTACATAAAAGTGTTCGTGTGTGTGCGTACGTGTGTGTGCACACGTGTGTTGACCTATGGTCAGGGACAGCCATTATCTCGGGCCTTCCTGTGCCCGTATAAAGCCCCATGGCGGTGCCGGTCATTCTGAACAATGGTTGGTTTCCTCTGCTGCTTCCTATGGTGCAGCCGTGCACGTGTGTGTGTGTGTGTGTGTGTGTGTGTGTGTGTGTGTGTGTGTGTGTGTGTGCGTGCGTGTGTGACTGTGTGCGCGTGTGTGTGTGTGTGTCTGCGCATGTGTGGAGGAATATATTTTTTTGTTACGTTTCGGCCACAAGAGTTCCTTCCAAGGGTCACCGCCATGCTGGCTTGTGGTGGTAATTTTTGTCAAACTTCTTCTTATGGACAAAATGAGCGGACTGTAATATCACCAGAAACACAAATAAATATAGCCCTGAATGGTCATAACGACTCCGTAACTCTGAGAGTACAAATGGAACCAAATGGACCCATATGTTCCATTTGTACACTCTCAGAGTTAAGGGGGTCTTTGCAAATAAAACATTTGAGAACCACTGGTACTAGTTGGACTCCCAATGTGCCTTAACTAGTAATGCATATTCTGAAGAAAGACTTGACATTCAGTAGTTGGGTCTTATATGTTAAGTTCCTTCCTAGACGTGTAGTGTAGTCAAAAGTACAAAGGGAGACATTATGTTTTTGTGATCATATGAAATTAATATGCTGTAATGAGACTCAAATTGATTTGATGTGAAGATATCTCTGTATCTCTATATATGGTGGAGAACAGCACTCTTTCGCCCCCTGGTGGTCAAAAACAGATGCTGTCAAAGAGCACTAAAATATTATAATTTTCTCCCCAGTGGTGGAAAAAGTAGAAAATGTCTTTAAGTATAATTATCAGTACTGCAATAAAGAAATACTCTGTTACAAGTAAAAGTCTGGAATTCAAAATGTACTTGAGTAAAAGTACAAAGTATTTGTATAAAAAAACAGTACCAAAAGAAAAAAGTACTTTCAAGTTTTCAAATGTATACAACTATTTTGTAAATAGCACATTGTGATGATTTGATTGGCTGAGCACGGAATGTGATGTATAATGATGTATGATGATAAGAGCGCCCCTCACTTCACACAAGTGTGATTTTGGCGGGGCGCGGCTAGATACACAAACATCAAATTCCCATTAACGAATGGAGAATTTTACGTCAGTGTCTGAGCAAATAGGCATAGTGTCTATTTTACGTCATGATGATGTACGATGATAATAGCGCCCCTCACTTCACACAGGGGTGATTTCTTTCTTTAGATTTCTAAGCGTTTAATAAATTTATGTTTTTTTTAGCACTGTATATTTGTATGTCATTAAATGTCTAGCCTAGCCACTTTATGTAGACTTAGATAGTATTTTAAACAGACTTATAGTATGTTACGTAGACACTAGACAGCACTAGAATGGCATTTTATGTAGTCATAGCACTTTATAGTACACATGTATAATATATAATATAGTATAGTATGTATAGTTTACAGTTTCATGATATAGATACTCCACTGTTACATTCTTAGCTTACGCATGTTTCATGATAACTACTTTTTATGTATGTGATGTATGCCATGTTTTTTGTTATTGCTTAATGTAAGTCGCTCTGAATTAAGAGCGTCTGCTAAATGCCTAAATTGTAAATATTCTGATGAATGGAAACATACCTTAGTGCTTGTTTGGATCTTTCAATCCTCGTATTGTATTGAACTGTGCTTTCAAATAAATGTTTTCAATTCAATCCCACAGCTGGAGAGTGAGCATGCGGTGATGCAGCGGCTGCATCAAGAGCACGCCGCGGAATCGAACCGGGCCGAGGAGTCTCTGTCCCGCCAGCGGGAGTTCCACGAGGGCCTGACGCTGGAGCTGCAGGAGGCCACGGGACAGCTCCGCGAGGAGGCCCAGAGGACCGCCCAGCTCACAGCCAGGTATACCGTAGTTTATAGAGGCCAGCTCCACAAGGAGGTCCAGAGGACTGCCCAGCTCACAGCCTTAGATATAGACAGTTACGCAAACTGCGTTCACTTCATGGGGCCAGTCCAATGGCGGCTCTCCTACATAGACTTCTATTGAGAATGGGGACAACCAACTGGGACAAGTCCTGGACCGGAAGTAGGCAGAAACGCATTGGACTTAATTGATCTTAAATCCCTTTATTTTAGATTGTTTTGTAGTAATAGTACAACATAAATATTAAAGAGACTTTAGTTGTTAATGTAAAATACTTTAAAACAGTTGTCATGTTGCACACATGCCTAAAATAGCTCTTATTTGCGCCGCTCTCGTTGAAAACAATGTATTTCCAACTCCAGCTTGTACCAGTTGCAGGCTGCATGAACAGCACTCGAGCGCTCGGTTTCTGCCCCCTCAATATCAACTCTTCTATTAGATGGCTCTGGCCCAGCTCACAGCCAGGTACCATACTACGTATGATGACTAAAACTAAGACTAAATATTTGACAGTTTCGTCAACAAATAAAAACTATGTTGGGAAGGGACTAGTGGACAAAGAAATCCAGTATAAAGTTACACTTGGTTGCATTTTGAAAATAGCCGATCTACAAGCTTACGTGTCGCAGCTCGACGCATTGTGAGCTTGTAGATCGGCTATTTGAAGCAAGCGTAAAAACAGCCATTACGATGGCATCAAGGCACCGCCAGAATACATTTTACTCGACTCTTCGCACTTCACACGGGTGTGATTTTGTTAGTTTTCATTAACTCTAATAACCGTTCCCCTCTTCTCTCCGCGCCACGCTCCAGGCTCCAGGAGGAGAGCGACGCCCTGGCGAGCCTGCGGGGGGCGCTGGAGGGCGAGACGGGCCGGGCCGCCAGGCTGGAGGCGCGCGCCGAGAGGCAGCTGGCCGAGCTGGACACGGAGCGCGAGCAGATGAGGCTCCGCCTCCGCAGGGAGCAGGAGAGGAGCGGCGAGCTGGAGAGACACGTGGAGGAGCTGAGGAGGAGGCTGGGGGAGGGGGGAGGGGGGGAGGGAGGAGCCAAGGAGACCGCCAAGGAGGTGAGTGTAACACAGTGTTGTTTTTGGAAGCAAATTTTGGTTTTAGTTTTTAGTCATAGTCTTTTGAATAGTTTTCATTTAGTTTCAGTCAAATTTTGGATGAAAATGCTATGGGCTCGCTCCATTTTCATCACCACTAAACCCCTTATCCCTAAACTTCTTTGCCTTTGTGTTACTATTTTGGAAAACATTGTAGTTCAGCTAGCCTCTACATCGACACGTTATGAGCTTGTAGACTGGTCATTTTAACTATTCAATAGTATATATAGTATAGTAATAATCATAGTGTTTTATGATTATTTTTTGGTGATATTGAATTCTGTTATTTTTCATCTCATGTTTATCCGAACGTAATTCCGATGGAGCATTAGTCCGACATGCGGGAACAACGGTCTGACAATACCGCTCGAACATGCACTGCAGTAAAAGCCTCATCTGCATGGCACAATAGTGCCTTTATTATGAAAAAAGTGTTTTAACCCATTTAGGCCTGACGTCAAAATAAAAAACAAGTCTATTTAAAAAAAATAGCAGACCTACAAGCTCGTCACGCGCCACTCGTTGGCACACTATGAGCTTGTAGATCTGCTATTTTTCATTAGCTAAAGTATAACATAATGCTTAGTTAAAACACCAAAAGGGGTTCCCGCCCAGAATGGGTTAATGCTTGACTGTACTCTGTTGCCATGCACATTTCTGTCTAATAAACGATTCAACCAATCAGGTGAAAGAGTCACCTGCAAAGACAACGACGACGCCCGCCGTGCCCGCATCCGCGTCCAGCCCCGCTAAGACCGAGCCCGACCTCAAGGCGACGAGCTCCGCCCACAAAACCACCAGCCAATCGCCAAAGGTCAACGGCCACGCCCCACACCACCACGGCCATAAAGACACAACGGCGCCCCCCAGGGGACCGGCGGAGAACCACCACGGCCATAAAGACACAACGGCGCCCCCGCAGGATGGGAGGAGAGCAGCGGAGAATGGAGGCGGGATGATGGAAAATGGAGTAGGAGCGGCGGCCATGTTGCATTCACCTCCTCCTCTTCTTCATCCTCCTCCTCATCCTCAATCTCCCTCCAGCACCGCCTCCTCCTCCCTCTCCTCCTCCCCCATCTCATCCCCCGTGCTGGCCAAGCGCCTGGGCAGCCCGCTGTCGTCCTACCAGGTACAGTAGAACTACAGTACAGCACTCGCCCCAATTAATATAATTTGAGATAATCTTTTTCGTCTTTCTTTTGCACAATCACGGATTTTCACTACTTTTGGAGTTTTGGTAAGAGAAACCTATGAAAATATGGGGACTAAATCGTTACCAAGACATTTCTTCTCCAATATGTTTCTGAAGGTGTCTAATAACATGTACTAAAAGATTTAAATTCAACTCCCGTGGGGAATTTGAGTTA
Source organism: Protomyctophum parallelum (assembly GCF_964188405.1). Taxonomy (NCBI): domain Eukaryota; kingdom Metazoa; phylum Chordata; class Actinopteri; order Myctophiformes; family Myctophidae; genus Protomyctophum; species Protomyctophum parallelum. The sequence goes on along the minus strand of NC_139705.1, from coordinate 28,262,525 downwards.
TTAGCATAGTATGTGACAATACCCTTAACATCCTATATAAGGCAAAAATAAGTCAAAATTTCATCATTCTAAAAAACTAAAAACACTCCTTGGGAAGAAGTGGATATGGATATGGCAGAATTTAGCCCAATGGATGTTCTTTGTGCAAAGCTAATGCTTGGAATGGATTCAGAATCATGAAAAACCCCACATTTTTTGTATTTTTTCCAGTTTTTCATGTGTCTATGAGGTGACAGTACTTCATTAGACACCCTGGTGTCGTTTTTATGTGCAATGGTGTATTTACTTTGTATTTAGGGTTTCTTCCTGGAGGCTGAACGGGCCAATGAAATAAACAGTAATATAGTGACATCACACTATCAGCCCCTCCCCCTTCATCATACAACAACAGCTGTGGGTGCGGCTTCAGTTCAGGTGGATCACCACCCATCACCACCCATCAGGCAAACCAGGCATACTTAATGAACTGGTTGGCGTGTCCACATTTAACAAATACTGTGCACTTTTTGGAACAAGTTCTTCCTCCTTATATTATAATAATAGCTGATGAACATGTTATAGGGTGGAAAAAAGTCGTTAAAAGACATTTTTAAATTTGGACTTTTTTGCCTTATATGGGATGTTAATGGTATGGTCACATATTATGCTAATAGCTCAAATTTCCCACGGGAGTTGAATTTCAATCTTTTAGACACCTTTAGAAACACATTGGTGAAGACATTTCTTGGTAACGATTTAGTTCCCAGATTAGTCAAATAGCTGATAAAATGCCCATACTATTTGGAGCTACTTTAGTAGCCATTTATTTTTGTTCAATAATTAATAAAGTGTCCTGGTACTCACCCTTGAGCTGCTGCTCAGCACAAGTTATCTGATAAATCTCCTTTTATAACCTTCCCTCCCAGGCGGGGATAAACCAGCGCTTCCACGCCGCGCGGCACAAGTTCCAGACGCAGGCGGAGCTGGAGCAGCAGGCTCCGCCCCTCTCGCCCCGAGACCTCTCCCCGACCGCCACGCCCCCCATGGCCCCGCCCACTCCCCCGCCCGAGAACAGCACGGCCAAGCAGCTGGCGCGCAACACCGTCACACAGGCACGTAGCACTAACCCATGTAGACCTGAGGTCTACGTCTTATAGCTTGTAACCATTTTAACACGTCACCTGTTGAAAAATAGCAGAACTCTTTGAATATATTTTCTTTCACAGCAAACGTTTTAACTCAAATATTTACTTCTGGGGGGGGGGTCTCTGGAACAACATATTTTTAGTGTGAGCACCACTATTAATTGCAATTATTTGTGTGACAATTAGCCCATTTAGACCTGAGAACAGATTGTACAAATGTCTTCTGAAAAACCTGTTTATTTAACGATTTAATTGTGTTTGTTTAATTTTAATAGTAACTGACGAGTGTGTATGAATATTGTATGTTGTTTTTATGCTGTGATGTTTCATGTGGACGTCAGGAAGACTAGCAACCGCGGAAGCTAATGGAGATCCGAATAAATCAAATAATGTGTTTTTCCGCATCGTCCATAATATCCACAGGTCCTCTCTCGCTTCACCAGCCAACAGGCGGGCGTGAAGCAGCTCACTCCCATCAGCAGCTCCCCGTTCGGCACAGACTACCGCAACGTAGCGTCCCCTCCTCCCCCCACCACCGGGGGGCGCTCTCCTTCCTCGGGGGGACCGCTCTCGCCCGGTGGCGGCAGCCTCAGTGGCGTCCGCTCCCCGCTCACGCCTCGCTCCGAGCGGAGCCTCCACAGCCAGAGCCATCCGCCCGTCCCGCCCAAGAAACCCGGGATGAGTCCAACGCCGGGTTCGCCGGGCGTCGCCGCGTCGTCAGCGTCGCGCTTTCCGGAGCTAACCGGGAGCTGTGGGCACGGCGGCAGCAACGGCCAGGAGGGCGGCGCCAAAGAGCCCGATCTGCTGTTGTCCTCCAGTTAGCTTAGCTAACGGCTAAACGCCATTTGTTTCTCGTGTTGGGGGCACGGTGGTGGTAAATGGTGCATTTATATAGCGCCTTTATCCAAGGTGCTTTGCATAGATTGTGCATTATACATTCACCCATTCACACACATTCATACATCCATCGGTGGCAGAGGAAACCATGCAATGCACAAACCTGCACATCGGAAGCAATTAGGGGTTCAGAGTCTTGCTCAAGGACACTTCGACACTAACTCTGGGGGGAGCCCACGGGGTTCGAGCTGGCAACCTTGTGGTTGCCATCCGGTCACTCTACCCCTGAGCCACTGACAAGTAGAGAAGGTCCCGGGTTTGATTCCCGCCGGGGACGCATGTGGGTGTGTTCTCTCCTCCGCGTCATCAGCACCCATACCCTATGGGTGGGGTTGGCGAAAAAGGCCTTTCTGTGTGGAGTTTGCATGTTCTCCCCGTGTCCCCTATAGGGTAGGTACCCTCACAAAAAACATGCAATAATCCTGGTCTCTATACTGCCTCCCCATGGCCAGCCTGATGGAGGGGAAAGGAACTGGTTGGAATAATGTGTTCCTTCCATGCGCTACGTCCAACCGGGGAAACTCCCCCCGCTGTCAGGCGATAAGAAGAAGCGGCCTGCTCAGTCACTCCTCATGCATTGAAGGAAGCATGAGCTCAGTTCAGGGCTTTCCCAGGTTGGCAGAGGGAGAGTAGCGCCCAGGATTACAGATTAGGCAATTGGCACCAGGTGTAAAAAAAAATGGGTTACAAAATCGAGGGATAAAAATGTAAGCTCAAAGCCTCATTGCTTCAAACAATGCATTTACAAGGGCTATGTTAAAGCCTAGCCATATTATATAGGACTGTGTATTGTCCAAAATAGGCCTAATTTAAGTACCTAGATTTTATGCCACTACCTAGCAATGGATTGGAAAAGAAACACTGATGCAAAGTATAGTATATTCTGGATTATTTTTATTGGAATTTAAACGATTTATTTGCTTTTGTTTGTTTATTCTTTTGTATGATTTTTGTATCTTTTTTTTTTTTTTTTTTGTCTTTTTGTATTACCGGTCCGCCGTTTTAAAATATTTGACTATTTATCTGTTACTGTCAAGATTGGCTTTCTGACGATGATACAGAAAGCCAGTCAGAAGAAACAATCACAGGACATGTTGGTCAATGATGTTGACAGTCAGAACCAATCACAGGACATGTTGGTCAACCCAAACTTTAAAGGCCTTTTAGGATTCACACTGAATGTAAAGTCAAGGTTTCTTTAACAACGACACGTCCTTTCGGTTCCCTTGATGCTTACTTTGATACCAATACTGCAATTTAGAACAAATTTGTTACAAGTAAAAGTACGGAATTGAAAATGTACTTGAGTAAAAGTACAAAAGTATCGGCATCAACATGTACTTAAAAGTAAAAGTACTCATTGCGCAGAATGTGCCATTTCACAAGTTCATAATGTGTACAAATTCTATTGAAAATAGAGGGTATGCGTGTGACATCATCATCAAACCCGGAAGTTACTACTAAGAATGCCTACTGAGTGACAAAAAACTACTTTCTGGCCTTGACAACCCATGCATCTGATTGCATTAAACAACATTAAACAATGTTAAACTCACTTTGCATGTTGCTTTGCCACTCGATGTGCCATTCACTTTAAGCATACGCATACCCTCTATAGCCGATCTACAAGCTGAAAATAGCCGATCTACAAGCTCACAATGCGTCAAGTTGCGACGCATTGTGAGCTTGTAGATCGGCTATTTTCAAATGGCCAAAATGTATACGGTTGAAGTGGTTAATGTATGTTTTCTAATCAAAATTAAAATCGCCAAGTAACTATAGTAACTAAAGTTTTCAAATAATTGCAGTGGAGTAAAAGTACAAATTTTGGCTCTGAGATGTAGTGGAGTAGAATTAAAAGTACTGGAAATTGGAAATACTCAAGTACAGTACAAATACCTCAAAAATGTACTTACTGTAAGTACAGTACTTAAGTAAAAGTACTTAGTTACTTTCCACCACTGTACTATAGCCCAAACCTTTGGAAGCTCCGAGGAGGAATAGGGCTGTAGCACGTAGAGACACCTGTACTCCAGTCCAAAGCCGAGCGGTTGTACTGACTATAAACACAAGGGTCAACGTAAACAGATCTACAAGCTCACAGCGTGCTTTGGAGTAGAGTAGGGCTGCTGTTTTCGTCGGGGGACAGAGAATGAATTAAGCACAACAGTCATATAACAGCATAGAAAATGTAGGTGTAGTCTGTCCCCCGTCCCCACAACGTTATTTCAAAGTCGTCGGTTTAGCTCTTAAAGGTTTGGAGATGGATCGGTGAATCCTTACACATTTAAAGGTTTGGAGATGGATTGGTGAATCCTTACACATTTTTCTGTATTGTTGCTCCAGTACATAGGGCTTTCACTTCTAGTGATTTTTACGAGTTGACTAGTTGCCTAGTTGACTAGTTGTTTAACTAACTATTGTGTTAAAAAATAACTTAAAAAAATATGTGCACATTTAAAAACTGTGTACATTGGTGACTATAACTATAATCTAGCTGATCTTGAGGCCTACAAAAACGAGGGGGGGGGGGGGACTAGTCAACTAGTTACTAGTACAAACACAAACAAGGTCAACTAGTGGATTTACTAGTCGACTAGTTGAATAGTCGACTGGTTGCTTTAAGCCCTATGATGGAAAAATGTACACGAGTAACCCGACCAATACATTGTGTATACATTGTGTATTGTGTATACAATACACGGCAAGACATTTTTGGTCACATTTTGTACACGGTTACAAATGGATAGATTTAACACTGATGATGTTACTGTACAGCTGAAATCACAAGTCTTTACAAAATGAGTGCCAGTTTAAGAATGTGACTGCATGATATAATTCCGTGCATGTTTTTTTGTTTTCTTTTTATACGATTTCTACTACAATAGTCATGAATACACTGGGTCTTGTATTGAGAAGGGAGAGTACAACATGAATACACTGGGTCTTGTATTGAGAAGGGAGAGTACACCATGAATACACTGGGTCTTGTATTGAGAAGGGAGAGTACACCTTGCACTATATACTTTAAAAAGGTGCTGCGAATGATATTCTGTTGTTAAAACTCTCCCGAATGGAATCGCTATCCCGACTGGAACATGTATTGTCTGATGGGGACGAGACCCCTGTTACTGAACAATGTATTGTCTAATGGGGATGAGACCCGTTACTGAACAATTTATTGTCTAATGTGGATGAGACCCGTTACTGAACAATGTATTGTCTAATGTGGATGAGACCCGTTACTGAACAATGTATTGTCTAATGGGGATGAGACCCCCGTTACTGAACAATGTATTGTCTAATGTGGATGAGACCTCCGTTACTGAACAATGTATTGTCTAATGGGGATGAGACCTCTGTTACTGAACAATGTATTGTCTAATGGGGATGAGACCCCCGTTACTGAACAATGTATTGTCTAATGTGGATGAGACCTCCGTTACTGAACAATGTATTGTCTAATGGGGATGAGACCTCCGTTACTGAACAATGCATTGTCTAATGTGGATGAGACCTCCGTTACTGAACAATGTATTGTCTAATGGGGATGAGACCTCCGTTACTGAACAATGCATTGTCTAATGGGGATGAGACCTCCGTTACTGAACAATGCATTGTCTAATGGGGATGAGACCTCCGTTACTGAACAATGCATTGTCTAATGGGGATGAGACCTCCGTTACTGAACAATGCATTGTCTAATGGGGATGAGACCTCCGTTACTGAACAATGCATTGTCTAATGGGGATGAGACCTCCGTTACTGAACAAACACTCTATACTATAGAGTGTTTGTTCAGTATACTATAGAGTGTTTGTTCATGATCAGGGGTCATCTTGTCACACTTGTCAAAATTACATATTTCCCACGGACATACAAAATGAGTGGACAATAATATTACAATTACAATAGATAAAGAGATGACCATAATGACCATTACAGGTCTGTAACTCTGAGTGTTCAAATGGAACCAATTCAAACCAAATGGACCCGCCATTTGTACGCTCTCAGAGTTAAGGGGCATCCTTGCAAATAAAACATTTGAGAGCCACACGAGTACTAGTTTCCTAATATAATATGCCATAGTGTCATGCTACTGTACTTAATCCTGAAGAAAACCTGGAGACTTGATATTCAGTAATTGGGTCTCGTGAAATTGTTAACATTATAACGGTGTGTAAAAAAGAAAATCTAAACTTTGCCACGCACACATTTATCCGTGTATGCACATGTTGATGACCCCTGGCAATGATTACTGTGGGGAATATTAAAGGGATTGTGACATTAAAACAAGTTTTTGTAATTCTTCTTCATTTTTGTTTTGTTTTCTGCACCCCAAAAAAATCTGAACTTTTAACATTCAGTAGATTTTCTGTGGTCTGGGGTTTTCTGGCTCAAACAAGTGCCTTCTGTTTCTGATGTCACAGCCTGCAAATCCCATAGAATTATGTCAATGTGATTTGCCAGCAGATGTCACTGTTTTCACTGTTTTGCCTGTTTTCATTGCAGCTCAAAAGGCTTCCAAACCACAGATAAAATCTCCAGACCACAGAAAATCCACTTAATGTTCAAAGTTCAGGTTTTTTGGGTGTACTTGAGATCATGAAACCTAAAAGAAAAAGAAAAAGAAATGAAAATGAATGTCATGAAACCTTTAAGCTATTTAACCATTTACTTTTTAACCAAAATAAAATATCACAACACCTTTAATAGGATTTCTCAGTACGACACACATGCCACACTTTTTATTCAGGGAAATGTCTTATAGTCCAAACCAGGGACGTGCAGAGAGTGTTAGAGAGGCAGGGGCTGAAATCCCATAGGCCTAACGGGGCACTTTTGGACAAAATTTATAAGCTCACAACGCGTCGTGCTGCGACACGTTGAGAGCTTGTAGATCTGCTATTTGTGGGGCGCAACCCAGCACTCTTTAGCTAGTGGAGATGCGGTGTAGCGACATGGATTTCGAAACAAATTTGTTCAACGCAAAATACTGTGTTCAAGTTCAGGAGACTTCGGGGAAAAAAAAGCAATTCTCCTGAACGCTGCCTTCCGGCATGGCATGGAAAGGAGTGGCATTTACATTTCTTTCACCATGTAGTAAATGCTGCATTCGTGGTCTGGAGAGCGCAGTTGTTTTACAGACGGGTAAAAGGGCAGGGGCTGAAGCCCCCTTTGATGTCTATGTGTGCACGTCCCTGGTCCAAACCAAAAGGGACCAACTGTACTGTTTATTTAAATCACTGTGTGTCTAACGAGCAATGTTTGTTTGTGCCATTAAAGTAACAGAATGGAGGATTTTAAGATTGTAATTGTTTACTGTAGTTAATTATTGATCTTATAGTTTAAATCAAATGTTTAGCTGATTTGTTTGTTTTGTTATTTTTCTTGCCATTAACCACAGCCTAACATGGGCATGTCATGATATAGGCACATTTGGCAAAAACAGTTGAATATTTGGCAAAAGAACATTCTGCAAAATAAAATGCAGATCTGCAATCTCGTGAGCTATGTTCATCGCCGTACAATTTAATATATTGGGTTCAAGTGATTACATTTTCACTTTGGACACATAATAATCAATTAATACATGTTTAATTTTGGTAATCCCTCCCACCGGCTTGCTTCAGCTAGCTGTTTGTTGCAACTCTGCATCTCATGTGTGATTTTCTGAATTAAAAAAAATGTCTCATGCCTTAAACGTTTCAGAAGTGGTTCAGTTGATTATTTCAATCCACAGGTCTCCACCAGAGGGTGCAATTGACCCATGGTCAGCCTTTTGATGGGTCCCTGACTGACCTAATTTGACTACACTGTAATTATTTGAAATATTTAGATAAAAGAATACAAAACACTCGACTGGCAGTGGCAGGCATCAGTGTTCAAATGCCCTAATAGTTAGTCCCCTGATAGTTGGCTTTCTGTTGTGGCGCTCATTGTCTCTTTCCCTGCTAGATTACTGTTTAGCCTGTTAAAATAACATGAGAAATCTATCCCCTAGGCCAGTGGTTCCCAAAGTGGGGTCCAGGGACCCTCTCTCTCTGTTTAAAAGTACAGGAAAAATCTCAAAGTAGGCCTACAGGTGAAAATATAGTACAGGTAAAAATATCTCTCTCTGAGAGAGAGAGACGGCTCCCATGGCTTGGGTTGCCGATATAAACGGCTTGGGATATCCGTGGATATACACGGCTTGGGAAGCCGTGGATATACAAGCTCCAAGTGTTGCGTACACATGCAGCGCGTTGTGAGCTTGCAGATCGTCGGTGGCCCACTCACCATGAATCCAAGCAGAGGTCCTCCCAAGTATAGGTAAAACACTGCCAGTGCTCAGCGCAATGGCCCGGCCGTTGCAAGTTAAGATTTTCAGATAATCTTCAACCGATTGTTATAATTCGAAGTGGTATATATATATTCTGTGAAGTTTATATTTTCATTGGGTGTACAAGTCATGTTTTTAATATACCATTATCAAATGATATTATAGAGATGGTAGATACTTCCTTAATGTAAACGAAGTCCACACCCACAACACCAGAGGGAGTGCAACAAACCATGTACAACCCAGATTCGGCACAAACAAGGGACTAAATTCTTTTCGCTTTCTAAGCCACCAAAATGTGGAACGCCCTACCAACAGTCATTAAGACATGTGAATCCCTTGACTCCTTCAAAACCGCTCTCAAAGGGCACCTACGGACGGCTGCAATTCAAAACTGGCCCCCGTAAAATCTGAATCCCCCCGCCCACCGCACCCCCTTTCCCCTCACTGTATATGTTTCTTTTCCCTTTTTGCTTCCTTTATGATGAATTCCTGTTCTGTTCTTTAACTATATAGAAGTGTCTATTTGTACGTCTCTAAATGTTTTGATGAATTGAACAATGTGGACCCTGTTGTAAACAAGTGTAATGCTTAATTGGGTCGTCCACTCACAGTTAACAGTCTTTGTATTGAGTTTGTGCTTGAAATGTACTGTAATTCTGCAAACTGTTAATAAATATTTCAATCAATCAATCAATGGTAGGGTAGTGCCCAAGCCCTGTTAGCCATGCAGCCTATAGACCGATTCTGTAGCGGTTTCATGGTCGCAGCCTACGTATTTCCTGTGGCGGACTCGACGTAGCTGCGGGGATAAAACCCTCACCAGGCGCACCTCTTCCGCGAGCAGTGAACGGCAGAGTGACTGTTAGTTTGCCTCAAACTTTACTCCTTTACCTGCTTTTTTACTAACACTAACATTACAAAGATGCCCAGAACATCGAGATGAACCTGTGTAGTTTATGGCTGCTCCAACAGTAGTGGCAACATAAAAAATAAAATAAAACGGAATGTCTAATTTCCACCGCGGTGGCTGAGACCAGAGCCATTGAGTAATGGTTGAGACGAAGCAGGGAAAGATACATATCGCCAGTCTTACCCAATACCAAATCTTTCTGTTTTATGAGCACAAGGCTGCTGTATTTTATACCTCATACTAAGCATTTAAAGTATGAGGTATCAAGTACACTGGCGTTATGTATCTTTCACTGCTTCGTCTCAACCATTACTCAATGGCTCTGGTCTCAGCCACCGCGGTGGATATTAGACATTCCGTTTTATTTTATTTTTTATGTTGCCACTACTGTTGGAGCAGCCATAAACTACACAGGTTCATCTCGATGTTCTGGGCATCTTTGTAATGTTAGTGTTACTGTGTTAGTATATATGATGAATTCCTGTTCTGTTCTTTAGCTACATAGAAGTGTCTATTTGTATGTCTCTAAATGTTTTGATGAATTGAACAATGTGGACCCTGTTGTAAACAAGTGTAATGCTTAATTGGGTCGTCCACTCACAGTTAACAGTCTTTGTATTGAGTTTGTGCTTAAAATGTACTGTAAATTCTACAAACTGTTAATAAATATTTCAATCAATCAATCAAAGTAAAAAAGCAGGTAAAGGAGTAAAGTTTGAGGCAAACTAACATCAGTCACTCTGCCGTTCACTGTAGTGGAAGAGGTGCGCCTGGTGAGGGTTTTATCCCCGCAGCTACGTCGAGTCCGCCTACAGGAAATACGTAGGCTGCGACCATGAGACCAGCTACGGAATCGGTCTATATGTGGTGCGCTTGCTAGGCCTACACTCTCAATTAGGGATTTTCCCAGAGGTTAATTTCACTGATGTGTACAACCTTTATTCAAATAGTTTCATTTGTATTGGAGTGTGAAGCTTGAGGTAGGTCATAATCGCTTCAACGTGATGCCTGGGTGAGATGAATAGTCTGTGGAAATTATGCCAGTCAGCATGGCCCACCATTTAATGCTGTGGCCAAAATAATTATACACATTTTCTATGGTATCATAAAACTGTTTGAGCTCTGTGTTGCGGTCCTATGTGGCCCTAGTGGTGTTTTGGTCTGTGTATAATCCACTGTTAGTGTTTTCCAGTGCTGATGATGGATGGTGAGAGTGGCAGTAGAGATTGGAGGCGTGTCGTGGAGATTGTGACACACCTGGGCCAGTATAAAATCACCAACCAGTATAAAAGGAGAGAGAGAACAGCCCACAAGCTCTTTTGCCATTGTAACAAACACCACATGCTGCTGAGACCCTGTTTTCCCAGTGAAACAATACTAGACAAGACAAAGTCACTAGTCAGATAAAGTTGATAGTCAAAGTTACTTTAAGCAACTCAACTCATATAAACCACTGTCCAAATATCCCAAACCATTTGCCTGCATACTGTTTATAAATCAATACATTGAAACTGGGACTCAACTGATGCAAATTACAGCAATGTTGTTATTCAATTGAGCCATTTACACGTCACATCAAACACCAAACACAAATGTCGTCATGCTCAACAAACACACAGGATTTGTTTAGCTTTTTGCCTCAACATTCCAGAATACCTCAGAGGATCATGTTCTGTGTGAGAAAGTAGTTCATTTCCAAGAGGCAAATTAAGCCCCATTTTATACTTCGGATATTTGAAATTTTTACCTAGTAGGTGTTGACTTCGTCGACAAAAACTATGACAAATTTGTTGTTGTGAGCAGCTTGTAGATCGGCTATTTTCAGCAAGTGTAAAATCAGTCATGATGGCATCAAGACACCGCCAAAATAAATTTAGTCGACTAAATCAAGCGCATAGGCCATATGTCGTAGTAAATCAGTGTCACACATCCTGAAGAAAACCTGCTGACTTGACATTCCCTTGTATGATCAAAATAATGGTGTGTAAAAAAGAACAAAAACATTTGCCACAGACACATTTAACACCACCGAGCAAATGTGTCTGAATGGTCTGTGAGCGTACAGATACACGTGTAAAACCCCGGACATTCGAAGGAATTTATAACCCCCCTCCCCCTCCGGACAGTCCCCTAAAAGAGGACTTGTCCGGGCAAAAGAGGACGTATGGTAAGCCTAGGTGTTACGGACTTGTTGATGGGCGATCGGAACACATGCAAAGAGACTTGGTAAATTGGTATAACGGAAGATGATGGATCAGTTTATTGGGACAACAGAGCAGGGAAGTACAGTACAGTAGCCTACAGTCCTAAACGTTTGTAACAAGTGATCATTCGGCACAGTTTCAGTTTACATTGTGAGGCTTCAACGGAACACAGAGCGAGTTAACATGGAACTGATCTTCAATCAGCCTGTTGAACACAACAGAACATGGATCAAGCTAACATGGATTGAACTGATCTTCAATCAGCCTATTAAAGATGGAGTGCCGTGATCTCCCCCCCCCCACCCTAACACATAATAATCAGGTATTATATAAGATTTTTGTTAAAAAAAAAAAAAAAAGTACAGTACAGTACAGTATTTGTTAAAATGTTTTTATGTGAACACGCGCACCAGATCATTAGGTATGTCTGGTTTGCCCAGTGGATGGTGATCCACCTGAACTGAAGCCACACCCACAGCCGTTGCTGTATGATAAGGGGTTGGGACGATAGTGATATTGTGTCACTATATCACTTTTTTTTCATTGGCACGTTTGACTGACAAGGTTTCAGCCTCCAGGAAGAAAACCTAAATATACCAAGGGGTCGTCTAATGAATGAAGTACTGGCACCTTTTCCAAACCTTTTCCAAAAATCACAGCACTCCACCTTACATCATGGCATAAATCTGCCGTGTGTTCACTTGGCATCGACTAAATATACAAGACAGTATATATTTTTACAACCGTGTGTGATAAACTTAAGACTCCAACAAAACAAGAACAAAAAACAGCATATTAAAATATAGATTTGCATACATCGGTTGGTTGAGAGTATGGGATTCTTTACCATAGGAAAGAGATTTTGGCAAAACAGATCTTGGTTAACGTGAGTAATGTTTTCTCTCCTCCGCAATAGCTGATTTGCTTGTCTACATATGACGTAAATGCTCCATTCATTGTCAATGGGAATTTAATGTTTGTGTAAGACAAAAATCTATACACTAATAGCTGAATATAAGAGGGGCTATAGAGCCCCTCGAAAAACAAAATGGATTATGACGTCAGAACAGAAGCAACTGGGTCTTTATCATAAAGCAGTGGTTCTCAAAGTTTTTATTTTATTTCAAGAACCACCATAACTTTAAAATTGTACAAATGGAACCAAATGGACCCACAAAGTACAAGTTATAAAGGCCTATTCATACTTCAGTTTTAGGTGACAAAGTGACCACCGAAACCTACATGACGTCACTGAGCCGCAGTGATAAGCCACTTACAGGAACTGTTTAGAAAGAAAAAAAAATCAGAATATTAACTTTATTCTCCAATTGAGTTCTGTCAGAGTGGGGCGGAGTGGAGGAAACCTTTTTTCTTTAGGTCACCAACACATCTTTGTTTTTACTAACCCACCTAAAACTGAAGTCTGAATACCCCAGAGGCAGAGGACTTGTGAGGGGTCCATTTGGATACACCCATAGGTGTAGCACTTTGAGAACCACTGTTTCAGTATATTTCAGTATTTCATAGCTTCCATGGGTAGATAGAAGAGATGGGAGGGCAGGGGACGGGGACAGTACAACAGAAAACAAACATTTCCTCAGCCCTGACATGACGTTAAACATAAAAATTCCTACAGTGCAGCAACAGAGCAATGCCAAGGACCATCTATGCTACTGAAGACATTTAACAGTACTGTCAATTTCAATAGTTGAGTAGGAGTTTCACCTCTCAAAAATCCAGCGATGCGAGCGAGCAAACGATATATTCTCATCATCTCCCATCGCTGTATAGTGACTTTTTATTGTTGTACATTTTTGGTAAAAATCTGTCGCAGCTGTGCATTGAATCCATCAGCGGTACTAGTATTCAGACGTGTCAACATCATCCATATTTCCATGACACATCTTTACCTTTCTCATAAAAACATCCTCTGGTTATGCGTCAGTGGGGTGCAATACTTTAGACAGTTTTTGGTTTAGACTAGTCATTGGTTAGACCAGTCATTAGTCCTACAACCTATCTCAACCTCCCACGGGGCAGCACACCTAAACCTAACCCAGGTCTAACCAATGACTAGTCTAAACTAAGTATGCACCCCCGTCAGTGTGTGTGTGCTTATAATACGTTGCTGTTAAAAGCTGCCCTGTAAGATCCAGATTTCTGTCTAAAAACCTGCACCAACCAACCTGTCAGATCTGTGCATGGAGTTGATCCAATGCGATCCACTAATGCAGTGCTCCTCAAATGCTTTTCATGTCAAGGAGCCCACAGCTCGGTTCCCAACCATCAACCGTTTAGCCCGGGGATGCAACTACTTGCAACCGTTTGGTTGCAAGGAGTTGCATGGTGAATCACTGGTGTGGTTTGGGCCTAATGGTAGCAAACCCTGAATGATAGGGGGTTAGTTTAGACTAGTCATTGGTTAGACATAAGGTTGGTGAGGGGTGCATTAAGACGACCAGGTTAAGGTTGGTGAGGTGTGCGTTAAAACGACCAGATTAAGGTTGGTGAGGGGTGCGTTAAAACTACCAGATTAAGGTTGGTGAGGGGTGCGTTAATACGACCGGATTAAGGTTGGTGAGGGGGTGCGTTAAAACGACCAGATTAAGGTTGGTGAGGGGTGCGTTAAAACGACCAGATTAAGGTTGGTGAGGGGTGCATTAAGACGACCAGGTTAAGGTTGGTGAGGTGTGCGTTAAAACGACCAGATTAAGGTTGGTGAGGGGTGCGTTAAAACTACCAGATTAAGGTTGGTGAGGGGTGCGTTAATACGACCGGATTAAGGTTGGTGAGGGGGTGCGTTAAAACGACCAGATTAAGGTTGGTGAGGGGTGCGTTAAAACGACCAGATTAAGGTTGGTGAGGGGTGTGTTAAAACGACCTGATTAAGGTTGGTGAGGGGTGCGTTAATACGACCGGATTAAGGTTGGTGAGGGGTGTGTTGAAACGACCGGATTATGGTTGGTGAGGGGTGCGTTAAGGGTTGGGAGAGGGTTAAGGTTAGGTTTAGGTGTGCTGCCCCGTGGGAGGTTAGGGTTAGAGTGAGGGTTTGAGATAGGTTGTAGGACTAATGACTGGTCTAACCAATGACTAGTCTAAACTAAGTACTGCAAAACCCAATCCATGCATCTCTCCTGTAACATGCAGGGTCCAGAACGGAACCAAAAATCTCCAACACCTTCCGAAGAACCTGTGCCTTAAACAAAGCTTGTTTGCACTTTGTCGCAACAACCGGTCTAAATGACCCCAAAAGATTTGACACAAAAATGTATCACTTTTGTCATGACAAAAGTGATACACGAAGAACCTGCCTTAAACAAAGCATGTTTGCACTTTGTTGCGACAACCGGTCTAAATGACACAACAATGTATCACTTTTGTCATGACATTTAGTTTTTTTTAATTGCCTAAACAATCTTCAGCTTTGCATTATCTTTTTCCTCTCCTCCCCCCCCCCCCATGATAATTCCATGCCCACATACCAATACAGATTTGCTTTGGTTAGTCCTTTGCGTTGTGTCTAAAGAGGGGTGGCTTTGTCCCAGTGGAAGAGTGTGCGCCCGTCCGCCCGTCCTTCCGTCCCTCTGGTCAGCCGGTCTTCCTTCCCCCCACCGTCCTCTCTAGGCGTTCTGCATCTCCTTGCCGATCTTGTAGCTGAGGATCTTGCTCCAGTCGATCTTGGTGCGCGTGACGGGCAGCTGGCGACGCAGCGCCTTGAAGGTGGTGTCCGACATGGTCTGGTAGTTCTCGCTGATGGCTGTCTTCATTGAATAAAATAAAAGCAAAAGTGAAATCTCAACACTGAAAATGTAAAATGGATGATGTTTTAGGGGTATTATGATTCTAAAACTATTGTTGCTGCTGTTTCACACCGACCCAGCTGAAGAAATGACTGAATTTGAGGTGTTTAACCTCCTTGCTTTCATGGCATTTCTGAGACCGTTCATGTCTCTTGAAGATGCTTATACGCTTGTATTCTATTGCTAGTTTGAATTAATGATGAACGAATGACCGGAACTAGCCGATCTACAAGCTCACAACACGTCACGCTGCGACGTGTTGCGAGCTTGTAGATCGGCTAGTTTCAGTGCGCAGCATGCATACTTTCACGGAAGACACGCTGGAATCCAAATGACTGAAATCAGTCTTGGCGACTGAGAACTTTAAAGGTTTGTTTTTTTTCCAACCAAGGTTAATGTTTTAAGTTGTTATTAGATAAAGTAAAAGGTGGTAGTAGTTTTTTTTGCTATTTTTGACAGGGGGGGGGGGGCGGGGGCATTCGAACATGGTCCTAAATAATATGCATTTATTTTTTTTACAAAGAAATGGTGATATTTTTTGTATTATTATTTACTATAGTCCTACTAGACCCCAATAAATCTGGCCACAAAAGATCACGGGATCTATTGAATTTGACAAACTGACATATTGACTTGAGCCTACGACACACAGTATGGCATCCCCCTAGTACCTCTACCTTCACATTCAGTAGATCCTGTGATTTTTTCGTGGCCAGATGTAATTTCCTGGGGTCAAGTAGGACTATATTAAATATTAATAAAGACATCGCTGTAAAAGGACGTATTTAGCCCCATGTTCGAATGCCCCCTCCCCCTGTCAAAAATAGCTAAAATCACTAAAATGAAAGAAAGCAGCAGATTTTTGCAAAACTTTGTCTAATAAGAACCTAAAACATGAACCTTGGTTGACAAAAACTGAACTTGTCCTTTAAACCATGGTGCGGTCTGAGGATCGAGAGGTCGACAACCAACCAGAATGGGGCCATAGAGAGCAGTATACAGCAAAGCAGACAATTCAATTCAAACTTTATTCAAGACACTCACAGAGGGTTCCATAGCACCAACACATATATGAACAAAACAAAGCATGAACAAACATGGGGGAGATAAACATAAACAGGCAGGACATTCAGCCTCATCTCTGCTCATCCAGGCTGGAGCGCCAGTGGCACCATAGCTTAGATGACAGTCTAGCAGTGCTCTTGTCTCTCATAGCTTAGATGACAGTCTAGCAGTGCTCTTGTCTCTCATAGCTTAGATGACAGTCTAGCAGTGCTCTTGTCTCTCATAGCTTAGATGACAGTCTAGCAGTGCTCTTGGCGAGATTAGACAGTCCTACAATGTCACTAGATAGGCATGCGACGATCCCTCGTAAATCCATTCAAATTGATTCAAACCGGTAACAATTTAAAATCGTGATGCAAACAGCACCGGGGGCACGTAAAAATAGAAGAAAATACCGGCTCTTTGTAAGAGAACCGATTGTAAAAAAAAAAGAGCTTTCAGTAATTTGCTGCTGTATAATAGAGAAAGGAAATACTGGATTTGTGTAAAATAAATACGAAAAAAAAACGTGAATAATTGTATCGTGAACATAGTATCATGATTCAAATTGAATTGAGAGAATCAGCCCAAACCACACCAAAGGGCCGGCTTGGGACCAAGCGGTTTTTAAGGTAGACCACACCAATGCCACTCATTGCAACTCAATGAGTGGCATTGGTGTGGTTTACAATGAGTGGCATTGGTGTGGTTTACAATGAGTTGCATTGGTGTGGTTTACAATGAGTTGCATTGGTGTGGTTTACAATGAGTTGCATTGGTGTGGTTTACAATGAGTTGCATTGGTGTGGTTTACAATGAGTTGCATTGGTGTGGTTTACAACGAGTGGCATTGGTGTGGTTTACAATGAGTACACATACTGTACAGGTACAGCAGACAGAAGTCCCAAAAACTGCCTTCATTGGGTCAAATCAGGGAAATGATTTCTAACACTTTTGTTCAACAATGTAATTCATTCTCGGTCTTATCCGTTATAGTTCTTGTAGTTTTGAGTTCTCTGTCTTCCAAATCATATATTTGATATATAAATGTATATTGTTGATTTTGTGTTCTGTATTTCGGCTACATTGAAAATGAGGGCCTGCCCCTCAATTAGCCCTTCGCTAAATCCAACCCCTAAAAGTGATTGTCCAATGCCAATCCAAATAGTTTAGCAACTGTTGCTATGCAGGTCAAGCTTTCGTCACCTCATAGCTGTCAATGTTATTTTGCATGTTGTTGAACATTTACACGGCTTAACGTCGGGAAAGTTACACGACTGATCCACCCAGGTGATGGCAATAATACTAATGACCGTTGTCTTACCGTGCAACATAAAAACTCCTATCGGGTGGTCGTTAAAAGTTGATTTCTTATAAATATATGCTGCATATGCCATATTCCATGTGGGGGGTGTGTCAGCTAGGTCAGGAAGTAACAGGGGGTGCATGGCCAAAAAGGTTTGGGAACCGCTGCTAGGCCATTTAGTGTGTGCTGATAAAATAGATATATTTTTCTTTGACTGTAAAGTGTGGGGTCAAGAGAGGCCAACATACCTGGTAGTCGTTTTCAGCGTTCTCAATGATGTCGACAAATTCCTTGGCTGTCTGGCTCTCATTCTGTTCCAAAAACACACACAACAAATATATCACGAACGTGAACGTACTAAAATGGCTTCTTTTAGCGAGACAAATCAGGAGAAAATCTACTTTGTTATCGACCTCTCTTTATCCCAGCAACAAACTCTCGCGAGATTTGAGGAGTCCGGAAGAGTCTCTCTGTCCATCTGCAATTTGACGGACGACACTGGACCCATATTTAAGATGACAATATGTGAATATTATAACGTGAAATCAATGGACATTAAAAGTGAAATTAAATGTGTTCCAATGCTTAATAATATAACTTTCCTAAACTGTCTTAGACTCTTGGTTGATGGGTGCTGATTTGGGAAATGGGAATCATGACATTTGCAATATAATAATGCTCTCAATTCTCATCCACATGACAGTGTTGTCAGCATGGGAGAGGGGAGGGGGAGTGGTGGTTATTTAGGACACCATTTGTAGGCTTTGTTTAACATTTCGCCTCTAGTGGCTCCAATGAAGTTCGCCCATCTTTATAAATAAGATGGTAGGTGCCCTTAGATGACCAATAGGGACAGACATGGGTTAGTAGGTGCTCTTAGATGACCAATAGGGACAGACATGGGTTAGTAGGTGCTCTTAGACTTAGACGACCAATAGGGACAGACATGGGTTAGTAGGGTGCTCTTAGACGACCAATAGGGACAGACATGGGTTAGTAGGTGCTCTTAGACGACCAATAGGGACAGACATGGGTTAGTAGGTGCTCTTAGACGACCAATAGGGACACACATGGTTGAGCTCAGGGCTTTGAGACGCTTCAAATTCATGCCAGTCCACTTCCTCACAAACAGTCCGGTTCCGGGTGTTGCCTTGTCTGTGATTCTTCCTCTCTGTCCAAATACGCCCAAATATGGATGATTAACATCATAGTACTGACATAATGGAGAGTTCTGCCAATGAGATGGCAGAAAACTTACCCCCCCCCCCCCAAAAAAAAGTCTACTCACAGTGACTGCTATTGACTCTTCCACTTCCTTGTGGCTCACCAGCTGTACGTTGCCGTCTTCATAGTAATGCACCTGGAAAGACAAAGAAAGAAAGAAAGAAAGAAAGAAAGAAAGATTTCAATGTCTTCCATGATACGATTATTGTGAGCGTTTTCTAAAAAAAGAATATATATATCCCACGATTTTGTAACCACATTTCCCCTCCAACAGGCCAGGAGAAGGACACTAGGATTACTGCATGTTATTTTGTGAGGGTACCTACCCTAGGGGTCATGGGGAGAACATGTGAGGGTACCTACCCTAGGGGACAGGGGGAGCACATGTGAGGGTACCTACCCTAGGGGTCATGGGGAGATGGGGGGGTTAGTGTGTATGTGAAAGTGAATGTTTGTACAGTAGGTCTTGTCTTTAAACCTGAAAATGTATAAATAAAATTGTAAAAAAAAACAAGCAAACTCTGCCTTTTCACCGACCCCACTTCGGGTATGGGCACTGGGTGGAGGAGAGAACACGTCCCCAGCACCCACAGCAGACCCAGGACCTTCTAGCTGTGAGGCTAGTAGTAGTCAGTCAAGTGTTGCAATGCATGTACTGTTTCACGATTCATTAAATTTCTTTACAATACATATTTTCATGGAAATAAATGAGAATCACGTGAGAATTGCCATCTCAATTCTTGTGGAGGAAAAGACTCAAAACACATTTGAGCAAGAATCGTGCAGCACTTGCATGCCGTGGCCTGAAGACATACATCGACATTACAATATACAACCCTATTGTAAGGCTTAGCACATTACAACATATATCATCCCCAGGCACGTGCAGAGAGTGTTAGAGAGGCAGGGGCTGAAATCCCGTAAGAGGGCACTTTGACCAAAAGAAATAGAGAAAATAGCTGATCTACAGCTTGTAGATCAGCTATTTTCGGGGCGCAGCACTCTTTAGATAGTGGAGATGCGACGTACGACATTGGATTTCAAAACAAACTTGTTCAACGCAAAATACTGTGCTCAAGTTCAGGAGACTTTGGAGGAAAAAAAGCAGTTCTCCTGAATGCTGCCTTCCAGCATGGCATGGAAAGGAGTGGCATTTGCATTTCTTTCACCGTAGTAAATGCTGCATGCGTGGTCTGGAGAGGGCAGTTGTTTTACAGACAGGTAAAAGGGCAGGGACTGAAGCCCCCTTTGATGTTTATGTGTGCACGTCCCTGATCATCAGCCTATTGTAAGGCTAAGCACATTGAGCTGCGTCATTCACCTGGATCTTCAACACGCCCACCACCTGGGCAGTGGACTGGCCGATGGTCAGCTTCCATTCGGACCTACAGCGACCGTTCCTAAAAACAAAAGAAATCAGAGAACATTAGTTTTAGTCACATTTTTGTCACCTGGAATGTTTTATTGTTAGTCTAGTTATAGTCGACTAAATATCATAAGATTTTAGTCGACTAAATCTACAGTTGATTTAGTCGACTAAAATGTATTTTGGCGGGCCTTGATGCCGTCGTAAATCTACAAGATCACAACGCGTTGTGAGCTTGTAGATCTGCTATTTTCAGCATGCAACCAAGTCTAAAATGACTTATACTGGATCTCTTGTCAACTAGTCCCTTCCTAACATTTAGTTAGGGACTAGTTGTTTGTCTAGTTTTTAGTTGTTGACAGAATCAACAGTATATTTAGTCATAGTTTTAGTCATCATGGCTTAGTTTTTATTTAGTAGTTTTTTTGTCAGTGAAAAAAAGGTAGTCAACGAACTACCATAGTCATAGTATTAGTTTATGTTTTTAAATGCCATCAAAGCACATTTAAAATATCGATCTGTTCAAACAAAAGAAGTAGGAGCGCACGCCAACAGTGAGGACCATGCGAGACAAGACTTGGAAAAAAACAAGAGGTCGCACAGCTCGTAATCACAATGCAATAACGTTTAACCCATTTAGACTGTACGACGTGTGGGAACATCATAACTAATCCAACCGACGGGTTGCTAGTGAATTTTCATTGATATCAAACGAGAGAAAGATATTCAGATTTTTTTTCTTTTCTTTTTTAGTTGGCTTCTCCTTCTGCACCATACTCCTTGCTCTTCACACATGCGCATTGTCGTTCACTTCCCTGTTTACGGCTCAGAAAGAATGCCTCGTATCTGCTAATCTAGGATGCTCTCCATGGTTTTGACCAGATGGATATACTAAGCTCTTCATTTCTGACTTCAACATGCCTCTCGTTCAAAATATGAGTGCGAGGGATTATTCAGAGATTTTATCGTAACGATAGCGAGGTAAGCAAGGACAAGTATTTCTCCAGGTTTTTTTCTGGAACGGAAAGGGGGGGGGGGGCTTACAGAGTAAAAGCTGCCATATCTGCACGGCACCCCGAGCTGTTATTTTGAAAGAAATCCCGGCGCCACATGCCCATGTATGCCATACACTTTTCAGATCAACAGAGGGACAAAACGTACCAGAAGTTTTTGGGCTGAAACTGGTGTCCCTCGATGCAGGCGATGATGGTCTGCTGTCCGTCCACCGTTTTCCCATAGACCTGCACAGAGGAATCAATGGTTACAATCAGACTGATAGAATAGACCTGCACAGAAGAATCAATGGTTACAATCAGACTGATAGAATACACCTGCACAGAGGAATCAATGGTTACAATCAGACTGATAGAATACACCTGCACAGAGGAATCAATGGTTACGAGGCTACACGTGTTGTGTTTATAGCTATATATCTCGTGTTGTGTTTATAGCAGACTCCTCACTCATATGTACACTTGCAGTTTGGGCAACTCCAAAGCAGTACCGTGCAGTACCGCGCACACTCCACTAGGGTAGTGCTCTGTTTGTGTGTTTTTGATTGATTGATTGAAATATTTATTAACAGTTTGTAGAATTTACAGTACATTTTAAGCACAAACTCAATACAAAGACTGTCAACTGTGAGTGGACGACCCAATTAAGCATTACACTTGTTTACAACAGGGTCCACATTGTTCAATTCATCAAAACATTTAAAGACATACAGACATTTAGAGACATACAAATAGACATTTCTATGTAGCTAAAGTACAGAACAGGAATTCATCATATGGGAAGCAAAAAAGGGAAAAGATACAATATACAGTGAGGGAAAATGGGGGGGGGGGTGGGGGGGATTCAGATTTCACAGAGGCCAGTTTCGAATTGCAGCCATCCGTAGGTGCCCTTTGAGAGCGGTTTTGAAGGAGTCAAGGGATTCACATGTCTTAATGACTGTTGGTAGGGCGTTCCACATTTTGGTGGCATAGGAGCGAAAAGAATTTAGTCCCTTGTTTGTGCCGAATCTGGGTTGTACATGGTTTGTTGCACTCCCTCTGGTGTTGTGGGTGTGGACTTCGTTTACATTAAGGAAGTTTTTAGACAGGTACATGGGTATCTTGGTGGTGTATCGAATCTTGTGGACCAGACCCATTGCAAGATGCTGTACTCTGTCGTCGACCCTAAGCCATCCCAGCCTGTCAAAGTGGGCAGGGGTGAGGTGGGTTCGGGGGGTGAGGCCAAGTAGGAGCCTGACCAGTTTGTTTTGGGAGGTCTGGAGCCTTGTTTTAAGGGCCTTTGAGGTGCTGTGGTACCAAGAGGTGGATGCATAGTCAAAGAAACCTTGTACGAGGGCTCCTGTTAAGGTCTTCAAGGTGTTTTTGCTGACCAGTGAGGAGATCCTGTAAAGGAATCTTGTTCTTTGATTGACTTTTTTGATTACGTTGGTGGCCATTTTATCACCGGAAAGATTGGCCTCCAGGATGGAACCTAGGTAGGTAATTTCATCTTTTCGTGTGATAATATTGTCACCCACTCTAACCAAGAAGCCATCTGCCTTGCTGAGTTTACTATTTGATCCGAAGAGGATGGATTCAGTTTTTCCCAGGTGTAAGGATAGTTTGTTATCAGCGAGCCAGGTGCAGATTCTACCGAGTTCAGAGCTGAGGGTCTTTTCAACCTGCAGTTTGTTCCTGTCCGAGACCAGCAGTGCTGAGTCATCTGCGAACAGGAACAAGTTGCAGTCACAAGCTGAAGTCATGTCGTTAACATAAATTAGGAACAGTAAAGGCCCTAGTATGCTTCCTTGTGGGACGCCACAGCTCACTGGGAGGGGAGGGGACAGTGTTCCATTCACCTCCACCATCTGTTCTCTCCCCTCCAGGTAGGATTGCATCCAGCTCACTGATGTGCTATCAAAACCAATAGCTTTAAGCTTGTTAACCAGTATGGAGTGGTTCACGGTGTCAAAAGCCTTTTGGAGGTCCAGCATAACCATGCCGCAGTATTTTCCAGCATCCACCTCGTGTTTGATGTGATCGCTCAAATAGAGGAGGCATGTGTCAGTGGAGTGGGATGTTCTGAAACCAGATTGGAACTCGTACAGCAATTTATTAGAGGCAAGATACTTTTCAACCTGTTCATAGACTATTTTTTCCATCACTTTCGAGATGGAGCTTAGAATAGAAATAGGGCGGTAGTTGCCGGGTTCTAATTTACTCCCTTTTTTGTACAAGGGGGTGTGAGTGTGTGTGTGTGCGTGTGTGCACGTGTGTGGTGTAGTACCATGCACACTCCACTAGGGTAGTGCTCTCTGTGTGTGTGTGTGTGTGGTGTAGTACCGTGCACACTCCACTAGGGTAGTGCTCTCTGTGTGTGTGTGTGTGTGGTGTAGTACCATGCACACTCCACTAGGGTAGTGCTCTCTGTGTGTGTGTGTGTGTGTGTGTGTGTGTGGTGTAGTACCGTGCACACTCCACTAGGGTAGTGCTCTCTGTGTGTGTGTGTGTGTGTGTGTGTGTGTGTGGTGTAGTACCGTGCACACTCCACTAGGGTAGTGCTCTCTGTGTGTGTGTGTGTGTGTGTGTGTGTGTGTGGTGTAGTACCGTGCACACTCCACTAGGGTAGTGCTCTCTGTGTGTGTGTGTGTGTGTGTGTGGTGTAGTACCGTGCACACTCCACTAGGGTAGTGCTCTTTGACGTAGGCGCTCAGCGCAGCGTCACATGCGTCCCTCCAGCCTCTCAGACCGTCGTCACGGTCGTCGCTCGGCTGCACGTCGCTCACCTCCTTCCTCAGGTGGTCAAAGCGGAACGACAGGCGGTTCCGAGGGTCCAGGAAACGCCCCTGGCCCAGGTCGCCGTGCTCCGTGATCAGGACCTACAATGATTTCAATTAATTTAATTAATTAATGACTCAAGGTCCATAGGAACAACACAACGATTACATACAACATATATGCATCTCAGAGTGAGAAAGAATATAGCGGTAATAGTGGATCTACAAGCTTACAAAGCGTCACAAAGTGACAAGTTGTAAGCTTGTAGATCTGCTATTTCAGATTGTTTCATTTTATGTATAATAATTTGACCCGGCCGAACCCCCGACCTCCCAGTTTCAGGGCGGACACTCTAACCACTGTCTGGCTCTAAAGCAGAGAATCTAGCCAACCTATAAACTCAGAAAGTAACGGAGTTGGACCAGCCGTTGACACAAAGTGTTGCCCACCTGCCCCTATTAGGTAAATAAAACCTTCGGGCAAGTGGAGTTTGCTTTCAGGTTGCCTGACTGGACGAGTGCTTATCATTTGAGAGGGGATACAACCTCAACACTTACAAATATAAAATAACAAGTGTGTGAACCCCATAGCCATTATTCATAGCTATGTAGGTATTTGGCATACAAATTGAGGTATGCTTTTTTTTTCGCACAGCCCCAGAAAGAAAACATATATGTGTTAAATTGAACTGTAATTTTACCTATCATTTTATAATGGACAATTTACTTTTCGGGCATGACATGACCTGTACTTGTGAACTCAGTGTCAACCCCATACAAAGTTTCTACTCAACAGTGACAATATTATAACAAAGTTTTAGGTTTTGATTAAAAAAAAGAATAAAACATTAAATAAAAAATATATGAACTTGCCGGTTCCTCGTAGCCCTCTAGTTTGGCAGGGGTGAACTGATCCATGTTGTACTGGGCAAACGAACTGGAACAATGAGGGAGAAATACACGTTACGAACATCATGTCTTAACACAGAGATACAATCTACAATGTAGGCATTTAGCAGACGCTCTTAATCCAGAGCGACTTTACAGTAAGCAAGAACAAGACATCAAATACATAAAAATAGTCATCATGGATCATAAGCCAAGAACCAAACATCCTATATCTATATAAGGAAATTATGCGTACAGTACACACTATAGGTTGCTGTCTACATGCTACTGTATCTAAATTACAATGCAATACAATACAATACATAAGAGCTCTAGACTAAATAAATATGTCAGAGCAAAAAATAAATAAATAAAAGCCCTCGGCAGGTTTGGTCGGGCCCCGCTCGGTTGTGATTGGATTTTGTTGCCCCCTAGTGGGAACCAATGAGGGCCCAGTGTGCAAATGTGGTGGCGGGTTGATCACCAGAGGCATATTCTCCCCCCCCGCCCCCCCCACTGTCAAATTCCAGACCAATAATCTACGCGCTGTGATATTAGTCTGGCCATGTCATGGTTAATATAGGACAAAGACAAGATGTATTGCGATCATGCTACCGATACTGAGGTATTGTAGAGCAACATAACCTTTGAATCTAGAACAGCGAGTAAAAACATGTGGGCCGCGAGGGAATTGCATGTGTGGACCTACAAATGTTCGGCAAAGATTTTAAGCCAGCCACAAGATTTTAAGCCAGTCTGGGCGGGAACCCCTTTTGACATTTTAAGCATTATGTTACACTTTAGCTATTGAAAAATAGCAGATCTACTAGTACAAGCTCA
The DNA here is from genome assembly GCF_964188405.1 of Protomyctophum parallelum. Taxonomy (NCBI): domain Eukaryota; kingdom Metazoa; phylum Chordata; class Actinopteri; order Myctophiformes; family Myctophidae; genus Protomyctophum; species Protomyctophum parallelum. The sequence goes on along the minus strand of NC_139705.1, from coordinate 28,236,825 downwards.
TAGTGTGGCACCTAGTGCTGCGCTACGAGCTTGTAGGTCTGCTATTTATGAAAAATTGTGAAAATGTGGTGCAAATCTTGTATGAATGTATATTCTAACTCAAATCTTTATGTCTGGGGGGGGGGGGTCCCTGGAACAACATATTTTGAGATGGGGGGTTCGCGGCCAAATACAGATAATTCCAGGGGTCCTTGACATGAAAAGGGTTGAGCACCACTGACATAGAAACATGAGGTTTTTCAGAAAACTGTCATGATTTAGAAGACATCTGAATCTGATCTCAGGTCAAAATGGGTTAATGTTCATGTCCCACGGACTCTTTCAAGATTTTCAGGTGGGCCACCCGAATCGATCCATAAAGGTTTTGGGAAACCAGTGACCATTGAGACACTGGTAATATAGTGTAGTTCAGTGGTTCCCAAAGTGGAGTCCGGGGACCCCCAGGGGTACCTGAGGGAGTTCCAGGGGGTCCCCAGCTAAATTATAGTTTTGAACCAAATGGACCATTATGGGTCTGTAACTCAGAGAGTGTACAAATGGAACCAAATGGACCATAACAGGTCCATTTGGTTCCATTTGTACACTCTCTGAGTAATAACATTGCTTTTACAATATAAATTGGGGGTCCCAGAAAAAAAATTCCATTAAATGGGGGTCCGTAGACTAATTCATGTCAAACTGGGGGTCCTTGAAATTAAACGGGTTAGAATCACTGCTAGAGTCGTAAACATATTTTCTTATGGGGGTCCCTGGCATATCTTTTCATATGGGGGTCCACGGGCTAATTCGTGTCAATTTGGGGGTCCTTGACATGATAAAGTTTGGGAACCACTGGTGTAGTTACTCACTGTGACGCCCCTTCCCTGAGGAGGTTGTCATTGTTGAGGAGGAGCCGCACATCTGAAAACACACATGGGGTAAAAAAACCTCATCAATGTCAGCATTACACAACACCACAGCTAGATCACTGCAGCGCCGTTTAGATGAGAGTTACGACAACTCCGTTCACTTCGCGGGGCTTCAGTCCAATGGCGGCTCTTCTACATAGACTTCTATTGCGAAGAGTGATAAAGTCCTGGACCGGAAGTTGGCGGAATGCACTGGACTCACAGCCCAGCTAAGATAATTATTTTAGTAATAGTACAACATAAACATTACAGAGGCTGGCCCAGGCCGTAGCGTAACGGTCTGGGCACCGGACTGGTAATCCAGTCGCAGTGTGCCGCGGGTTCGACTCCCGGACCCGACACGGCCTTTACTGCATGTCATCCCCCCATCTCTCTCCCGTTTCCTGTCAGCCTACTGTCTGTCCCTTCAAAAATCAATAAAAGGCGTAAGCCGCAAAAAAATATCTTAAAAAAAAAAAAAAAACATTACAGAGGCTTTAGTTGTCAGTCACTGTGCAATACTTTAAAACAGTTCTCATGTTGCACACATGCCTAAAATCGCTGATATTTGCGCCGCCCTCGTTGAAAACAATGTATTTCAAACTCCAGCTTGTCACTCTCCAGGGCTGCATGAACAGCACTCGAGCGTTTTCTGACTGGCCCCTCAATGACGCCACTCTCCTAGTCTACACCACTATGGATCACTGCCAATGGGGATGACAGCTGAGGACATAGCAGCTCTGTAACTTGACTTATTTATACACTTATTATAATACGTGCCATGCTCACTGAAAAAAGATTGCCGATCTACAAGAGATGGGCTGGGAGTGGTAGGACTATCACAACATCAAACTTTGACCTCGCCTATAAAAACAGCATGAAAAATATTGTGTACTGCTTGATAAGATATTGTGATATTATATTCTTCCATCTCACCCACCCCTACTTTCAGCCTACAAAAATATATAAAAATCACACCCGTGTGAAGTGAGTGGTGCAACCACAGATCCACAGGAACGAGGCCAGGGTGCCGGCCCGGTTCCGTCCGAAACGGTCGAGAAATGACAGATTTACCGTGTGGGGGTCCCCGAAACTTCCAGACCCACAGGAACACGCCCAGGGTGCCGGCCCGGTTCCGGCGAGCCGTCCCACGTCCGAAATGGTTGAGAAATGACAGAGTGACCGTATGGGGGTCCCTCTAATGTACTGTACTGTCACTGTACTGTCACACCCGAAATCATATGTGTGTGTGTGTGTGTGTGTGTGTGTTAGGCTGCACTGCGCAACAGTGAGTATAAATGAAGCCAACCACCCCCTATAGAGCGTCGCAGTCCTGCCCCCTTTCATGACGACGCCAGGCCCAGGAAATGAATCTCTATGCATTTTTAGACATTTCATAAAGTATTTATTTAAAGACCTTTTAAGCGTCGTACGAAGTCAACTCGAGTCGTGACAAATCATGACAACAAACACAATATTTTGGACCAAACAAATAATTACAAAGAAGAAAAACAACAAAAAAAGTGTTGTAACCTGCCGTTTTTTTCTACTTTCTAATTATTTGTTTGGCCCAAAACATTGTGTTTATCGTCATGATTTCATTGATTTGTCACGACAATAGTTGGCTTTGTCCGCGGCATAAACGTCTTTAAATAAATACTTTCTGAAAAGTCTATGAGGAAAATGAACGGGGATTTATTTTCCGGGTCTCACGAGGGGGCGGGAGCCGTGGGACTGCGACGCTCTATAGGTGGGGTTGGCGAAAAGGGCCTTTCTGTGTGGAGTTTGCATGTTCTCCCCGTATCCCCGTATCCCCTAGGTACCCTCACAAAAAAACATGCAGTAATCCTGGTCTCTTAACTACCTCCCCCTGGACAGCCGGGGCGCCTGATGGAGGGGAAAGGAACTGGTCGGAATAACGGGTTCCTTCCACACGCTACGTCCGGCCGGGGAAACTCTCCCCTGTCAGGTGAAAAGAAGCAGCTTGGACTCCTCATGCATAGAAGGAAGCATGAGGTCAGTCCGCTGCTGCCCCCCCCCCCCCAGGTTGGCAGAGGAAGTGTAGCGCCCAGGATTACATTAGATAATTGACACTGGGTGAAATAAATGGGTTGCAAAATCATTAGGAAAAAAAAGATGAAGCATTAGCCACAGTGCACATACATACCGTTGAAGACTTCGTTAAACTCTCCTGGCGGAGCGTGTGTTACAAAGTTAGCCGCTATGCGGACCTGCAGAGAGACGAAACATCAAGGGTAATTGTATTATTGTGTTCAACCAATCGACAAAAGAGGTTTATCTAAAGTGTTTGTTTCTTGCAGTAGTGTGCATCAGCCAATTATTGATTGATTCAATGACATTTTAATTGACAAAAATGCATATATCAGAGATTAAAATAGGGTGCATTTTGCATCCCAAAACGCAGTTTATAGTTAAGGGACGCAATAAAACGACCTCTGCATCCACAAGATGCACTACTGTACTGTTTTTAATTCTAGTTTAATTTGCTAGCTTTAGTTATAATAATAATTTCTGCTTCTTACATGAATATAACCACATTATAACCATAAATGCTGCAATTTGTAAAAATATGACTCCTAACGTCATTGAAGTGGGACTCATAAAATGTCCCTGGGACTCATCTAAAAGACCATCCCTGTATCCCGGGGCTCATCACTTGTGAATGGTAATTAAAACATTGAGCAGCATAGAGCTTTATTTGTAGTTATATCACCTTTTAAGAAGAAATCGCAAAACATTAACCACACACACCAATAAGCATGGCTTCAATCAGTAAACATAACATAACAATAGATAAAAACTAAAACGTACGGCAAAATATGCAAGGGTTAAGGGGTTAAAACATAAAAGCAGCTTTGTAAAGGTGTCTTTTTTCAGGAGTGATATAACCCATTGTGGGTTTGGTGTTCTAAGCATTATGTTATACTTTAGCTATTGAAAAATAACAGATCTACAAGCTCATAGTGCGGCACCGAGTGCCACGCTACGAGCTTTTAGGTCTGCTATTTTTGAAAAATCCTGAAAATCTGGCGCAAATCAAACGTTTTTAACTCAAATCTTTGCTTCTGAAGGGTTCCTGGAATAATTTGCAGATGGTGTTCGTCGGCCAAATACATATCATTTTTGGGGGTTCTTGACATGAAATATGGAGCACCACTGATACAGAAACATAGGTATTTCAGAAAACTGTCAAGACATTTTTTTTATTTCAACTTCAGGCCTAAATGGGTTAACTGGAGACAGCGACTCGACAGGCCTGATCTGATGCCCTGAGGCGAGGCATTCCCAAGTGTCAGAGTTGTACATGTCTATATGAGTTGTGAAGTTCTTAGGCCGACGCAGCAGGCAGATATTTAAACATTATTATCCCAGTTCCTGAAACCTGACACCCGGGGCAAAAGGCTCAAGCAAGGGCTCAAATGGAAATATTCATGATTCAATCCAAACCCCTAGAACAACTAATCATTTTAGGTGATATCTCTTTCCCTGTTCCAACTCTTCCTGTAGCTTAAAGGTTGAGTTGAGAGCTCGAATTACGCACGCACGCACAGAACGGTCCTGGACTGGTCACTGTGGTCATTTGAGTTGAGCTTTGCCCCTCTAGTACTGGCCTACTGGGGCAGTGTACCTAGCCGCAATTTGCAACACTAGATTTTTTTTATTTATATAATGGGTTGAAATTAGAGTTGCAACAAATCCAAATAGTCCATTGATCCACCGGTAACAAGACTACTCGCCCCGTTTCTGTTTTCCTCCCAGAATTTTCCCCAGTGAGGAGTGGGAGAGGCTGGACAGCAGACGGCTGGACTTTGAATTTCTCTAACTATAAACTTTCATGACAGCAGAACAGCCTAAGTACAAATATAATTTATGAAAAGCTACTACAGTGAAGTCTGTTCACAGAAGTTGTTGTAGGATATGTGGGGATTATCTGACGAGGTACCATTTGAGGGGGCAAAACCTTACATATACTAAATAATACTAAATTGTTTATAGGTTCAATATAAGTCAAATAATATAGCCTTTCCACAGGAGTATCTTTTTATATTTTTCCAAAAAGAATACAAACAGCCAATAGCATATTACAAAGTTATCCCCCTCACTGGGGAAAATTCCGGGAGTAAAAACGGGCAAGCACCGGGGCGAGTAGTCCAGTATTCGATCCACCGTAGACATGTTATGAGATAGTTTCTGTCTAGAAATTCCGTGCAGGTGATTAATTTGGACTAGTTTGGAAGTGCTCGTTTTCATTAATGCATCAGCGTGCTGCTGCCTCCTGCAAATTTGAAAACAGGTGGTACGCAGGGCCGCTCAGTGACTACAGACTACATTTGTTTTAAAACTTGAGTTACTATAGTTGCTTGTTGTAGGTTTGGATTATTATCACAAAACATACATTAACCACTTCATCATAAATATACATGTTGGCCATTTGAAAATAGCTGATTTACAAGCTCACAATGCATCGCATGAAGATCTGCTTAACACAGTTGAAAACGTTTTTTGGGACATTCTGCATAATAGAGTAGTACTATTACTTTGGGTATTTCAAGTACATGTTGTACTTTTACTCAAGTAAAGCCTAACAAGAGTAGTTCTAAATTGCATTAATACTTTCACTATAAGTCATTTGAGTACCGTTTCCACCACTGCCCTGCCCTCAGGCTGACAAAGTATTTGAGCTGCAACTGAATCTCTTTGACCCATAAACAGAAAAGCCAAAGCAATGTAGCCGACAGTCTGACTGCCTTAACACCGACCACAGCCACTAGAACACAGGTTCTCACACCTTTTCATGTCAAGGACCCCCAAATTGACACTTGTTGCTAGCCCACGGACCCCCATTTGAAAAGATATGCCAGACTCCCCCATAAGAGAAGACTTTTTACAGCTCTAACAGTGATTCTCAACCATTTTAATTCCAAGGCTCCCAGTTTGATATGCAATAGTGCTACGGAGCCCTGCTGTAATCAAATTATATCTCTGAGACCCCCGATTTTTATTGTAAAATTAATGTTATTTAACAAATGTACCTGGAATTATTGGGGTCCATTTGGTTACTGTTACAGACTAATAAGGATCCATTGGCTCCTATCTTATTATGTAGCCGAGGACCCCCTGGAACTCCCTCAAGGACCCACTTTTAGAACCACTGGACTATACAGTGAGCCACTATCATGCAACAACAAGGCGATCTGTTATGAATAAAATCATTTAGCAGCTGCATGGCTAGCCCTGTTGAAACATAAGTATGTCATGACGCTACTTCACCCTGTTTTTGGGCACCCTGCTCCATTTATTTACGACCTTAACGTCTACATAAAGATTTCAGATATAAAGTGCTCACTCCATGGGCCACGGATGTCACAATGCTCCTCGGGCGGGTATCAATACCCGTGCATTCCGTATTGTTCAATAAAAAAACATTTTAAATCCGACCGCCGGACAGTTTCTCAGTTTTTCTGCCATAATAATTCCAATTCCAACTACGTCTCCCCTATCGGCTGGGGAGGTGTATTGCACTCTGGTACATTATAACTTGATGAGGGAAATAACCACCGATCTGATTAAAATGCTTTTTATTACAAAATGCGGAACGAACGGGTGAAAATACCCATTCAAGCACAATCCTAACATCTTTATATATCAATATACCACTTCATATCTGAAATGTAGACCCTTTATGTAGACTTTAACGTTGTAAAAATAAAACAGGGCAAAGTTCCGCCATGACTGCTAAAGGACGAGCTGCTGGCTAAGCTAACGACAGCTATTATACAAAACAAAGGAACACAAGTGTGTCATGTCGTTACGCTGTGCATTCTGAGGAAGACACTTAGGTGGTGAATGTGTACAACAACATAACACCACAAACTGTGAGGATTATTATTAATAATAATATGCACAGCACAAACCTTCTCTTCCTCTGACAGCGGCTCCTCGAAGTCGGCCATCTTGGCTCTGTGTTGTGACCCCACCCACCTCAGCTGACTGAAGCATGCGTGGTGTGGTGGTACCACGGTGTCGCCTTCGAATGCCAAACGACTAACCCCTTTTCCAGTTCCCAAACTGTGGCGTGTGCACCCCTTGTGGTGCATGAACGCCCTCTAGGGCACTGGTTCCCAAACGTTTTCATGTCAAGGACCCTGTCATGGAACTTTTCAGCATAGTGTGAGCATCATAAATCAAGAGGAGAGAAGTCTGGTCTGATGATGTTCAATTTATTATAAAGACATTAAAACGTGCACGAGTGATGAGATCACGACCTCTCATGAGGAGAGATCGGGGTAACATGAGGAAAGATGGACTTTCATTGCATATATAAAGACATGAAATCAGCAAAGGGGTGTGGCCTGACATGGCAAGTTCTGAGATACTGGGTAGCAACTGGTTGAAACCAGTTACGTTGACTGGCCAAGCAGTGTCTCGACCTTGGACAAGGCAGGGGAGTGGAAAGCAGAGGAGTGTACACAGCTGCACGACCTCTCACAATGTAACATGTTAAAATGAAAAATAAGGGGGATTGTATATGAACAGAGAATATAATTATTCCTTATCAATCCTCCCTTTTGTTTATTTAAACACATTAAATAAAACAATCAATCAAGAAAAAAAATGTGAATATACAATAGCAACATACCCAGTGGAAATAGCACACGAGCACACCTTCAAACAACACAAACATCAGTTCTATACCTTAGTTGCTGGACACCCACCATGTCGCATATAACATGAGGGATGAATGCACATTAATTTAACCCATTCTGACCTGAAGCTCGTATCGCGCCACTCGGTGGCGCGCTACGAGCTTGTAGATCTGCTATTTTTCAATAGCTAAAGCATAACATGATGCCAACACCAAAATGGGTTCCCGTTCAGAATGGGTTAACAAAAAAACAGAAGTGGAAGAGTCGCATTTGTCAGCGTTCCAACAAGATCGTATTTTATGAAAATGTTAAAATGATAATTCACCACAGACACCTGTCATGCTATTGTAATGCAAGTGCTGAACAGCCTTACTGAAGAAGTACCTCTCTATCCCAATGGGTGTGTAAACAATTGCCTGTTGAAATTTCCCAAAATGGTGTCACACAATATGATTTTGGTTTGGGGGACAAAATATTTTTGATCAGAAATGACTGAAAACATTATGCTTGGACTTTGAAAAGATTAGGCTCACAAATAGACATCTATATTATATTTATAGATTTAAAAAAAAAAAAATTTAGCATTTTTTTTCCTTAGTTTTATTTAAGTTCCCACTTTGAGAAACAAGGCCAGGACAGTCGCACCATATGAGTTTTGCTGTGTTTGGTTGACAATTCTGAAGAAATGAGGAATGAAATGTTTTAATCTTGAGTATGTTCACATGGACCATAATGTCCTGCACAATATTCAGAAGGTTTTTGACAAATATATTTCTTATTCATACATGAGTGACACTAAGGACAGCCAGGGACACCATGTCACGTCACCCACACACACACAGGCAAAGAGGAGAGGCCCCATCAATATATATGTATATATACTAACAATAATACTAATAATGTAGCCCGGGCTTAACACAAATGTAACAGTGTTTAAGCTAATTTAGAATCGTCCAGCTGGAATTGATATGAATTTTAGCTCGACACATTGATAGGGGATAGCAAGAGTCCTATCACAATGGGGCGTTAAAATGTGTCTTGAATCAGCTGTAGGCCTTCATCTGTAGTTGCAACATCATACATGTAATTTTACTAATTACCTAAAGGCACAGTGGTCATTATTTATTAAGTTATTTGCCCCAGTGGGGGTAGTAATCACACTCTGATCACCTACATTCCTGTCTACATTTAAACCACAGCTTCACTAACTTGAGCAGGCCTATTAGCATATTTCAATACATCTATTCTAACCCTAATATTTCACTGGGAACAACCTTTTGGTGTTTTAACCATTATTTTAAACTTCATCCATTGAAAAATAGCAGATCTACAAGCTACGAGCTTGTAGGTCTGCTATTTCTGAAAAATCGTTAAACTGTGGCGCAAATCTTTGAATATATATTCTTTCAGAGCCAACGTTTTTAACTCAAATCTTTGCTTCTGAGGGGTTCCTGGAAGAACACATTTTCAGATGTGGTTTGGGGTCCTTGACATGGAATATTGAGCACCACTGATACAGAAACATGAGGTATTTCAGGAAACTGTCAGGATTTAGAAGAGATTTTTAGAATCTGATCTCAGGTCAAAATGCGTTAAAGAACCACCATTCTTCTGTGCGTTAGAATCCGGTCTCAGGTCAGAATGGGTTAAGGGTCAGCCAGTACGTCTTTGTACCAACTGTGATGGATCACCTCCAGTGGGATCACGCTCACTCGGTACAAGTGATGCATCACATTGGTCACGCGCAGCGGCGTGCTGAATTTCTCCTTTGTTATTTGGCCTGTTAACTTCCAGATCCGTATTTATCACAAAGCGCAACATATTATAACCACAACAACACATTTAGGACATTAGAAGCTCATGTATAAACCATTTGAAACTCAAAATGAGACATTCTACATGAGTAGATTTACTTCTTTCTCTGACTTAAATAAACACCATTATAGCAGCTTCTGCTGCCTTAGACTGGATGTCTTTCTTAACACTCAGGTTTTGGCTATTTGAGAGCTTGTAGATCGGCTATTTTGCACACTCATTTAAGTGAATGGAACAGAAACTACACCTGTTCAGCCGATGCTTATTAAGATTTCTCTCATTCAATCCATCAGCCCCCTTGGGTTGGAGGTTGTTTAGCACACAGCAGTAACAAATCAGGTTGATTATGTTCTGTGCATAGCACTGCATTGACTCAGAGACTGCTCGCTACCATTGAAACTTGATTCTCAGGCTGTAGCGCAGCAGTGCCAGTGTTATATGAAAACACCAGAGATAACACACCAGTATCATACTGGCATATAATGAATGAATGTGGCTCAACGAACTGTGCATTCTTAAAGCATGACTGGGAAACACAACGTCATATTTCATGCACATGGTCACCCCGCTGCTGGGGGTAGCTTAACTTTGTCAATGTCCATTTGCGACAAGACACAGAAGTATCGATACTATTACTTTAACATTTGAGTACTGTTCTCCTCAACTGCAGTTGAACACCAGGTGAAAAATACATGGGCAGTTTATAAACGTTTATAAACACTGTGGGGCATATGTAGTCAAGGGACATTCTAAAAATAATAATAATAAAAACAATCTGCTCTTTGTGTGTGACCTAAGTGGTGGTGTCATGCATTGTCATGGCACGGGGGGTGTATGAATGAGTGAGGTGTGGGGTTGTGATTCATGTTTCAGAGGGTGTTTGTTCGCGTGCAGTGCTTTTAGGGCATGATTATGGTCTGTTTGACTGCAATTTAAGTGTGGTATAGTGCAATGAAAATGGCTCAGAGGATGTTTGTTTGCGTGACAGCATGGGACATGTTTCATTTCTCAGGTGGTGTGTGGATGCACGTGTTGCCTTTTGGAGTGTGGTCATAGAGTGTTTGAGTGGGTGTATGGAGTGCATAACTTAACCTGTGACTGAATCGACGTCTGGACGCACAGTGCAGGATCGGCCCCAGCTCTCTTATCCGCCACACCCTCACCAGACAATCCGGCCCAGCGCCCGTCATCTCCTTCATCCCTGGTCACCCTCAGTTGTCTCCCTTGGAGTCGCCTGACCCCTCCCCGTGCGGCCGTGACCTCTGTTGCCGCTTCTCCAACGTTGTGGCCTGCTGTAGTTGAAACAACACCCATCATTCAGCTGTCAGTTCCTTCCACATCTCCTGCCACCACTCTTGCTGTCGTCAGATGTCTGCATGTCGGGCGGTGGTACGTTGGTTTCATCCTCTTCGCCTCGCTGTGCCCATGAGTCAGGATACAGTTAATTTGAGGCGGGCACAGCGCCTGGTTGTTGGTCGAATATGTTGGCGTGCTCTTTCGTACTGTCACTGTTGGACAGCACTGGATCTGAAATGTCAGTGTAGGATGAGCGTTGGGCGTCGTCTGCGTTATTGAGTTGAATCAAGTCCATAGGCTGGGAGCAGCACACATCTTGTGCATACTGTGTTTCTTCCAGAGTGGGCAGAGCCGTGGATATGGCTGAGGCGCAGGAGGCCTTGGGGTCGCAGAGGTCACAGGCATGTGTGTCGACGGGGCTGCTGCTGGTGGGGAGGGCTGTAGGCTCTGTGCGTGCTGGAATGCTGGCTGCTTCGCTGGACGGGGCAGGCAGGGCGTAGAATGACTGGTATGGGGGGGGGAACCAAGATCTGGGTCGATCCGCAACAATGCCTGCAGAGGTGACACAGAAAAAACATATGCGAGTAGGGGCCCCCGAAACATGTAAATAATAATGTAAAGAGGGAGGTTATGAATTCTCATTTACACTGTAAATCCCTGGAACATGTGACACGTTTAAACCTAAACACCAGTGTGTAATAATAAAATGCAGAAGGTTTATTAATGGTCATAAAATACAGTAGAACACGAGTTCACTCAAACACCTCACGAGAACACCTAGTGTTTGAATTCTAAACACCTATATGACTGACTTTGATTGTAAAAACTTTGTGTTTTAGAAAGTGTTACTGGCGATTAAACATGTTCTTCTGTTTATAATCTAAACACTGTGACACGTTTAAAAAGTGTTACAAATACATGTTTATAACTTAAACGCTGATTCTATCTTAGGCATCGCTTTCATGTCGCTGCCAGCTAATACCCATGTAAACCTAATTGCCACTAGGGACATTAATAAAACCTTGGACCTTGAACCTTGAACCTTTCTGTTTTGTGCACATTTAGTCCGAATTTTTGGTTCTGACTCCTTTTACTTAATTAACTCATTTACTGTGTGTGTCAGTGTCTCGGTTTCATGAACACTCTGACCCTAACTCTAACCGTAACCCTAACCCTAAACCTTTGTGCTTTCCATTAAGCACACAGAGCTTTCGGAGGAAGGAGGCAGCAGGCTGCCCTCTTCTACACGCCGTAGTCATGTTATTGTTTGATATTTTATTATTAGAATATTTATTTTCCATTATTATTATTATTTACAATCCTTAGGTTTACCAATATTATTCATATCTTAATTTCTATTAATTTATTTTATTTTACCATATTGTTGTTATTATTTTACATGTGCAAATAAACTAACCTAAACTAAACTACTTCCCAGAAAGGGAACCCCATTGAACACCATTCAGGGAGACAGCTAACAGACTCACGGCCATGCTTGGAGACCATATATTTCATTATTGGACTAAAGAACTGATCCTCCATGTGGAGGGTATGGTAGCAGAAGGCTGGTTGCCCATTTTGACCTACTTGTCACTTCTACACGTGACTTCACTTAGCTCTCACACGAGCTCACAGCTCTCACACGAGCTCACAGCTCTCACACGAGCTCTACCGTTAAAACGTCTCCTAACGGGGCACTTTCTCCACCGGGGTGAAAAGCGCATAAAAACCCCAGAATGCAAACTAGATTTTTCGCAGGCCCTTGCTCTATATGATACTTCACATGTGAATGGTGCTTAGCTCTCGCACCTCACGGTATCATAGACAGCAAGTGACAATCAAGTTTAAAACACTCTCTCAGACATGGGAAATTAATCTTTTCGCTGGCCTCTCTAGAAGAGAGACAGATTAAAACCTAACCTTGGCCCCCATTTGTGTGTCTGATGGAACATGTACTTCGGTCTCACTGTTACCTTTTTCTAAGCCCTCCAACACATCAATACAGGTTACACAAGCATGGCCTTAAAACGAGTTATTACTCACACTTTAGCATTTATACAATTTCCCCCCCACCTTAAATCATAACTATGATAATTATTGGATTTTTAGAAAATATCTCACCGTGTGCTTATTCAGTTCCAGGTTCTTTCTGTAGTCCTGTTGCCGTCGCGTCCCGGTCCCGGGGCTGTAAAGGGGGTCCCTCCTCGCAGTTTGTTCTAAGCGCGGTTTGAGGTCGGCCTGCAGTCCGAGATGATATCAGTCAACCTTCCCTCGGCAGCCCCCCGGACGGGAGCGACAGCTAGACAGGATCCTGTTCGTGACGCCAATTGTCATGGAACTTTTCAGCATAGTGTGAGCATCATAAATCAAGAGGAGAGAAGTCTGGTCTGATGATGTTCAATTTATTATAAAGACATTAAAACGTGCACGAGTGATGAGATCACGACCTCTCATGAGGAGAGATCGGGGTAACATGAGGAAAGATGGACTTTCATTGCATATATAAAGACATGAAATCAGCAAAGGGGTGTGGCCTGACATGGCAAGTTCTGAGATACTGGGTAGCAACTGGTTGAAACCAGTTACGTTGACTGGCCAAGCAGTGTCTCGACCTTGGACAAGGCAGGGGAGTGGAAAGCAGAGGAGTGTACACAGCTGCACGACCTCTCACAATGTAACATGTTAAAATGAAAAATAAGGGGGATTGTATATGAACAGAGAATATAATTATTCCTTATCAACCCCCAACTTGACACTATTAGCCCCAATATTCTGTTATTCTTTTAAAAAAAATAGGCACTTTTCAATAGATAAAGTATAACATAATGCTTAAAACACCAAAAGGGGTTCTCGTCCTGCATTTTCAGTACATATATGTCTAATGAATTATCACATTTTTAGACTATAGTCATCAAGTGGATAGTGGACCGAATTAAGCTACTGTAGCCAGCACATCTAACCCAGGGGTTCTCAACGTTTTTGGCCGGGGACCCCTGGAAATGCTTTGGCAATGGTCCTTAATAATAGAGACAATACACCATAAATAAATACTGAAACCAGATATAATCATTAGGGAATGTACGGTGTACTATGTAAACTCTTAATTTCCATTTTCCAGCCATTCAGTTGCAAAAAATAATAATAATTGTATTAATCCTTAGGTCCTAAGGATGAATACAAAATGAATAACATCTTAAAACCAAAATGTTGAATTGTGGGTTTGAGCTCACATGCCCTTTTGATGTAAATCAAAAAGGGGGGGGGGGGTAACTACCTGTCAGTGGGGAGTGTTGGCTGGGAGGAGGAGTAGCACTACGCCCTATACGTCCTCTCTGGGGGGTACTACCTGTGAGTGGAGTGTTGCTGATGAATGAATATCAACATCCTAATACAGCCGAATACTGGGGGGTCGAATGATGACAGGCAATTCCTGCTGTCAAAATATGACCCCCCAGTCAAAAAACACTTTGTTTGAAATACACTCGTGCTTTCCAAGGTGTGATTTGGGGTCCTAAGGATGAATACAAAATGAATATCAACATCTTAAAACCAAAATGTTGAATTGTGGGTTTGAGCTCACATGCCCTTTTGATGTAAATCAAAGGGGGGGGGGGGGGGGGGTAACTACCTGTCAGTGGGGACTCAGTGTTGGCTGGGATGAGGAGTAGGACTAAGGCCCCATACGTCCTCTCGGCCGCGACATATGCAAGCACAGTGCAAGGAATGAGTGCATTCGCCATGTATCTGAAGGAAGCCTGAGCTAAGGCTAACGAGCTCCAGACACTATATAAACTCTGGGATGTGTGTGAATACCTTTTGTCTTTCCTTGAGTTTGAGTTGATGTGGCAGGTTCTCTGTCAGGTCCAGGGGGGTTTTGGACTTAAAAAAAAGATATACAAGCTCATAGCGCGTTACGTGACGTGCTATGAGAGCGTAGAACTGCAAATTTCAAAGATATTTTAACTAAAAATACATTTTAGTTTGTTGGCTACTAAAAATGGCCAATCTACAAGCTCACAATGTGTCACATTACTTGGACACTTTGATGGGGGGGGTCGCTAGCTGGTATAGCTTTTCAGCTAAGGGTCTGCATGGCCATATACATCAATCAGGGGTTCCTATATGAAAATGTTTGGAGGATCACTTTTCTAGTGTCCATGTTTGAGGGGTTGTCAATTGTCATTGTGTGCAGTGTGTGTGGGTGGTAGTCCCTGTTAAAAGACCCAATGCAGAAACAAAACTACTGCATGACCTACAGTAGGCAACCCCTTATGAATAAATATAAAGTGTATTCACAGGTCATGTTCCTCCAAACACAACTGATTTGAATTACACAGGGCTAGTCTGTTTTGAATAGCATTCAAGATGACATCCAGACTGTGTATTACTCATTTAAAACTTATAGTAAGATAAACCTATAGTAACATAAACAGGCTTCAAACTGCCCCACCTGCTGCCTATACCCAGGGTGAACACACCTGGACACACAATCATCTGCAATCAAGTCAGGCCTATTTAAGCCCCAGTTTGACTCCAGCTCAGAGTTGTTTCCTCACTCAAACAACAGAGATCAGTAGGCAGAAATCAGTCCACTGAAGGCAACCTTAGGCACGTGCGCCAACATTGGCACAGGGGGAGGGTGATCACTGGCACACTGGCAAGTGTGCAAGTACGAGAAAATATGTTTTTAATGTAGTCAAATTAAGTCCCCAGATCTGTGTGCAATTTTACATCCTATATTCTACATTCATTCAAACTCTGAACTCTGACTGGGGAGCGTCTGGGAGATGGGTGAGGTTATTGAGTCTAATGATCATGACTATGTCCTGTTGTGAAAGAAAATGTTTCAAAATAAGCAAAGGTTGTTATGAATATGGGAATCAAAATCAAACATATTTTGACGTGTAAATTATAATGCTGATACGGCACATCAGAAAGAAAATAACATGGCACTTCATGTCAAAAAGGTTGCCGACCCCTGGTGTAGCACACAGTTCTACAATCACCAACATCCCTAAAGTGGACCTGAGGGGGGGGGGGGGGTGTGTGTGTGTGTGTGTGTGTGTGTGTGTGTGTGTGTGTGTGTGTGTGTGTGTGTGTGTGTGTGTGTGTGTGTGTGTGTGTGTGTGTGTGTGTGTGTGTGTGTGTGTGTGTGTACACATTCACACAAGACAACACACACATTCATACACGAATGGCAGATGACACCATGCAAGGCACCAACCTGCTCATCGCGAGCAATTAGGAGTTCAGAGTATTTCTCACTTTGACACTAAGGTCCCATTTAGACTGCAGTTACATCCAGTTAAATCAGATTTATTTCTCAAATCTGATCTTTTGGCCCAACCGTTCAAACTGCTTTTGCAAGAGACCAGATCAGATCTGTCTCAGATCTGTGTGTTCAAGACCTGTGTAAAGACCTAGTCCTAGTGCAATGAAAAATACAGGCATTTAATTTTGTAGTTTTACTCTGAAACAGAAAGCTGCGTGCACGCACATGCAGATTGTTTGATTACAAAGTCACAGAGACAGGCAGCAAAGCTCATGGCTTATTTCTAACCTATAATGCAGATACATATTTTAGCGTACTGGTTAAGTTTCAAATGAATAATACACTGTCTGGATTAAAAACAGAGTAGTTCTGTAATCAGAAGCAGCTGTGTTTGTAATGAGAATTAAACAGGAATAAAACTAATGAAAGCAAGATTTTCTTTTCATGTGAGGCTCGACACGTCATCACGCATCATGCTTTTGTTCAAAGGAAGTAATCACATTTGGATTTTTATGGATTTTGATATAAAAATACACAAAAAAATTACTTTTCCCATTGTTTTGGCATCCATTGTTAGGTATGCCCATATGATGACTCCAGATATGGTTTAAAAGTATGGAAAACTTTAAATAAGTCTAAACACAAACAAGTTACATGGTATCCAATTTAGATCAGGTTACTGTGTTCAGACTGAGACGGATCTCCTGAAATCAGCTCAACCACCTCTGAATGTAGCTCAGCTGCTCAAGTCACATTTGTAAAAACTGGATTCCATGTGACTTGTTTGTGTTTAGACTTATTTAAACACATCAGATTCCAATGTGGATGTGGCACAGATCTGATTCAGGCTGCCAGTGAAAGGTCCATGGGCAGTAATTACTTTTCAATTAATTTTACTTTGTACTGGACCTTAGACCTGATAGTGTTGAGCTTTCTTGTAATCTTTATTCTATCCCTTTGTTTGCTGTTTGATTTCATCATGTTATCTATGCTGTGTGTGTGTGTGTGTGTGTGTGTGTGTGTGTGTGTGTGTGTGTGTGTGTGCGCGCGCACGCACGCACGCAAAGAGCATGCTTGTGGCGCACATTATCAGTCATGAGAGAGAGAGGGACAGAGAGAGGGAGAGACAGGGAGAGAGAGAGAGAGAGAGAGGGGGGAGAGAGAGCAGGGGTTGACACTAACCCCCCAACAATCTGCTTCATCACCCCATACTACAACATACTTTGACATACACAGAACACAGTATGAGACTGAGCGCTGCAGCAGTGGGTGCAGTTTATAGTGTCATTGACCTCACGACCATAACGTGTCAGCTAGGAAAGTCACATCCCAGACGGTATAAGCGGGCCTCAAATAATCAGTGGACCGAAGGAGGAGAACTATTTGGGTTTATTTTAAAAGAGAGATGTCGTCCGACAGCTTTTCAGCTGCTGCGTCACAGAAGGAAGAGTTCTACCAGGCAGCCGTGCTGAAGCAGCCTGTGATAGAATTACACAGAATAGAGAAGGAACAGATCTACCAGGCAGCCATGCTGAAGCAGCCTGTGATAAAGTTACACAGAACAGGTATGTGCATGTTTTCATGTCACTGTACACTTTGATTATCATCAACAGAAAGCACAGTACAGAAATGTTGTCGGTGGAGTAATGCTGTGTGTGTGTGTGTGTGTGTGTGTGTGTGTGTGTGTGTGTGTGTGTGTGTGTGTGTGTGTGTGTGTGAGAGAGAGAGAGAGTGTGTGTGTGTCCAAAGGGTATGTTTGTGTAGTGCACATTATCAGTCATGAGAGAGAGAGAGAGACAGAGAGAGAGAGAGAGAGAGAGAGCTGCTGATGTTCCAACAGCCAATCAGTGCCTGGCGCAGTTGCTGCTGCAGTCCTAAATGTAATCATTTATCTAGGGAAGTTGCTGATTAGGTTGCTATTCAAATAAAGGGCAAACTAAATTGAAATTGCTTAAAGCCACCCATGGTACCATCCATCCATCCCTCTACAAACGCTTATCCGTAGTCGGCTCGCGGGGGCAACAGCTCCACCAGAGTGCTCCTCTCCAGAGCAACATTAGTGACTTCCTCCTGGGGGGATCCCGAGACGTTCCAAGGCCAGTGAGTCGATGCGTTTCCTCCAACTGCGCCCTGGTCTGCCCCGGGGTCTCCTCCCAGTGGGACGTGCATCGAGGACCTCCCTAGGGAGACGCCCGAGAGGCATCCTAACCAGATGCCCGAACCACCTAAGCTGGCTCCTTTCCAGGCGAAGGAGCAGCGGTTCTACTCCGAGTCTCTCTCGTGTAACTGAACTTCTCACCCTATCTCAAAAGGAGATGCCAGCCACCCATCGAAGAAAACTCATTTTGGCCGCTTGTATTCGCGACCTTATTCTTTCAGTCATGACCCACCGGTACCCATGGTACCTTTACTCTTATTCTGACTGCATACATTTGATTAAAAGGCTACACATTTTCAGTCTAAAAGGAACAGTACTCTTTTAAACTCAATTTGGTCATTTAAAAATAAATAGTCAAGCCATGATATGTTTTGTTCTTGATACTATAATCCTGATTGCAGGTACAGACATGGTTGTATCGGCTTTAATGGTAATGCAGAGATTAAAATAGGGTGCATTTTGCATCCCAAAACGCAGTTTATAGTTAAGGGACGCAATAAAACAACGACCTCTGCATCCACGGGATGCACTACTGTACTGTTTTTAGACCATCCCAACGACTCATTACATTGAAAACCTATTTACATCACTGGTAATGTACAGTAGAAACTCCATCAAATGATCTTTGTGATTCTGCATTGTTGTGTCATATTTTGCTTTGCAGTTGCTACTGTGCATGTGCAACTATCATCAGAATGTAAGGGAAGAGAGATGGCTCAATCCTCTTTAGTTTAGTTACACTTTACACTGTGTATGGTTATGTGGAAAAACACCTATGATTATTTGCAAAAAGCGATTAGTTGCCGATTTGATGAATCACTTACTAAATTAGTTTACAACTAATTGAATAATTGATTTGATTAAGATTAGCGACGGCACTGCCAATATCAGATGGTATTAATACACCACAGCTTGCATGTTATATTAAAACATTTTATTCATGTTATATTTTCCTCTCTCCTCATTCTCCATCGCAGATGCCTTTCCTGCCCAACTCAAACATATCTACAGCAGAAATTGTCATCTCAACCAACAGAGAATTCACACAGTTTTGAAGCCTTACCACTGTGACCAGTGTGGAACTAGGTTCAGTCAGAGCATTTCTCTCAAACGTCACCAGAGAATTCACACTGGAGAGAAGCCCTATGCATGTGACCAGTGTGGGAAACAGTTCAGTCAGAGCAGTTATCTAAAAAAACATCAGAGAATTCACACAGGAGAGAAGCCCTACACCTGTGACCAGTGTGGGACTAGGTTCAGCGCGAGCCATCATCTTAAAAGTCACCAGAGAATTCATACAGGAGAGAAGCCCTTCAAGCCCTACACCTGTGACCAGTGTGGGAAACGGTTCAGCATGATAAGTACTCTGACACTTCACCAAAGAATTCATACAGGAGAAAAGCCCTACGCCTGTGACCAGTGTGGAACTAGGTTCAGCAGGAAAAGTACTCTGAAACAGCACCAGAGAATTCACACAGGAGAGAAGCCCTACACCTGTGTCCAGTGTAGCACTAGGTTCAGCACGAGCAGTCATCTCAAATATCACCAGAGAATGCATACAGGAGAGAAACCCTACGCCTGTGACCAGTGTGGGAAATGGTTCAGAAGCAGCAGTCATATCAAACGTCACCAGAGAACTCATACAGGAGAGTAGCCCTACGCCTGTGACCTGTGTGGGACTAGGTTCAGCCAGGACGGTAATCTCAAACATCACCAGAGAACTCATACAGGAGAGTAGCCCTACGCCTGTGACCTGTGTGGGACTAGGTTCAGGCAAAACACTAATCTCAAACATCACCAGAGAACTCATACAGGACTCTCTAAAGATATCACGTAATCAGAGAGCAGGTAACACTTGACTTGTGTAGCTGATCTACAAGCTCCCTCGTGACACGTTGTGAGCTTGCAGATCAGCTATTTGCGCTGGTTAAAACAACATTCTGAGTGTACAGTAAAGGTGTTTAGTATTTACACACTGGTGCGTTTTTCAGAAAAGCGGAATGGAAAAAAATTGTGCACCCAAAATCCACTCTGATATTCGGGTCTAAAGACACATTAGTGTGCATATTCCATAAATGTATTAAATATGGTATATTTTAAACATGGTTATACTTGATTGGGTTATCGGTGGTTAATAAAGCCTAAATGAAAACCAGAAATGTAATTCTTTCACCAATGTTGTAGATCGGCTATTATACCGTTTATTTTGTGTAAATGTCGTCGACTAAAACTATGACAAAATGCAAGTGAGTTCAGAACTCAGGAAAAAAAGTACTAAAGCTTACCTATAACAAATTCCCACTACACCTTGGTAAAACAGAATCTATTATTTTTGGATACAAACATTCCCTCAGTAAGGTCAACATAAATGGTAAAAGTTGATGACATAATAATCTCCAGCAAAGAACACAATTTCTGGGCAGAATTTCAGACTCTTGTCAACAAAAGTGCTCTCAGGACTCTTGCCGGAGCCACAATTCAGCCCTTCTATGCTTCCATCTCTTGGTTCTCCAACATCTCATTGTCACTGAAACTTCAGACCTCCCAAAACCAATTAAATTTGACTACTTCTCGGCCTGGGGCCCATGACCCACCTCTTTCCAACCCATTTTGCTAGCCTAGTTTGGCTCTGGGTAGAAGACAGAGTTAAGCAATTGAAAATGGGATTGACATTCAAAAATGTAAATGCAGCTTTGCCCCCAATGCCCTCAGTGCCCGGCACTGCCTGCATATCTTTCCTTCAAAAGTGAGCGACAGCCACAATACTAGAAGGAGTGAGAAACAACAATCTCCCTCCCTCAAAAAATGCAAGTCACTGGCATCTTTTAAAACAGGCATGAAAATCCACCTCTTGCAGGGCAAAGGGAGAGGAAATTATCGCTCCTCCCTTTGTCAAGTGACCCCGCCCCCCCCCCCCCCCACACACACACACACACACACACACACACCACACACACACACACACACACACACACACACACACACACACACACACACACACTTTTTTATTTTCTTGTGATGATTTGAATGTTGTTGTTATTTTCCATCCATCATGAGTATGCATTTAATTGAATACCCGGACCTAAATGGAAATAACTTTTCTATCTTTCTATCTGCATCTGACATTATACTTGGAGAAATAAGGAATTCTGATTTTCTAAATAAAAAATTGATTTATACTAGTCTGAGCATCAGATTAAGTTAGTTAACTAAGTAAGACTTTACTTTTTAACAAAGTATTTTTATACCTTTATGCTTTGCTAAATGTTGAGTTCCTTTTGCTTAGATGTTCTTAATGGTGTGATGTTTTTTGTTTTGTTTTTTTTCCATTTTCTCATTGTACTTCTAGAGTTGCAAATTGCGGCTAATATGCTACTACAGCTTCATGCACTCCACAGAGAAACACTCACTTTGCGTAAAACCAGCCGCAGATCGGCTATTTTCAAATGGCCATAATGTATACGGCACTGAAGTGGTTATTTTAATGTGTGTTTTGTAATAATACATAATCAAAGTAACTAGTAACTATAACGTTTTCAGATAAATGTACTGTAGTGGAGTAAAATTATTGGAAATAAGTAAGTAGTAAAGTACAAATACCTCCAAATTGTATTGTAGGTCTACAGTACTTAAGTAAATGCACTTAGTTACTTTATACCACTGGCGACACCTGTTCATCTCAAAGACACCTGACTTCATATTTTGGGGAAATTGAAGGGCAAAAATAACGTGACAAAAGAGGAAGATGAAGAGGATTGCTTTGAAAGGACAGTGAAGTATTATGTTTCTACCAGTCGTGGGCAAACTTCCCTTTAAGTAAATGCAGGCAGCTTTTCCACTCTTGGCCAGGCCCAGCCACACGCACGCACGCACATACACACACACACACGCACACAGCGCCTGACATACTGTATAGAGATGATTGTCTGTATTTTAAATGAAAGAGTAGGATATAAATAGTTACATGTGTATATTCGTCCATCTGGCCTGGCTGAGACAAAATAAATCACACCTGTGTGAAGTGAGTGGTGCAACTCCGTGTTGGGGGTCCCTGGGGGTCCCTGGAACTTCCAGACCCACAGGATGGCCCAGGGTGCCGGCCCGGGGTGCTGCCCGTGTCCAAAACGGTAAAGAAATGACAGAGTAAGGCTACCGTGTGGCGGTCCCCGGAACATCTCGACCCCCAGGAACACGCCCAGCGGGCCGGGCCGGTTCCGGTGAGCTGTCCCGCGTCTGAAACGGTTGAGAAATGACAGTTACTGTTTGGGGGCCCCCAGGGGGTCCCTCTACTGTACTGTACTGTACACCCGAAATCATCATATACTTACTGTATACAGTTAATATGTGTGTGTGTGTGTGTGTGTGTGTGTGTGTGTGTGTGTGTGTGTTAGGCTGCGCAACAGTGACACTTGGTTGTGAAAACCAACCAAATGCTATTTCCGTGCTCGGACACAGCCAGCCAGGGATGGACAACGCTCCGTAATGGAGTGGCTGCACCACTCAAAAAGGTCACCCTCATTTTCAATGTTGCCGAGATTACACACACAAAATCAACCATTAGGATATATGCAGAAATAAAACACAAAACAAATCTACAAGTAAGGCATATAGATATAAGACACTATGGGCTCCATCTTGCGCCACCCTTATCCCTTATCCCTAAACTTATTTGCCATTTTGAAAATCTTTAAAAAATAGTTCAACTAGCCGATCTACATCTACACATTGTGAGCTTGTAGATCGGCTATTTGAACTATTTTAAAAGGTTTTTTTAAATAGTAAAACATGGCAAATAAGTTTAGGGATAAGGGTTAAGGGGTGGCGCAAGATAGCCCCCTATCTAGACTATAGAGCCACAAAGAAAAGGAAGACTGACCAGAGGGCCTGAGGACAGGCTCATAATATCTGATATTGTTGCCTGCATTTACATAATGAGAAGTTTTCGCACAACTGATGGAAAAACAATACTTCACTATTCTTCCGAAAGCAATCGTCTTCCTCTTTTGGGACTTTAAGTCTAATGACAAGCCGTAGAACACACGCAGTTTGACAGTGAACTACAATGACAGAGGACGTGTACGTGTACGTCAACACAGGGTTAGGGTCAGGCCTGACCAAGAATGTCATGTTTGGACGGCGAGGAGAGATGGAGGAGAGAGGAGATATCAATCTGACTCCAAACGACCAAGACGCCATCTATGACGAACCCGAACCCGGAACACAGCAGGATGCTGCACGGAACAACACGGCACAAGAGCAGCTTGGAGGTAAAAGAATTAAAACAATAATGTACAAAAAGCTTCATTGACACGTGTATGGATGTTATACAAGGACAGTGTAGTACTAGTAGTGTCTGGAGAGAAGTGGGTAAACATTCTTCAAAAGCATTACAAGGTGATCCATTCTATAAAAATCACACCCGTGTGAACCGAGTGGTGCAGATCAGTCAATTAGGAACATAAATTACTTCTTTATTTACTTTTAAGTCATATGAAAGCAGGGAATCATGAATTCAAATTGACATTTTGGTTGTTCAGTTTGACCCACCAGTTTTGGAGATATGGCTTATAGAGTATTGTCTAACAGAAAACAGCGAGTTGAGAAAACAGGCTTGAAAGGTTCACTTCTGTGGTCTCTAACATTACACCTATATGTACATGTTACAATTTACAATTTAGGCATTTAGCAGACGCTCTTAATCCAGAGCGACTTACATTAAGCAAGAACAAAAAAAGCATGGGAATAGATCACATAAAAACATTTATCAAGAAACATGCGTAAGCTAAGAAAGTAACAGTGGAATATCTATATAATGAAGCTATACATATAAACTATACATCTATACTACTATGCTATACATATGTACTATGACGTGCTATGACTACATACAATGCAATTATAGTGCTGTCTACATAACATGCTATAAGTCTGTATCAAATGCTATCTAAGTCTACAGAAATGCTATCTAAGGGGGTGGGGTAAGTGCTATGGGCCATGATGGAGTCTGAAAAGGTGGGTTTTCAGACTATGGCGGAAGATTGGGAGTGATGCTGCAGTTCTGACTGCAATGGGAAGTGCATTCCACAGTTTTGGAGCCAGAAGGGAGAAGAGTTTGGGACGTGTGGAGCGTTGTCCCGGGGTTTTTAGTGAGGGTACATCCAGCTTCCCTGCGTTGGCTGATCTGATTGCGCGCGAGGGTTTGTAGGGTTCGATCATACTTGCAAGATATGGGGGAGCCATACCTTTGGTTGCTTTGAATGCCAGCATCAGAGTTTTGTATTCTGTGCGGGCAGCGACCGGGAGCCAGTGGAGGGAGCGGAGCAGGGGGGAGACATGTGAGAATTTTGGCTGGTTGAAGACCAAGCGAGCTGCGGCATTTTGGATCAGCTGGAGAGGCTTAAGTGCACATGCTGGTAGGCCAGTAAGGAGGGAGTTACAATAGTCGAGTTTTGACAAGACTGTTGTTTAAGCATTTATTTCATATTTACATGTCGCTTTCAGCTCTGACATTTATTTCAGACATGCTCTAGTACAGTATGTTTAGTCTACCTGTGCTATTAACGGTCCTGAACAGTTAGTCTTGCCGCCATGACTGTCTCTGTATCAAAAGGAGTCACAAATGTGTCACTTATTTTAAAAGTCTTACTTTGTAACAATACTCTTTAAAACCTAAAGAGAGTGATGATCAGTCTTAACCCATTTAGACCTGAGGACGATTCTAAAAAGATGTCTTCTAATCTCTAATCTCAGTTTTCTGAAAAAACCTATGTTTTTATGTCAGTGGTGCTTAACCTTTTTCATGTCAAGGTCCCCAGGAATCTATGTACAAAAATCTATGTTGGACGCCGACCCCCATCTGACAATATGTTGGTCCAGGGACCCTCCAGAAGCAAAGATTTGAGTTAAAAACGTTCGCTCTGTAAGAATATATATTCAAAGATTTGCTATGGATCTGCTATTTTTCAATAGAATTTAATGTAGGTGTGGTGTGTTTTTCAGGCTCTGACGACTCAAAGCAGAATCGCTGCGCCATGGCTGCTGCTGCGGGGCTGTCTCTTCTCCTGTCTGCACTGTTGATGGATGTTGATTGAAATACTTAGTTTGGGCTCTACTGTGAGGCAGGTGGATCGGTGTGAGGCATGCAGTGGACAGGTACATTTTAAATTAAAATTTAAAAATATATACTACGGATCCGATATATTGTGAGCTTGTAGATCTGCTATTTTCAAAAGATTACTATACATTTTTGAAAACTTGAAATGGGACTTTTACCTGTAACAGAGTATTGTTACACTGTGGTATTGATAATTTTACTTAACCACTTAAAACTCAGCATCCTTATTGCAGGGATGGATGGCTTTCACAGAAAATAGCAGATCAACAAGCTCACAGGCGACGCATTGATAGCCGTTACTAAGATACTTTTGATTCAAAATGCGAGTACTTCTTCCATCACTGCCAGTATAGTCCCTCTCCTCTGTATAACACACCCCTTTCCATGTGATTGGTCGTGATTGAATCCACCCATGTAATTTCCTGGGGTCTAGTAGGACTGGTGTGGTTAGGGCTGAAGAACCAATAAAAGAGGAAACTCACTCTCGCCACTCTGTGAATGGGACCCAATGACCTTTATAAATGTCTGTCACCACGTCCTTCTAATTACCTTTATAAATGTCTGTCACCACACCCAAACCGACTGCTCTTCACGCCAGGTCACCTGTTTCCCCAAAATAGAGTCCCCTGTGTCACTGATGACTAAAAAAGACGATATCTATCAGCACAACGTTGAATGTAAAACTCATCAGTTTGTTGTTTCTCCTTCTTACAGATGGTGCATTGATTAAAGAGAAACACATCCTGCAGTCCAGTTATGACACGTTACAGAACACAACGAGGCACAATTTTGACTCCTTGACTGAAAGAAAGCCACGTTGCAGAGCAAATTTGACCAGCTTAACAACATGGATGACAAACAGGATGATGATGGGATGAGTGTTGATGATGATGAGTATTGGTATTGGTATGAGTATTGAGTGGTTTTCAACCAGTGGTCCTTGAGGGTTCCAGGTGGTCCCCAGCTAATGAAGAGTTGGTAACCAAATGGACCCTTATTAGATCTTTAACTCTTGTAAAAAGACATTTTTAAAGCGCAGTTCAAGACCTATTTCTACACTCTTGCTTTTAATTGATCAACATAGCGTTCTGTGAGCCCAACATTATGAGGGTAAATTCAATTCTTTGGAAAAATGTTTGAAATAATTGCCATTATTTATTATGTAAAATAATTGTCAGAATAACTGTGACAGGCCTAAATATAACAATCTACAACAAAAATAACAAAAATATCCTCAAAACACAAAATATCAGCGTGCTTTTAAACTCTGCCTTTTTCACACCAATATGGGAAAAACATCATCATTCATCATATATAATATATATATTCCTCGACAGCAGTTCAGTGGAATGACTTGCCTTCCAGCCTTAAGTTGATCACTTCCTTTGAAAACTTAAAAACATGGTTGGCCGATAAAATGACCTAATTTTAATTTAATTTTCAGATATTTTTGTGTAAAATAGATGCATTTCAAACAGTTCGTACAGACCAGTCTAATAGAGCACCGAAGTCTGACGTCACTTTCAGTAGAGGGCGCCAGTCCACAATTTTCTTTATTTGCATTGAAATCCCCATAGGGGGATTTTACGTCGTTTCATATAAGAACTGTGTTTGAAAAATAAACTGATCATCCCGGCCTTTCTGTCAGGGGGGTGGCTGTGCGTCGTTAATGATGTCCGTTCATATTTGATACAGCCAGTTTCTGGAGAAAAAGGAATTAATTTGGCCGCAAAAGCCTTGAAACTACATATGAAAGCAATGTCGCTGCTAATATACGTCACGCCCAGCTGTCAACACATAGGATTGTATGTTTCTTTTTTTAAAGCTGACCCTGGGAGCTGAGCTCCAATGTTTCCTATGCACTTGTGGAAATGGCAAATAAAGTCTATTATATTCTTCTATTCTGAAGTATATTCTATTGTAATTCTGTAGTTCTCCAATATAAGCCCCCCTTAGTGTTCCTTACCTCACCGACACAACTACAACATCTGTTATCTGTCCCACGGAAATAACTAGGGGTTACGTATGTAACCAAAGTTCTATAACAGCGAGCAAGGCTGCTCACTTATGGGAGTTTGCGCCCCCTGGCGTAAACACAGAAGCATTTATATAAACTCAGACAATTTTGGCTGGGACTTTAAGACGTCATGACGTTGAGACCCCGCCCGCCGGGGCACCAGTATAACAGTGCGTCAACGTCCCTACGTCTTCATTCGATATCAATTGTTCTCTTCTCAAGCAACAAGAAGGGAATCTTAGTGAGCAGCCTTGCTCGCTGTTATAGAACTTTGGTTACATACGTAACCCCTAGTTCTAATAATCAGCTTAGCAAGGCTGCTCACTTATGGGAGACTTCATTAACTCCCTTATTGTCATCGCGAAGTCTGGACCCCTAGGGCCCGTACCTTTATCTATGAGCAAAGGACCACAGCACGTCCCTCAACAGGACTACTGCACCTCATTGGGAAGGCCAATCAGACCTAAGTCTGCCATATGTGCCTAAGAGGGGCCGACAGAACAACCGTCTTAACGCCCTGGAGAAAACCAATGTCCCCCGTGGGGAACTAAGTCTCTCCACTAACTGGAGGCCACGCCCAGGACCGCATGCGCCACTGGCGCCGCTGTCACATCCAGTCTATAGAAGGTGGCAAAGGTGGAAGACGATGCCCAACTTGCAGCGGAACAAACATCCTGAACAGAGACCCCCCTACAGAGGGCCCAGGACGATGCCATACCCCTCGTGGAATGTGCCTTCAACCCTACGGGAGGCACCATATTCCTGCCAGAGTAGGCCCGCTCTATAGCCTCCACGATCCACTGGGAAAGCCTAATCTTTGAGATAGGCAGTCCCACAGTCTTGGGATCCCAGGAGACAAACAGTTGTGTAGTCTTCCTCGTCGCCTCAGTCCTGTCCAAATACAACCTCAATGCCCTCACCGCACAGAGGTTATGCCTCCTCCTATCCTCCTCAGAGGCAAAGCTACTAATAACGCTGTCTTCAGCGACAATAGCTTCATACTCAACCCCTCCAAAGGCTCAAACGGTGGCCGGGACAGAGAGTCCAAAACCAAAGCAAGGTCCCACGAGGGGACCAGAGACTTGGTCACCGGATGAAGGTGGCTAGCCCCCTTCATGAACTGGCGCACCAGCGGGAGCTGGCCCACCGTCTTGTCCTCAAACCCGATGTGGCAGGCTGAGATAGCAGCCAGATACACCTTGACAGTACTAAAGGCTCTGCCTTTGTCCAAGAGGTCCTGGAGGAACGACAGAACGACCCTTACTGGTGCTTAAAATGGCACAACTTGAGCTGGTGAACACCAGTCTTCAAACAACCGCCACCTCATATCATAAGCATCCCTGGTCGACTGCGCCCTCGCACACTGAATAGTGTCGATGACGCTCTGGGGAAGACCCTCCGTGCCAAGATTCAACCTCTCACGGGCCAAGCCCAGAGGTCTAGATCTTCCGGCCGTGGGTGGAATATCTCGCCACCCGTCTGGGTCAATAGGTCCCTGCGCAACGGAAGCTGCCAGGGCCGACCGTACAAGAGAGGGACTATGTCTGACCTCCAAGAGCCCCACCCTGGGGCCACTAAGATCACTGACAGGCGCTGTGTCCTCACCCTCTCCAGCGTGGGGAGGATGAGAGACAAAGGGGGAAACGCGTAAAGTAGGCCCTGGGGCCAACGGTGCGCCAAGGCATCCAAACCTAGCGGAGCCGTCCCTGCTATGGAGAAGAACAGAGGACACTTGCTGTTCTCTTCCGACGCAAACAGATCCACTCGTGGCTCGCCGAACCTCTCCCACATCTGCCTGGCCACTGTTTTGTGCAGTGACCAAGCCGCATAGAGGTATCGGCCCCTGGACAACAGATCCGCCCCGTGTTCTGGAGTCCCGGAACGTGGAAGGCTCTGACCGAAAGAAGGTGCTCGTCGCACCATAACGTCAGTCTGTGTGCTAGCGCATGCAGTTTGGTGGACCGTAGGCCCGCCTGCTTGTTGATATAGCACATCGTTGTTGTGTTGTCCGTCCTGACCAGGACATGGAAACAGCTGATGAACCGTTCGAAATGCTGCAACACCAACATTACCGCCATCAGCTCCAGGTAATTTATGTGGGCAGACTTGATGCTGCCACTCCATACACCCCTGGCTGTCCTGCCTTCGTGGGTGGCACCCCACCCAGACAGGCTGGCATCCGTCGTGAGTACTTTCCGGGATACGACCATCCCCATAATCACGCCTTCTGAGAGGAATTGAGCGCCTCTCCACTGACGTAATGCCTCGAAGCAACCCACCGATACGTTCACAAGATGATGACAACGGTGTTGTCCTACACCCAGTGACTGCATCCACCTCTGAAATGGTCTCATGTACAATCTGCCTAGCCGAACAACGGATATTGCAGAGGCCTCTGACAGGTTCGGAACGGGACCCTGTTGCCCGTCCGAAACAACGCCAGACATGACCGAAAAGAGCGGATCCTCTCGTCGGAGAGACGCGCCGGGAAAGACACAGCGTTCAACGTCATGCCTATGTAATCTATTGATTGCGTCGGCACTAACACGCTCTTGGCGTAATTTATGCTGAAACCCAGAGACGTCAAGTGATCTACCACCCAGTCTGTGTGTAGTCGCAGTGTCGATGCCGAGTCCACATAAATCAGCCAGTCGTCCACGTACATCGCTATCCGAATGCCGGGGCGACGGCTGCCTGTGTACACTTCACAAAAGTCCTTGGACTTTGTGACAGTCCGAACGGAAGGACCAGATATTCGTATATCTGTCCCTTGAAGCCGAACCGCAGGAATTCTCTGTGTGGTGGGTAGATGGGAATGTGGAAATACGCATCTCTGAGATCGAGAGTTTTATACCAGTCCCCTCGACGCATCATGCGCAGCAGAGCCTTGCTCGTGAGCATTTTGAAGCGAAAAACTTTCAAATAGCCGTTCAGAGCACGTAGGTCTAGAATGGGCCGCATGCCCCCCCCCCCTTTCTTCTTCACGAGAAAGTAGCGGGAGTAAAACCCGGTGTTGCTCTGCTCCATGGACACCACACGTATAGCCTTCTTCTCCAACAGAGACGTTATCTCGTCCTGGAGAACCTCGGCTGCCTGACCACTCGCTTGCGAGAACAGAACGCTCCCACAAGTGGAAGGTCTTCTGGCAAACTGTAGTTTGTAACCCTTCGAGATGGTGTTCAACACCCAAGGATGAACACCACAACGATTCCACTCCTGTAGACACAGCGCCAGAGGGGTTGAAGCCAGCTCCGAACCTTTTTGTGGTAGAGCGGCGCCCCTTACGGTCAGAACCTGGGCCTGGGGCCTCTGTCCTGCAATATGGACCTGGGGCTCTGGTGCTGTGTCCACGGCAGTTACACTTGCATTTCGGCCGACAGCCACGGGCCTCCTTGAAGGCCCAGGCTGCGGGCCCATTCCCTTGAGTTTCAAGTGACGATTCATGAGACCGGTTTTCAGTAGAGAACACCGCTTTATTGAGAAAAGTGGCGGCACAGAAAACACTGGAGCGACATTTATGTTTGAAAAACAAGTCCTCTTCCTGTCTACACCGAGAGCGTCCGGCATGAGGCCCGTGGCCACTATGCTGCGCTTCAGAGAAACTCGGGGAAGGGTGGGGGAGACAGTGTCCGATGTCTCCCCGTGGGGCAGGTCTGGTTATTTCGCCTTCCCGCCGGGTGGCCCTCCTTCCCTGGCCCCATTGCGGGGGCCGCCGGCCGGAGAAGCCGAGGGGCGCCTGGGCCTGTCGACCCTCTTGCGGCTGCGAGGTGGGCGGGAAAATGAGGCCGCCGCTGACGGAGCCCTCTGAGCGTCGGGGACCTCGAAGGTGCTCCTCCTGGACCTGGAACGATCGTCCCTGTCCTTGGTGCGCTCGTAGGTCGGCCTGTAGGGTTGAGCCTGCATGGGCCGTGCTCCAGACGCCGGGAGACAAGCGCCGATGACCTCTGTGTCAGTCTTCGTTTGTCCGTCACGGGAGCGCATCTCCTCGAGCATGGACGCGAAGAGTGTCGAAGTGGAGACTTTCTGTTTCAATGGAGTGCGTCCCACTTTAGGGGACAGCTCCAGCCTCGCCATGGTTCCGCCCACCATCTCCGCCTGGGCCTGAGTGAGACGGAGGAGCTCAAGGTGCAGGCGTCTCAACTCAGCCATGTGTTCGTTGGTAGGCTCGTCACCCGCCTCCAGGAGGACATGAGACGCTGACCCCTGCAGAAGGGTCGTGGCGTTCAGTGCTCTGGCCGCAGTTGAGGCGCACTTGTAGGCAGCTTTATTAAGTTTGGAGTCATCCTTGTCCGCAGGCAAGGAGAAGTCCGCGTCCTCGTGGAAAACGTTGGGGTTGATACCCATGAGCCAGCCGGCGAAGGACTTGTCCATTGGAGGCATGGCCTCGAGGCCTGCCTCCCGTTGTCCTGCGCAGTCAAGCAGCTTCATGCCTCCGCTCAGGGAGGTGGAAGCTGAGTGAGGCTGTCTCCAAGACACCATGAGGGATTTCAGGAACCCGTCATCGAGGGGGATCTCAGCCTTGGTCTGGGACTTCACTGGGTTGCCCTGAATCCTCTTGCGAAACTGTTCGCATAGGGTGTCTTTAGCCACCGGAGGTTCAAGACTGGCCGGTCAGACCAGACCACAGCGGACTGTAGCCTTCTTGAACAGATCGACTATGTCAGTGTTGTCATAGTGGAGCTGCGGTTCAGCTGGAGCAGCTGGAGCCGTCGGCGCTGCAGCGGTGTCGGTCGGTGCAACATCAGCAGTATCTGGTGCTGCAATGGGGGCGGCGACGTCGGCCGCTTGAGCGGCCTTGACGACTGGAGGCGGATCTGCCACCTCGGCGTCGCTCTCGTTGCTGCTCTCTTCATCACCCTCCTCCTCGTCAGAGGTGTAGGAGGAAGCTGAGTCCCGAGATGAGGACTAGGAGTTCATCTCAGCGTCGTCAGACATCTTATAATGCTAAGATGCACGTGGAAGCAATAAACAAGGCAAGAGGGGGGCCGACTCAGTAGGCAGCCACGTTTAAGTGGAAGCTAGGACAGAGCTATCACTAGCTGCTGTGAAAGACCGTCACTTTTCTTGCAATGCCAAGATGCACGTGGAAGCCACAAACAAGACTCGCTGTTTAATAGAACTATAGTTACATCAGTAACTCCCAGTTTTAATAAGCAGTTTCACAAGGTTGCCCACTTGTGGGGAGCCGAGTTAGTAGGCAGCCACGTTTAAGTGGAAGCTCACTAGCTGATCACTAGCTGCTGTGAAAGACCGTCACTTTTTCTTGTAATGCCAAGATACACGTGGACAAACAAGCCACAAACAAGGCTCGCTGGTTATAGAACTCCGGTTACACACGTAACCTCCAATTCTAATAATCAGTTTCACAAGGCTGCAGCCTGTGGGGAGCCGAGTTGGTAGGTAGTCACGTTAAAGTGAGGGCTAGGACAGAGCCATTGCTGGCTGCTGTGAAAGACCGTCACTTTATGTGGAGACTTAAAACAGGGCTATTGCCAGCCACTGTAGAAGACGCCACGTGCGTGTGGAAGCTGAGAATAGAGCTATCGCTAGCCGTTATCAAAGACCGTCACACAACGTGGAAGCTAAACAATATTATTACTATATGCTGCTCAGGTTACCACGCCGTCAAGGGTTTAGAAAAACCGCGGGACGTGTGTGTGTCGGCTAGAGCGGGCTATTACTAGCCACCGCTAACGCCGCCACACGTGTGGAAGCTAACGAACGGTTGTGCACCGATCGAGCCCATCACACGTTCGAGACCTTGAGGCCAACGAAAGTTTGTGTGGAAGCAAAAACTGGCTGTTGCTAGCCGCGTTACAGACCGTCACACAGGTAATTTAAGAAGCCAGCTAGGGCCGCATGGCCACTATACAAAGCTAAATTACCCACTAAGTTAGTATTAACTTAGTAAAGAAAGCAGACTTACCGTCTTTCTTCTTCTCAAAGCCTCTGGGAAAAGTAGTTTCCGCGGTACCGAGAAGGCTTCTCGTCCTTGTGGAAATAAATCAGATACTAATCCGTAAGGGAGACTTCGCTGCGCTGTGTTCACACATGAGAAGAAACAAATGAATGAAGACGTAGGGACGTTGACGCACTGTTATACTGGTGCCCCGGCGGGCGGGGTCTCAACGTCATGACGTCTCAAAGTCCCAGCCAAAATTGTCTGTGAGTTTATATAAATGCTTCTGTGTTTACGCCAGGGGGCGCAAACTCCCATAAGTGAGCAGCCTTGCTAAGCTGATTATTAGAACTATTAAGCTAGTAGCCTTGCATAGCCAGACTGATATCAATCTGCCTGGGGTAATATTGCAAAGACAGATTGAATGCTGGCTACGCTACGCAAGGCTAGTATACTACTGTACTTATATGTATTATGATTCTTGTTGTGCAAATCAATACATAAAATATTGTAAGAATACCTGATAAGACACTGCTTACCTGTAGCGCAGTATGGGCGGGAATCGCTTAGTACCCGACCAGACGATTAGATTCCGAGGGCTACGATTTGAGTAATTCCGATTAATTGGGCTACACTTCGATTACGATTCGATTACCGATGGTTTATTTCTCCCTCACTGTGTGACTAATAAACAAAGTGCTTTCTAATTGATCCATAATGAACACACATTTGTGAATCGATTAATAATCCTCCATGTTGGCATCGCGATTAACCTAAGAATATTTTGTATCACTTCAGTTTAACCAAACTCTCTATACTTACCGTAGTAAGACGGACCACCAAACCTCCTCGCCGGTTAAAATAACATATTAAAGTTTGAAGTTATTTTCAATCTGCTTTAGTGAAATAGAGACTGTTGTAGTGAAACAGAGACTGGCCAGCGAGGTTAACTGCTGCAGTGAAATAGAAACTGGTCAGCATGCTTACTTATTTTCTCTTTTGTATTTTATCCCACGATTTTTGTAACCCATTTTTTTCAATTGTCTAGTGTAATCCTACACTCAGCAACGACTGACCACATGCTTCCTTCTATGCATGAGAAGTCCAAGCCGCTTCCTGCTGCGTAACACGCTAAACCCGCTATTTGATTAATGTGTTTTATTCGCCGTATTTTAATAATTAAAAAGAAAGAGCGGATTTGTCACGGACCGGGTGACGAGGCCGTCGCGTTATGATGACGAAACCGGAAATCAATCCATGCTCTGGGCTGCTAGGGCTTCTGAGAACATGAGTTCAATGCAAGTGAACGAAGGGTTTGTTTGGACTACAACAGGCTGTCCATGCTGTTTTGGTTTCGCATCGTAATGGCAGCATGTTTTTTCTCAACAACCCATGGGACTACTTTCTCGCGGATTTTCGTGAATCAAATAACCAAAAAAATCGAATACTTTGGCGTATGCTCCAATGGTAATAGATAGATCCCGGCAGCCTAGGTGGTTTGATTTGGTCTAATTTAAAGCAGTAGAAGTGTTAACTGCTTACCTAACTGACTGAACTGGGTGGGGAGACGCCTGGCCTGGTCTGACTGAACCAACGCAGCAACTCGACACTGAAGAGAATAAAGAACACAAAGAAAACAAAAAGGCCACGGCAGCAGCAGTTTAAGTAATGACAAACTTCATCAGCTCTCACACAAAGTAAACTTTATTATTCTGAATGCTATATTTCACATACAGTAAGCTCTACAGAGCAGATGGTACGGTAGGTCGGTAGGTAAGGTACATGGTTGTTGTGATATTCATTTATTCTTGCCACCCTTGGGAGCTTTTTCCAGACCCTGAATGAACTTGCGGGGGATCTTGTACTGATCTGTGGATGCAAAACGAAACAGAACGCATGGAAACGATACCACAACAATTCACAATAAGGCTGGGCGATTCCAATCATTATCACCATTACCACAACCACCACTACGATTGATGAATTTAAGCATTATGTTTTACTTTAGATATCGAAAAATAGCAGATCTACAAGCTCATAGCGTGGCACTTTGTGTCGCGCTATGAGCTTGTAGATCTGCTATTTCGTTTAAATCGTGAAAATGTGGCGCAAATCTTTGAATATACTGTATATTCTTTCATAGCGAAAGTTTTTAACTCAAATATTAGCTTCCGGGGGGTCCATGGAACTACATATTTTCAGATGAGGGTCCGCAGCCAAATACAGATAATTCTGGGGGTCCTTGACATGAAAAAGGTTGAGCACCACTGACATAGAAACATAGGTTTATCAGAAAACTGTTTTAGAAGACATAGACATAATTGGCCTCAGGTGTAAATGGGTTAAAAAGAAAGTGTGAAAATGGCAGATGTACAAGCTTGTAGATCTGCCATTTTCACCATGTTTGTACGCCACCATTGTTTAACAATCTATACTACAGGGTTATCTTGTTAATCAGACTAATACATTTAGTTATTAGAACATGAATTATTTGAAGTCACCTTATATTTTAACAATTAAGAAAATGTTGCTATACTGTATATTTTGTTGTCCCGGATTGAAAGGTATAAAGAGAAGACAAAAGGTTTAAAGTAGTGCTGCACGATTCATTTAAAAAATAGTGCAATCTCTAAATTTGAAATGTGGTGCAGCACTAGTTGGCTGTCCAATTTACTCTTACGTTTTTGCTACAAGAGAGAGACTTTAAGTCGAGCACTTTGATGTTGTCTGTTTAAACTGCCACAGTAGTTATGGCTCCAGGTGACACATTTTGAATGTAGCAATGTTACACACTACAGACAATAGAGGTTATTCGTGTGACATCATCATCATACCCGGAAGTTATGCGGGAACGCTTACTGAGTGGCAAAACACTACTTTCTGGCCTTGACAGCTCATACATCCAAACAGAAAAGTCCTATTTGATTCCATTAAATGACTTTAAACAACATTAAATTCACTGTCACTCACTTTGCCACTCGATCTGCCATTCACTTTATGCATATGCTATACATATTTTCATGGGGGGAAAAAATTAGAATCGTGTGAGCATCGTCTCAATTCTTGTGGTTGGAAAGGCGAGACTCACTTTTGAGCAAGAACCGTGCAGCACTAGTCTAAATAAGTCAGTTTAGAGTTATCAGTTCTGATATATTTTCGGTTAATTGCCCAGCCCTAACTTTGAAAGCACAAGTTGCTGTTTTTTATCAAGGATAATGTTAAATTAAATGTCCACACTAGGGCATTCACTTCTATAACTGTTTATTAGTTGACTAGTTTACTAGTCGACTAGTTGACTTGTTGTTGTTGTTGTTGACTACCCATTATGTAAAAAAAAGGGAAGAAATATATATTTGCTTTTTTTCTAGTCGACTAGTGGATTTACTAATGGACTAGTTCCTTAATGCCCTAGTCCACATCACCTACCTAGCAGCAGGTTGTGGACCTGACGTAATAATAGCCATGTCCACACCACCTACCTAGCAGCAGGTTGTGGACCTGACGTAATAATAGCCATGTCCACACCACCTACCTAGCAGCAGGTTGTGGACCTGACGTAATAATAGCCATGTCCACACCACCTACCTAGCAGCAGGTTGCCGACCTGCTGTATCTGGCTGCCTTGGATTTGGACCTGGACGCGGTCCTTGGCCCCAGGGAGCGGCTGCAGGACGGAGCTGGCCTGGACTCTGTGTCTCAGAGCGCTGGACACCACCACGGGGTCCAGACCGTACAGCTCCAGGTTCTTGATGAGTGTCACCTACAGGATGGAAACAATATTACAACCACACACACACAGGCCATGCACAGGGGGGTTTATGACCCGGTCGGTACTAGGTAGTAGGGCTTTCACTTCTAGTGATCTTTACTAGTTGACTAGTTGCCTAGGTTTACTAGATTTTTACTAGCCGTAAAAATCTTCTCTTATGAGGGGTCCCTGGCATATCTATCTCTTCTACATCAAGGAGAAGTGAACCTCTGCTTCTACATCAAGGAGAAGTGAACCTCTGCTTCTACATCAAGGAGAAGTGAACCTCTGCTTCTACATCAAGGAGAAGTGAACCTCTGCTTCTACATCAAGGAGAAGTGAACCTCTGCTTCTACATCAAGGAGAAGTGAACCTCTGCTTCTACATCAAGGAGAAGTGAACCTCACCTTCTTGTTGGATCCTCTGGAAGAGAAGTGAACCTCACCTTCTTGTTGGATCCTCTGGAAGCCACAGAGATGTCTATGGGCTCGATCTGACCCTTCTTGGTGATGGGAGCCTGTCCAGGAAACACCAGCTGGTAACACTGCTGCATTCTGCTCAGAGTCCTGTCAATAGGAAACACATAATACTAGAGTTCTCAACAGGCCTGAGAATTAAGGGCCGGCCCAAACTGGGGCCCCCATGTGCTTAACCCATTTAGACCTGAGGACGATTCTACAAATGCCTGTTTTCTGGGGAAATGTCAATGTCAATTCTGTTTCTATGTCAGTCGTTCTCAAACAATTTCATGTCAAGGACTCAATATATGTAATTGGCCGCCGACCCCCATCTGAAAATATGTTGTTCCAGGGACCCCCCCCCCCCCCCGCCAGAAGCAAAGATTTGAGTTTCGCTCTGAAAGGATATATATTCAAAGATTTGCGCTACATTTTCATGATTTAATTTGTTTTGCAGATCTACAATCTGCGAGCTTGTAGATCTGCTATATTCAATAGCTAAAGCATAACATAATGCATAAAACACCCAGAATGGGTTAAAGTCCTCAAAAACCATGCGTCCAACAAGCTTTGAACTACACAACATGACGTAAGTTATTTCCTCTCCCGACCGGATCAGAAAACCCTGAAAATGGCATAAGATCCCAGTCTAGTTGAGACTGCGTCTCTGCTGAAGAGCAGTAACTGTACATGTTGGGACTGTGTGTGTGTGTGTGTGTGTGTGTGTGTGTGTGTGTGTGTGTGTGTGTGTGTGTGTACCTGCTGAAGAGCTCGTCCCACTTGAGCGCGCTGATCTCCTGGTACTCCGTCCTCTCCAGCAGACAGTCGCACAGTGCAGGGTTTATGGTGACGTAACTAGAGAGAGCAGGAAGCACAGTGACACAGGATCAATGACCAGGGCCAAGGCCTTCCTTCAATTTACCTGCTATAACGTTTTTATAGTTT
Organism: Protomyctophum parallelum; assembly: GCF_964188405.1. Taxonomy (NCBI): domain Eukaryota; kingdom Metazoa; phylum Chordata; class Actinopteri; order Myctophiformes; family Myctophidae; genus Protomyctophum; species Protomyctophum parallelum. Next base: position 28,198,548 of record NC_139705.1, on the reverse strand, counting down.
AGAGACCAGGATTTTATGTCTTTATTTAAATTGTATTTACTATCTAAATGACATAAGTTTAGCCTTTTTCATATGCCTGTATTGTAAGGTCGTCGAGGCTAGTGCAAGTGCTACAGACTAAGATGGATTCTGAATAGGTGGGTTTTCAGAATATAACTCACGCGCATACACTCTATACTTTCAAGGCCATCCATAACCTCAACCCCCCTTATCTGTCTGACCTTGTCCACGTCGACATTCCCACCCGGTCTCTTCGGTCTGCCTCCTCCGTCAAACTGAAAGTCCTCCCAGCCCGTCTGTCCACCATGGGGTCAAGAGCTTTCAGCCGCTCTGCCCCTCACCTCTGGAACTCCCTCCCCCCTGACATCAGAAACATGGACTCTATCACCATTTTCCAAACTCACCTCAAAACCCACCTGTTTAGGCAGGCCTATGACTCTGCGTGACCTGTGTCTTCTGCTGCAAGCTGTGTTTTGTTCTGCTTTTAACTGTGTTTTTGTACTGTTTTTAACCTGTACGGCGACCTTGAGTGCACTGAAAGGCGCCTTATAAATAAAATGTATTATTATTATTATTATACGGTGGAAGATTGGGAGTGATTCATAGTGCATTCATAGTTTTGGAGGCAGAAGAGGGAAAAGAGTCTGGGACGTGTGTAGTGTTGTCCACAGTGTTTCACAAAAGGGAGAAGAGTCTGGGACATGTGGAGCGTTGTCCATGGTGTTTTAGAGAAGGGAGAAGAGTCTGTGACGTGTGTGGAGCGTTGTCCAGGGTGTTTTAGAGAAGGGAGAAGAGTCTGGGGCGTGTGGAGCATTGACCAGGGTGTTTTAGAGAAGGGAGAAGAGTCTGGGACGTGTGTGGAGCGTTGTCCAGGGTGTTTTAGAGAAGGGAGAAGAGTCTGGGACGTGTGGAGCGTTGTCCAGGGTGTTTTAGAGAAGGGAAAAGAGTCTGGGACGTGTAGAGCGTTGTCCAGGGTGTTTTAGAGAAGGGAGAAGAGTCTGGGACGTGTGGAGCATTGTCCAGGGTGTTTTAGAGAAGGGAGAAGAGTCTGGGACGTGTGTGAAGCGTTGTCCAGGGTGTTTTAGAGAAGGGAGAAGAGTCTGGGACGTGTGGAGCGTTGTCCAGGGTGTTTTAGAGAAGAGTCTGGGACGTGTGGAGCGTTATCCAGGGTGTTTTAGAGAAGGGAGAAGAGTCTGGGACGTGTGGAGCGTTGTCCAGGGTGTTTTAGAGAAGAGAGAAGAGTCTGGGACGTGTGGAGCGTTGTCAAGGGTGTTTTAGAGAAGAGAGAAGAGTCTGGGACGTGTGGAGCGTTGTCCAGGGTGTTTTAGAGAAGAGAGAAGAGTCTGGGACGTGTGGAGCGTTGTCCAGGGTGTTTCAGTGGTTCTGCCAGCCTCCCTGTGTTAGCTGTCCTTACTTACAGAGGTCATTATAGTGGCAGGCAGCATGCCGTTTGTTGTCATGTGATGATGTACTTACTTTTTGCTATGTTCACAGTTTTCTTCACATACTCTACTAAGTAGAGTATACTAAAATAATACTATGATACTTGTACTATACTACTACAGTATAATACTACTATAATACTTACTTTTTGTTATGTTCATACACCAGCTGGTTGTTTTTCACATACTCTGTGATGATCAGTCTGACGTCTGAAGCATGGAGCACGCTGCCTTTCCTGTGAGCATGCACACGCGCGCGCGCACACACACACACACACACACACACACACACACACACACACACACACACACACACACACACACACACACACACACACACACACACACACACACACACACACACACACACACACACACACACACACACACACACACACACACACACACACACACACAGAGTCTGAAGCAACATGGCAGGAGTACACAGCTCCACTTGGTTCCATGCATAGTTTGCGTACACACTCACAGAGTTACAGACCAACTAACTTTTAAACTTCTTTAACCATAAGTTACAGACACGTACAGGTCTGTAACTCTGAAGGTACAAATGGAACCAAACAGACTCTTACTTGCGAGTCCATGTAGGTTCCATTTGTAATGAATATACTGATTATTTACAAAAAAGGAACACATGAATAAAGCACACCTCTTGTTTGCTTCCAGAAACAGAGGCTCCAGCCTGGCTGACACAGAGTAGAGGCTGATGATCTCTGGAGGGTGGTAGGGCTTCTCCCCGCCGTCTCCTACCTCCGCCGGATGCTCTTCCTCGGGCTGCTCTGGAGCCCTGAAGGATAAGAGTCTGAAAGGGTTCACACAGAGAGAGACAACAGTCTGAAAGGGTTCACACAGAGAGAGACAACAGTCTGAAAGGGTTCACACAGAGAGACAACAGTCTGAAAGGGTTCACACAGAGAGAGAGAGACAACAGTCTGAAAGGGTTTGACACAGAGAGACAACAGTCTGAAAGGGTTTGACACAGAGAGAGAGACAACAGTCTGAAAGGGTTCACACAGAGAGAGAGACAACAGTCTGAAAGGGTTTGACACAGATAGAGAGACAACAGTCTGAAAGGGTTTGACACAGATAGAGAGACAACAGTCTGAAAGGGTTCACACAGAGAGAGACAACAGTCTGAAAGGGTTTGACACAGAGAGAGAGACAACAGTCTGAAAGGGTTTGACACAGAGAGACAACAGTCTGAAAGGGTTTGACACAGATAGAGAGACAACAGTCTGAAAGGGTTCACACAGAGAGAGAGACAACAGTCTGAAAGGGTTTGACACAGATAGAGAGACAACAGTCGGAAAGGGTTCGACACAGAAAGAGAGACAACAGTCTGAAAGGGTTTGACACAGAGAGAGAGACAACAGTCTGAAAGGGTTTGACACAGAGAGAGACAACAGTCTGAAAGGGTTTGACACAGATAGAGAGACAACAGTCTGAAAGGGTTCACACAGAGAGAGAGACAACAGTCTGAAAGGGTTTGACACAGATAGAGAGACAACAGTCGGAAAGGGTTCGACACAGAAAGAGAGACAACAGTGAACAGTCTGAAAGGGTTTGACACAGAGAGAGAGACAACAGTCTGAAAGGGTTTGACACAGAAAGAGAGACAACAGTGAACAGTCTGAAAGGGTTTGACACAGAGAGAGACAACAGTCTGAAAGGGTTTGACACAGAAAGAGACAACAGTCTGAAAGGGTTTGACACAGAGAGAGAGACAACAGCCGGAAAGGGTTTGACACAGAGAGAGAGACAACAGTCTGAAAGGGTTTGACACAGAGAGAGAGACAACAGTCTGAAAGGGTTCACACAGAGAGAGAGACAACAGTCTGAAAGGGTTTGACACAGAGAGAGAGAGAGAACAGTCAGAAAGGGTTCACAGAGAGAGAGAGACAACAGTCTGAAAGGGTTCACACAGAGAGAGAGACAACAGTCTGAAAGGGTTCACACAGAGAGAGAGACAACAGTCTGAAAGGGTTCGACACAGAGAGAGAGACAACAGTCTGAAAAGGTTCGACACAGAGAGAGACAACATTCTGATAGGGTTCACACAGAGAGAGACAACAGTCTGAAAGGGTTTGACACAGAGAGAGACAACAGTCTGAAAGGGTTCACACAGAGAGAGAGACAACAGTCTGAAAGGGTTTGACACAGAGAGAGAGACAACAGTCTGAAAGGGTTCACACAGAGAGAGAGACAACAGTCTGAAAGGGTTTGACACAGAGAGAGACAACAGTCTGAAAGGGTTCACACAGAGAGAGAGACAACAGTCTGAAAGGGTTTGACACAGAGAGAGACAACAGTCTGAAAGGGTTCACACAGAGAGAGAGACAACAGTCTGAAAGGGTTTGACACAGAGAGAGACAACAGTCTGAAAGGGTTCACACAGAGAGAGAGACAACAGTCTGAAAGGGTTCACACAGAGAGAGAGACAACAGTCTGAAAGGGTTTGACACAGAGAGAGAGAGAACAGTCTGAAAGGGTTCACACAGAGAGAGAGAGAACAGTCTGAAAGGGTTCGACACAGAGAGAGATACAACAGTCTGAAAGGGTTCGACACAGATAGAGACCAGTGTTGATTTTGTCGACAAAAACTAAAACTAAGACTAAATATATTGACAATTTATTGACAACAAATAAAAACTAGACTAAAATGTTAGGAAGGGACTAGTGGACAAGAGATCCAGTACAAGTCATTTTACACTTAAAATAGCGATCTACAAGCTCTACAAGCTCACCCTAAGTCGCGCTGCGACGCGTTAGGGGTTCAGAGTCTTGCTCAAGGACACTTCCACACTAACTAACCGGGGGGAGCCCACAGGGATCTAACTGGGAACCTCACAGGTTTCCCATCCAGCTGCTCTACCGGCCACTCTACCCCTGAGTCACTGAGTAAATAATGGTCTCTACCGGCCACTCTACCCCTGAGTCACTGAGTAAATAATGGTCTCTACCGGCCACTCTACCCCTGAGTCACTGAGTAAATAATGGTCTCTACCGGCCACTCTACCCCTGAGTCACTGAGTAAATAATGGTCTCTACCGGCCACTCTACCCCTGAGTCACTGAGTAAATAATGGTCTCTACCGGCCACTCTACCCCTGAGTCACTGAGTAAATAATGGTCTCTACCGGCCACTCTACCCCTGAGTCACTGAGTAAATAATGGTTTCTACCGGCCACTCTACCCCTGATTCACTGAGTAAATAATGGTCTCTACCGGCCACTCTACCCCTGAGTCACTGAGTAAATAATGGTCTCTACCGGCCACTCTACCCCTGAGTCACTGAGTAAATAATGGTTTCTACCGGCCACTCTACCCCTGATTCACTGAGTAAATAATGGTCTCTACCGGCCACTCTATCCCTGAGTCACTGAGTAAATAATGGTCTCTACCGGCCACTCTACCCCTGAGTCACTGAGTAAATAATGGTCTCTACCGGCCACTCTACCCCTGAGTCACTTAGTAAATAATGGTCTCTACCGGCCACTCTACCCCTGAGTCACTGAGTAAATAATGGTCTCTACCGGCCACTCTACCCCTGAGTCACTGAGTAAATAATGGTCTCTACCGGCCACTCTACCCCTGAGTCACTGAGTAAATAATGGTCTCTACCGGCCACTCTACCCCTGAGTCACTGAGTAAATAATGGTCTCTACCGGCCACTCTACCCCTGAGTCACTGAGTAAATAATGGTCTCTACCGGCCACTCTACCCCTGAGTCACTGAGTAAATAATGGTCTCTACCGGCCACTCTACCCCTGAGTCACTGAGTAAATAATGGTCTCTACCGGCCACTCTACCCCTGAGTCACTGAGTAAATAATGGTCTCTACCGGCCACTCTACCCCTGAGTCACTGAGTAAATAATGGTCTCTACCGGCCACTCTACCCCTGAGTCACTGAGTAAATAATGGTCTCTACCGGCCACTCTACCCCTGAGTCACTGAGTAAATAATGGTCTCTACCGGCCACTCTACCCCTGAGTCACTCAGTAAATAATGGTCTCTACCGGCCACTCTACCCCTGAGTCACTCAGTAAATAATGGTCTCTACGGCCACTCTACCCCTGAGTCACTCAGTAAATAATTGTCTCTGTACTCACTGAGGATTACCTTACTGATTAACCCATTCTGGACGGGAACCCCTGTTGGTGTTCTAAGCATTATGTTATACTTGTCTTTAGCTATTGAAAAATTAGCAGATCTACAAGCTCGTAGTGCGGCACAATGTGGCGCAAATCGTTGAATATATATTCGTTCAGAGCGCACGTTTTTAACTCAAATCTTTGCTTCTGGGTGGGGGGGGGGGGGGGGGGGGGTCCCTGGAACAACATATTTTGAGATGGGGGTCGGCGGCCAAATACATATAATTGTGGGGCTCCTTGACATGAACAAGATTGAGCACCACTGACATAAAAACATGGGGTTTTTCATAAAACTGTCAGGAGAAATTAGTAGAATCGAGGTCAGGTCTAGAATGGGTTCAATAATGGTCTGGGTACTCACTGAGGGTTCCTCCAGTCCACCTCCACGATGCTCTCCACTCCCTTACTGAGCTCTTTGACCTGAACCAGATGATGCTGCTGCTGCATGCTGTGGAGGAACCTGGACAACTGGTGGACACACACACACACACACACACACACACACACACACACACACACACACACACACACACACACACACACACACACACACACACACACACACACACACACACACACACACACACAGTAATAACATTAAACCCATGCTCTGGAGGAACCTGGACAACTGGTGGACGGACACACACACACACACACACACACACACACACACACACACACACACACACACACACACACGCAGTAATAACATTAAACCCATGCTCTGGAGGAACCTGGACAACTGGTGGACACACACACACACACACACACACACACACACACACACACACACAGTAATAACATTAAACCCATGCTCTGGAGGAACCTGGACAACTGGTGGACACACACACACACACACACACACACACACACACACACACACACACACACACACACGCAGTAATAACATTAAACCCATGCTCTGGAGGAACATGGACAACTGGTGGACACACACAGAGACATTTTTTTTTGTTGTGAAAAGTCATGATGAAATATTAAAGAAGAGTACCTCAATTTACCATGTATTGCTGTACTGCGATATATTTTGATGAGAAATATTTTTCATGGAATATTTTATATTGGGTAAAATACACCCGTGTTTAGTGATGGTGTAACAAAATATATGATTAGTGACACCACATCAAAACATTTCAACGTATTTTGATTGTCCACGAATATAACGTTTTTCTTTTTAAACATTTTCTTTCACATTGTTATAATGATCATCATTAGACTCAGAGCAATAACCTCACCTATCTCCCAGACTCTGTCCCCAGTCAGAATTCACAGTTTTAATGAATGTTAGAATTATGTGCAGGATGTAATTTACATACAAATGTGAGGGACCTAATTTATTTGACTACGTTACGTATGTTAAAATTGTTTATTTTAAACTAAATATACGCTCTCACACACTTATGCCAGTGTACCAGTGATCACCCTCCTATGTGCCAATGTTGCACTTAAAACCCTGAGCGCACAGAACAGAGTTATTGATATCAAAACCGATTGCATCGCTCCACAGGCTGGGAGCGTCTCTTGCGCAAAACTCAATGTTATTTTTCGGTGGGACGTCATCAAAAATGTTCCCCCCCCAGTTTAGCCGACGAGATGGAAAATCTTAAAACAATCATTCCGTCCAATTCTAAGCCAAGATCATGTGTTAGACGGCCCACCGCTGTCCCGTCGCTAGTCGCGATAGAATTAATCATACCTCCCGTTGTTGTCGATCGCCTCTTGAGTGTTTTGTATCTACTGCTTCAGCCACATCCGGGATAACATCCGGTCCGTCTAAATGCTAAATGTGCTGCGCTGCTATAAATCGCTGGGCGCTCTGATTTAATGGATTAAATAACGCCGGGCGTTCTGGGTGTTAAGGTTGCCTACCCCAGGTCTGGAAGAGCCTGGACATCTGGTGGAGACTCACAGCAACAACATGAATCCATGGATACACCTACTGTATGTCTGACGATGACTTGGGAAACAAGCCAGAGGCTTTCTTGGGTTATAAATCCCTATTAGCAGACCTTGTATTGAACTGTACTTTCATGTGCTTTTTTCCTGTTTTTTAACTGTTACCGTAATAGTATTCAATCAATCCTATAACTGCGCTTCAAGTTCTCACTGTACCTTCTTATAGCTGGATCTCCTGATGTCCAGTTGTTTTCCATTTGGACTGCAAAATAACAAGAAATATATTGTGAGTACCATCACTTGAAGCCAGCATTCATAAAATTTTACAATTTAGGCATTTAGCAGATGCTCTTAATCCAGAGCGATTCACATTAGGCAAGAACAAAAAAGCATGGCAATACATCACATACATAAAAAGTAGTATTCATGAAACATGCGTACGCTAAGAATGTAACCGTGGAATATCTATATAATGAAACTATACTATAAAGTGCTATAACTACATACAATGCAATTCTAGTGCCGTCTACATCACATGCTATGAGTCTGTATAAAATGCTATCTAAGTCTACATAAAGTGCTATCTAAGGGGCTAGGGTAAGTGCTATACGGGCCATGATGGAGTCTGAACAGGTGGGTTTTCAGACGGAAGATTGGGAGTGAGGCTGCAGTTCTGACTGTAATGGGAAGTGCATTCCATAGTTTTGGAGTCAGAAGGAAGACGAGTATTATTGGGATAACATATTATGGTAGCTCTCCACAGCACCGGGAACCCCTTTTGGTGTTTTAAGCATTATGTTATACTTTAGCTATTGAAAACTAGCAGATCTACAAGCTCATAGCTCATAGCTCACTGAGTGCCGTGCTATGAGCTTGTAGGTCTGCTATTTTTGAAAAATCGAGAAAATGTGCTGCAAATCTTTCAGAGCGAACGGGGGGGGGGATCTAGTAGGACTATAGTAAATAATAAAAATGGAAATCGCTATAACATTTTGTAAAAAAATACATATTTAGCCCCATGCTCAAATGCCCCCGCCCCCCTGTCAAAAACAGCTTAAATCCCTAAAACTAAAGAAAGCAGCGAATGAAAAAGAATTAACACACATCTTTTACTTTCTCTAATAACAACCTAAATGAACCTTGGTTGAAAAAAACTAAACACGTACCAGCAGGAGAACATGTACTTGCGGAGGAAGGTGCTGGTCAGCAGGGGGAGCTCTGACTTCTTCACCTTGGTCTTCAGAGCATGAAGGAAACACTGCAGTAGGAGAGCATCCAGTTCCTCTAGAATAAAAACCAGAGAAGAAGAACATTAAACAGGAGAGCGAACTGTGTTTCCAGACTTGGGCAGACAGACAGGCATGGCCGTTTTCTGCTGTCTGCCGGCGTCTCTTCCGGGTTTTTAGACAGCTGGTGGATGGAAAAGAAGCTCCACCCACGCGGCTGAATGCCGCGACGGCCAGATTCCCGGAAACGCCATGTGGGTGGAGCTTCATTTCCATCCACCAGCTGTCTAAAAACCCGGAAGAGACGCTGGCAGACAGCAGAAAACTGTCTGCCCAGGTCTGGCAACAGCTATTCAGTCGCTCTATAATAAAAACAATAGATGAAGAACATGAAACAGGAGAACATGCAGCTCTACTATAGAAACAGGAGGAAAAAGAACACTGAAGAGAGAAAGAAAAAAGCAAGAAAATCCTACTATGCCACATCACAGCAAAATATGTTCTTTTTGCAATTATTAGCATCCATTAAAGGATTTGAATCACTGGTTTCCACAAAGTTAGTTAAACGTAAAATCCCATCGAAAGAAGGTGGCATACACTGCCGTTGTGTTTCCGTTTATTTCTGCTTCGTGCATTTTTGGGGGGCTTTTTCTGCCTTTATTGATAGTATCAAGTGAAGACAGGAAAGAGGGAGAGAGAGAAGGGGAGAGACATGCAGCAAATAAAAGGTTATCATGAATGGGACTCGAACACGCGACTCACTGTCAGGCCAGAGCCTATATGTGGCATGCGCCTGGACCACTAGGCCCTGCTTCGTACCTCATAACAAGTCCCCAGGACTTATCTGTGTTATCCTTTTAGTCTAAATTGTACCTCTGTGCGGTGAGGTAGTGCAAACATTAAATACTTAAACTCTAGCCTCCCTATTCTGGGCATGTCATGAACAAACAAACATTCTGTGAAAACAGCTGATATAGAAGCTTGTACTTCTGCTTTTGAATATGTTATTCAAGACATTAATTATTATTCAGAAATGTTGCAATATACCGGAACATACAATAGTACAATACACTAATAATAATTCGTGTTTTGTACTAATAATTCATAATAATATATATTTATTATTATTACAATAATAATACAAAATTGCTTTCCAGGTGTATAAGGCCCCATTTACACTGGCAGGCAGCCAAATCCAGCCTGAATCAGATCTGTGCCACAACCAGATTGGAATCTGATTTGTTTAAATAAGTCTAAACACAAGGAAGTCACCATGGAATCCTATTTTTACAAATGTTACTTGAGTAGCTGAGCCACATTCAGAGGTGGTTTCAAATCTGATTCAAAATTGATTTCAGGAGATCCATCTCAGTCTGAATGCAGTAAACCTGATCTAAATCAGGATTATATGAGACTTGTTTGTGTTTAGACTTATTGTTTGTGTTTCAGATTCCAATCTGGATGTGGCCCAGATCTGATTCAGGCTGGATTTGGCTGCCAATCGGAACACACAGATCTGTGACAGATCCGATCTGGTCACTTTTCAAATCCAGTGTGAACGGTCAGGCCAAAAGATCCGATTTGGAGAAATAAATATGATTTGAATCGGATTTGACTGGATGTGACTGTCAGTCTAAATAGAGGGTATGCGCATGCATAAAGTTAATGTCAAATCGAGTGGCAAAGTGAGTAGCAAAGTGAGTTTAACATAATGTAATGCTATCAGATTCTGTTTGGATATATGGGCTGTCAAGACCAGAAAGTAGTTTTTATTCTCGCATAACTTCTGGGTATGATGATGTCACGCGCATACCCTCTATTGGGCCTAATTGGGGCCAAAAGGTCAAGGGACAGGATAGGTACCTTGTGGTACTTTTTGATCCTCATCATTCAAGTCCTCCTCGTCTCCTGTGTCCTTGTCCCCTGCGACCTTGAGACTCGGCTCTTCACGTGGAAGACCGATCTCTTCTCCCATGTCCTTCAGACTCATGTCTTCCATGGCAGGACAGGGCTGGTCTGGGGTCAGTTGTTCGGCAGGCCGCTGCTCCACCCCTCCCTCCTCCCCCTCCTCTTCCTCCTCTTCATCACTTCCTTCTCCGTTCCCCACCAGACCCTCACATCCTGCGTCCGGAATAGAGGGAGGACCGCTCTTATCACCAAATGCCCTAAGAAAAAAAGACAAATAGGATAAAAAAAAAAGCGGGCATTGTTTAGTTTACACAAGCAGGCTTGCTTCTTCGGTTTTGAGTCGCAAGGCATGCCCAAAGTATTGTTGTGGGGCCCAAGAATAGAGGGAGGTCCGCTCTTATCACAAAATGCCCCCAAAAAAAAGGCAAATAGGATAAAAAAAATAAAGCGAGGGCATTGTTTTTGAGTTGCGACTTTGCGAGGCATGGCCAACGTATTTTTGGGGGTCCCCAGTCCAAAAGGTTAAGCCCTGGAATAAATAATAATTACCGTATGCAGAGTACAGATAGAACAATGTAATGCCTCAAAGAAACTCTGGATGAAGGAAAACAATGAAGCTAGCATATCTGTTCAGACGGCGGGCTTTCTGTTTTAGCTCATCAGTAAAAATGACGGCGCTCGCATCAAAAACACTAGTTAGGACATAAATCTTACGGACTGAGGTTTTTGAAATGGTGCAGAGAATCGACGTTTGTGTGACATGTAAATGAATAGTCTGAGCGTCTCACCACAGCTGATCCATGTAGGTATGGATGTAAAGTCACTAGACTCACCACAGCTGATCCATGTAGGTATGGATGTAAAGTCACTAGACTCACCACAGCTGATCCATGTAGGTATGGATGTAAAGTCACTAGACTCACCACAGCTGATCCATGTAGGTATGGATGATCGACACGCCTTTCCCTTTCATGCCAATGTTCAACATCTCTGTGCTGGACATGGTGCTGGTGCCAACGGCCATGGGAGCCCTGAAACCACACAGAGAATACACACAACAATGTTAACATGGTGCCAAGGGCCATGGAGGCCCTGAAACCACACAACAATGTTAACATGGTGCTAAGGGCCATGGAGGCCCTGAAACCACACAGAGCAACCACACAGCACTGTTAACATGGTGCCAACCACCACAGGAGCCCATGTCGTCATTATTGGTGAAAATGCTCAAACATAGCGTGGTGCGGTTATTTAGTCTTTCATTTGTCCCTTATCTCTGGCACCTGGCCATCGTTTCTATTGTAACAGGTGGCATGGATTGTGTTAACTTGTCTTTATCAAAAATGTATAAATGATGTATAAGGGTTCAGGACACCTTTTCAGGGAGGGGTCAGAATAAATGATGGATAAGGGTTCAGGACACCTTTTCGGGGAGGGGTCAGAATAAATGATGGACTTGGACTGTTATTCGTCTCAACTGCTCAATTAACGCCCAGCTTGATCACACAAAAGCATCAAAAGTAGCAGATCTACAAACTGGAAACAAGGCTTGAAGCGACGTGTTTTGAGCGTGTAGATCTGCTACTTTTGCTCTTTTTGTTCAATTTGAATCCTGAAAAGTAACAGTTTTGGACATGTTTCCACCAGTGTTGTTTTTGGCAGCAAATCTTGATTTTAGTTTTAGTCATAGTCTCTTGAATAGTTTATTTAGTTTTAGTCACATTTTAGTCACCTGGAATGTCTTAGTGTTGCTTCTGTGGGGGTCCCTGGAACAACATATTTTCAGATAGGGGTCGGTGGCCAATTTCTGGCGGCCGAGCACCACTGATTTAGTAGGCATTTGTAGAATCGTCCTCAGGTCTAAATGGGTATTAATAATGTCATTGTAATGAAGGAGAACGTCACATTTTCTGTGGTTCTGCCATCATACTCTTGAATCAATCAAACATGCATTTTGCAGCCACAAAATACACATGCCTGTAATTCTTCCACCATCCAGTGACACCACTAGGTGGCAGTAGTAGACCAGGTTACAGCCATACACAGCCTGTAGCCAGGTCGCCTTTATCACAGTGTTGTTTTTTTATTTCTATTTTAGTTTCAGTCATTAGTCTCTTGAAACGTTTTTATTTACTTTTAGCCACATTTTAGTCACCTGGAATGTTTTAGTGTTTAGTCTAGTTTTCGTCGACTAAATCCACGGTTGATTTAGTCGACTAAAATTTATTTTGATGCCGTCGTAATGGCAGATGTTACACTACACTAGCCGATCTACAAGCTCACTAGCCAATCTACAAGCTCACAACGCGTTGCAGCACGACGCGTTGTGAGCTTGTAGATCTGATATTTTCAGCATGCAACCAGCATGCAACCAAGTGTAAAATGACTTATACTGGATCTCTTGTCCACAACATTTTAGTCTAGTTTCTATTTGTTGACAAAATCGACAGTATATTTAGTCATAGTTTTAGTCACAATAGCTTCATTTTCATTTAGTTTCCATTTAGTTTGTCAGTGAAAAAAGGCAGTCGACAAACATTTTTCGTCATAGTTTTAGTCAACGAAAACAACACTGCTCTATAATATAGATATGACATTACTAATGTGCGTTTCAACGCCAATAAATGGAAATTACGGTACTAGTAGGATGTAATTCAGCAATGTGTTCAAGTCTATGGATAGACACCTAACCTCTTAACAATCCCTATGTTCATTATAGTTTTCTTAAGACAAATTGCAAAGTGTATACATTTCCCAAAGTAGTTAGTATAGTTTGTGTTGTATTACCTGTTGCTCACCACTTTAACAGCAGAGCAGTCTCCCTGCCGCACATCTGGAAGACCACTGGAGGGAATCACCACTCCTGGCAGCATCAGATCTATATAATGCACAAGCATAAGGTGTGTGTGTGTGTGTGTGTGTGTGTGTGTGTGTGTGTGTGTGTGTGTGTGTGTGTGTGTGTGTGTGTGTGTGTGTGTGTGTGTGTGTGTGTGTGTGTGTGTGTGTGCGTGCGTGCGTGCGTGCGTGCGTGCGTGCGTGCGTGCGTGCGTGCGTGCGTGCGTGCGTGCGTGCGTGCGTGCGTGCGTGCGTGCGTGCGTGCGTGCGTGCGTGCGTGCGTGCGTGCGTGCGTGCGTGCGTGCGTGCGTGCGTGCGTGCGTGCGTGCGTGTGTGCGTGTGTGCGTGCGTGCGTGCGTGCGTTTTCAAAGTCAAAGTTTGAAAACTGTCACTTGCTAGCTACATACTAGCAGGGGTTCCCAAACTTTTGATCTAAAGACCAGAACAGATTTTAATTATTATTTATTTTTAGCACATACATTTTCTTTATTCATTTTGGGTTTTTTGAGATATATAAGTGCACCAAGTCTCTGTCTGTACGTACGTGTGTGTAATCCACGTCACCGCTGTAGAGGCCTCACGGGCACCACTCTAGTATATATCATTCTAGGGAAAAACTGTGTCCGCGAGCCAATGTTTGGGAGACACTGAACAGTATTACTGTATGCCTACTAGACTCAGGCCTCTTTTAGACGGGGACCATCTCCATATAACACGTCAAAGTCCCGTTGCGTTCTCATTTTTTCTTACCCTTTACACGAGAACGCACAAGTTATGATATAATGTGCTATTATGCTATACTGTCGCTAGGTGGCGATAACGGGCTGCCAAATAGACAGGTCACCCACGTACAAGAAGAAGACGCAAGCGGCGCAACACTGCTCTGGGCGCGCCACGGGATGATATATATTTATTAAATAAACGTTGCTGCCGCGGCTGCCGTCTATCACAACTTCACAAGGCTTTTTATTTACATCATGGTTTTACATTCAACATCGCTGATGAGCAGCACTTTGTAGGCGAGGAGGGAGGCTTGTTCAGGAACTCCATTATATCATAATGATATTGCTCTGCATCAATGTAATAAACATAGGCTATGCGCTGCCGCTGTGAGCCAATTAACGTGAGCCATGATGTCATAAGTTTTGCGGATTCACCGTTTTGCCTGTTTATATGGAGACCATAGGAAACGGTGTTCTCAAAGATTTGCACTCTGGGAGGCGTTTTCACTTCGATGCGTTTTCACCTCCTGAGAACACCGTTCTCGTCTAAATGACAGCGCTAAACAGTACTTTATTTTGCCGTTTTTTATGAACACCATCCTCGTGTAAATAGCACCTCAGTCTAGAGTGTTCAAGTCTCCGACGTATGAACAGAATCTTACCTGCTCCGCCGATCATCTTCTGAAGCACAGCAGGCCATGTGGTGAACGCTGGCAGGACGTTAGGGAAGCGCCAGAGCATGTACACTGAAAAAATAAATATACATCACTCATAATTATGATTTCTGCACACATTTAGTCAGCCGGCTCAGTCCACATCACAAATACTTTCTAAATAGTGATTATGTTTGAATCTCTACAAAGTATCCTTAATCACTTTTAAAGGAGAATTCCATGCTAGAAGTCTTTCTTACCTTTCTTTGTAGTTGTTACGTCCCCACCAAAGAGGTCCAGGTGTTTTTTTGTGCAAAAACTCCATATTGGCTATTTCCCCTACCATAAGCCCTCAATGAATTGCATTGAATGGAATGGGAATTGAATGGGGATATGGGGTGTTGTTCTAATTCGCTTATTTCCATCGAAATAAGTAGTAAAGTGTGCCACTTATTTACATTATGAAGAGAGGATATATACAAAAAAAAAGCGATGGAAATAAGCAAATTAGCACAACACCCCATAGCCCCATTCAATTCCCATTCAATTCAATGCAATTCATTTAGGGCTTATGGTAAGGGAAATAGCTAATAAGGAGCTTTTGCACAAAATAACACCTGGACCTCTTTGGTGGGGACGTAACAACTACAAAGAAAGGTAAGAAAGCTTTTTAGTATGGAATTCTCCTTTAACAGGTTGTGTGCCCAAGACGTCCACAGACGTCCTGGGAGTTACCCGTATGTGCCTATGTGGTGCCCAAGACGTCTGTGGACGTCTTTGCAAAAAAAAAAGACGTCTTTATAATAATAAAAAATATGTCAAAAAGATTAATGTAAAACATGGGCACCCTGGGTTATTTTTTGTGTTGTGTTGTGTGGGCACACAATAAACCTGAGACCAGATTCTACAAATGTCTTCTAAAACATGACAGTTTTGTGGAAGATATCTATGTTTCTATGTCAGTGGTTCTCAAACTATTGCATGTGTCAAGAACCCAAACATTATATGTATTTGCCGCCGACCCCCATCTGAAAAGATATTGTTCCAGGGACCCCCCAGAAGCAAAGATACGAGTTAAAAAAGGTTTGCTGTGAAAGAATATAATATGCAAGGATTTACACCACGTTTGCACGATTTTTCAACAGCTGAAGTTTAAAATAATGGTTAAAAGTGGTTCAAACTAAAGCTGACACAGATAAATTCCAGGTCAGAACACAAGTTATTTACCTGTAGGATAGAGTCGTTTGTCCAGCTCAAAGAGCAGTGGGTTCTTGTGGAGGACATAGAGCGCAACAGACTCTCCCTTATGAGCGTACACCTTCACCACGTTCAGCTCCTCCTTGTTGGGGACCAGCTCTGACAGCTCCTCTGCAGACAGCAAGGGAAAGGCCACGGCGATGTCCGACTTCAGCTTCCTCCTGACGGCGGGGAGACAAACGTAGATTAGACACACCAACGACCGACATGCGGAAACAACAGTCGGACATGATGCAGTCGGACACGCGCTGGGTGTCGGTTTAATGACGGGACGTCAGGTAAAGAAGAGCCTGAGTGTGTCCCTTAACCCATTCTGACCTGAGATCAGATTCTAAAAATGTCTTCTACATCCTGACAGTCATTCTTCGATTTAAAAAGAAATAGCAGACCTACAAGCTATGAGCTTTATTTTTCAATAGCTAAAGCATAGCATGATGACGCCCAAAATAGGTTAACCCATTTTAGACCTGAGGCCGCATCGGTGTCACCTTTTAATCACTTTAACCATTATTTTAAACTTTTACCTGTTGAAAAATAACAGATCTACAAGCTCAAGCTCGTAGCACTGAGTGCCGCGCTACCAAATTCAGATAATTCTGGGGGTCCTTGCCATGGAAAAAGGTTGAGCACCACTGACATAGAAACATGTTTTTTTTTTAGAAAATGATTTAGATTTAGAAGACATTTTGTAGAATCAGTTCTCAGGTCTAATAAGGGTCTGTGGCTTGAACAATGTTGAAGACCCCTCTGCTCTAAATGGAGTGGTTCTGGGGAGGTGCCCAGGTGACACTGAGATAAATAAGGGTGCTTCGGCGTATCGGTATCGGCCAATTAGCGACAGTCCATATCGGTATCGGCAAATAAAAGTGACATTAACCGATGGCACTTGGCACACTGAGCCGATATTTATCTTTTGTTGATTAGCATTGTGGTTATCTGCCTATCAAGCTGTAGATTATGAATATTTATTTCTTGTATTGAATATGTATTTGTTTCCCTGGCACAAAAGGGGGAAATAAAAACAACAAAAACTAAATAAACATATATCGGTAATCAATAACAGCTATCGGCTAAATTATTATAATAAACATCGATTCGGTAGGGTAGGCTATCTGTGAATCCCTACAGTGAGTGACAATTTAAAGACCTTTTTATCCCATTGTGTTTTAAGCATTGTTATACTTTAGCTATTGAAAAATCGTGAAAATGAGGCGCAAATCTTATGAATATATATTCTTTCAGAATTAACTCAAATCTTTGCTTCGGGGGGGGGGGGGGGGGGGCATTGTGAGCTAATCGGCTATTTTCACAAAAGAGTGATTTATCTGTGTGGAACAACATGTAATGTCTCAACTTCTACAATTCCAAATGCTTGTCAGGGTTGGGGGGTGGGGGGGGGGTCCCCAATACTAATATAATAGCAGTTTTGACTGAGGATTGACTGATTGATTTATTAACAGTTTGCAGAATTACAGTAGGCCTACACTTCAAGTACAACTCAATACAAAAACTGTTAACTATGAGTGGACGACACCATAAAGCATTACACTTGTTTACCATAGTGCCCACCATTTTCAATTCATCAAAACATTTAGAGACGTATGAATATACACAACTATAGTCAAAACAGGAAATCATCATAGAGGAGGTAAAAAGGGAAAAGAAACATATACAGTGAGGGGGGAAAGGGGTGGGTGGGGGATTCAGATTTTATGGGGACTAGTTTCAAATTGCAGCCGTCCGTAGGTGCCTTTGAGAGCAGTTTTGAAGGAGTCAAGGGATTTGCATGTCTTAATGACTGTTGGTAGGGCTTTCCACATTTTGGTGGCATAGGAGCGAAAAATTAATTTAGTCCCTTGTTTGTGCCGAATCTGGGTTGGAGTGTGTCATGAAGGTTGAGAACCTATAATGTTCTATTAAATGACAAACATAATGAAATATGTTTGTTTTTTAACAATTACTATTATGCAATTCCTCAAAAAGAAAAGAAAATAAACAGCATTACTGCAAAAGTAATCAACAAACTATAAACAATACTATAAAAACATTGGCCAAGTTGTGAGCTTAATTGTAGATGATGAGATCTGCTAGTATTTTCACAATATTTATCTGTGTGGAACAAAATGTAATGCCTCAACAAATAGATAAATACATCCACGAGAGTCAAAAATCTTAGGTCCGCAGTTCTAATTTAATTGTTTTGAGGAGTGTGTCACGGCCTGAAAAGGTTGACAACCACAGCACTGCACTATTATGACAAACATAATGATTTAAATATGATTGTCAGTAAAGTAACAAGCATGACTCACTTAGCTGATCCCTTGAGCACCGTGTTGGACTTCACGCGGAACGCTTTGGTAAACATCTTAGAAACACAGCATGTTATATGAAGGGAGTTATTGAATAAGTTAAATTATATATATTCGTTAATTAAACATTTAAACATCTTTCTCTTAGTGAATAATAATAATGTGCTACTGCTGGCCCTCTGGGCGTTTCGGTCCGAAAATGTAAACTGACCGAGGGGAAACACAAAATCGTGTACTCTGTGCTGTATGGTTCCGCCCGCCTGCTTTGACATAAGTGTGTGTGCGTGTGTGTGTGTGCGTGTCAGCGTGTGTGTGTGTGTGTGTGTGTGTGTGTGTGTGTGTGTGTGTGTGTGTGTGTGTGTGTGCGCGCGTGTGTGTGTGTGTGTGTACAAAGCTGTCAAATGATTTCAGTGGAGTAAAGTACAATATTTAAAGAAGAGTAAATGTGTAGATAGATAGCCTAAGCCTATGTAGGTATGTAGCCCCATATGTTCCCTCTCCCTACGCTCCATTCTGTAGCTACAGAATGAGCGTAGGGAGAGGGAACATATGGGGCTAGTAGGTATGTTGATATTGTGAATAAAATGTCCACCTACTTTTTACAAATGTAAACTGAATGTGATGTGACAATAAAGTTAAATAGAAGGATAAAACCAGAAAAAGCACTAAGACTTGTTTACATCAGGGTCCTCCATTTACAATTCATCAGAACATTTAAAGACATACAAATATACACACTTCTATGCAAAACAGATCATCATTCATATTCACATATTCACAGTAAAAATTAAGAATTAAGTATGGACAGTATGGAAACATATAGGGGGGATTCACATCTCTTAATGGCTGTTGGTAGGGCGTTCCACATTTTAGTAAACTTTAGATGGTTTAATGACCAAGTGTTACAAGGAAGGACATTTCAATACACTGTGTCAGTCTGTGACTGAGACACGAGGTCTCTGAACAACAAAATAATACATAAAGAACAGTCTGCACACTGGATAATCTCCTCATGAACATTTATTGTAAATCCAACCAAATAACAATATTGTATTTTCCAATGTTTCAAACATCAACAACCTTCCTCACAAATCCCAGACATGCAAAACATGCTGTCACAATTCAACATAAAATGAACACCAACATACTATATGAAGGTCATCAATGTGACAACATGTTGTACCCCAGAACCCCCAAATCACAAGTCTTAACTTATACCCTCTATACTTAAAACAGACCCGAGTTGGCACTGTACTTACTTTGTGCTCTCTTTTTCACCCCCACTACACACAAACTCCTCACCAAAAAGGAATTAGAATTGGAATTAGCCTTCTAATTGGCGGAGACCAATATTGGAAAATGGTCACAGGAAAAATGGAGAGACTGAATGAAGGACTAGTTGCACTGGAAAGTGTATTTGGATGGCTGGTGCCAGGAGAAATCACCACGCTAAATATCATAATTGAAGTTGTGGACAGGCACTGTCAGATCAGTTACGCACTTTTGGGAAATTGAATCCCTTGGAGTCCACATGAAAGAAATGCATTCTGAGAAGGAAGACATGGCAGTGTATCCCAAGCCTTGCATATCTACGGCTTCCCAAGCCGTGCATATCCACGGCTTCCCAAGCCGTGCATATCCACGGCTTCCCAAGCCGTGCATGCCTATTCCATAGGCTGAGGAAGAAATGCCACTTGACAGTTTTCAAATCAGCCTCATGGTGGCGCTACAACAGGCCAAGTTGCGTCTCTTTCACACGCACACACACACACACACACACACACACACACACACACACACCCACACACCCCACACCACACCACACCCCACACACACACACGTTTAAATTACTCCTAAACATTTTGCCAAACATCACACACTCTCCTATCCTCCTGGTGGAGACCTGTGCCCACTGCCCAGAAGGGCACCTTTTCTAGTTAATTTCTGCATCTCTTGACTTAGGGCCCACCAGGATAGAACCAGAAAAAGCACTAAGACTTGTTTACTTGCTTATCTGGATTCTTAAAAACCAGATAACTGTTACAAGGACATTTCAAGTTCTGGGAATACACTGTCTGGGACGCTAGATTTATGCCCGACAATAATAAAGAAGAACAGTCCGCACACACTGGATAATCTCACCATGAACATTTGTAAATCCAACCAAATAACAGCATTGTATTTTCCATTGTTTCAAACAGCAAAATCTTCCTCACTAGCAAATCCAGACATGCAAAACATGCTGTCACAATTCCACATGAGATGAACACCAACGTGACATGTTGTTGTACTCCTCCAGAACCCCCAAATCACAAATCTTAATTTATACCCTCTATACTTGAAAACAGACCTGAGTTGGCACTTTGTCTGCTCTTTTTCACCCCCTATACACAAAATATCTTCACCAAAAATAGCAGATCTACAAACTGACAATGCATATAGCATTGCTAGGCCTATCACAATTATTACATGATCATCCAATCGCAATTATTTTTGAATAATCGTCAATCGTTTAAATGTTGAAGGATTTCCATACAAATTAATTTAAGCAAAATAAAGAAAGTGGAGAAAAAAGTATTTGGCTATAATAAAATTAAGTGTTTGTGTTTTGAAAGAATACATTTGTTACAACAATGGATTTATTTGAAGTTGACTGACAAACCTGTATGAACCCTTCTATACACACAAAACAACCTTTTGGTGAGGATAAATCTAATCTGTGTGATTGACAGGTGATATGATCAAAGGAGCAGAGTTTTTACCATTGTTACTCAAACATGGACGGAAGAATGGATAAAGTTTCCCAGTGAAGGTGCAGCCAATGTAAGAGTAGAGATTTACTCTGCTCTCAACATCATAAAAGGAGACCAGACCCTCCTCATAATCCACAAACACTCCAACTTTCTGGAGCTCCTCTCTTACAGGGAAGAGGACATCAGGGCCAGCATTAGCCTTGTACGCATTTCCATTACTCAAACCTATAGTCCAGTAACCATTGTTGGGACTCGGCATGAAGCCTCCCTTCCTCTTGATGGACTCTTTGGCCACTCCTAAAACCCAGTCAGTCTTCCCTTTAACCTGAACCTCATAGTAAAACCGTCCTGAGGAGAAGCTCTGTTTTCCTAAGACATTGAAATATTCAGAGAATCTCTCTGGGTTGTCAGGGAGATTCTTCCATATGGTTCCATGACTCACTTGTTTCCCATCCTCAGACAGAATGAGTTTAGGATTTGCTGTATCAGCATCCAGAGTTACATCCACCTCATATTGCTGGATCCTCCTCAGCTCACCATCATGCAGGTTCTTCTCCAGCTGAGCCACAGCTGTCTTCACAGTCTCCACAGCTGTCTTCACAGTCCCTGCATATGAAGACTGAGGGACATTGACCTTTGTCCAGTCCTTGGTGGGTGGAGGGGAGTTGATGGATGTGAACTTCTGGAGGAGGTGGAGGTGGTCTTCAGTGTGTGAGAGCTGCATCTGCTCAGAGCTTCTCTTCTCCAACTCTGTGATTTCTTGTTGCAGCTCTTTGATTAATTCTTCAGCCTGTTTCCCTGTTGTTTTCTGCTTCTCTTCGATCACATCAATGAGCTCAGCCTGTCTTCTCTCAATACAGCTGATCAGAGCAGTGAAGACCTGCACACTGACGGCTATGACTGTATCTGCATCTTTCTTACTGAGCTGCACTGAGCGTCTGACCTCCTGAATCTTCACTTGTCTCTCCTGGATCATCTGCTGAACTTCAGCCTCTGTCTTTCCCAGCTCAGCCTTCTTTCCTTCATATGCCTCTTTCAGAGATACAATATGATGATACTTGTGGTCTGACTCAGTGCAGAAGTGACAAATGCACATGTGGTCAGTCTTACAGAACAGCTCCAGAGGTCTGTCATGTTTCTTACACAGAATGTCTTCCAAGTTCTTCACAGGGTCGATTAGCTTGTGTCGTTTTAAGCCTGCGAGTCTCAGGTGAGGCTCCAGGTGAGTGTCACAGTAGGAGGTCAGACACACCAGGCAGGACTTCAGGGCTTTGGGTTTGGTCTCAGTACAGACGTCACAGGAGACTTCATCTGGTTCAGCAGGTTCTGGGTTTGTGCTGGAAGTTTGTCTCTGCTGCTTTGACTTCCTCAACTGATCGGCCATCTCAGAGAGGACTTTATTAACAGACAATTTTGGTCTCATATTGAAGGTTTCTTTACACAGTGGACACTGACACACATAACTGCTGTTCCAGTAATGTGTGATACAGGTGTTGCAGTAGTTGTGTCCACATGAAGTGCTGATTGGATCAGTGAACACGTCCAGACAGATAGAACACAGGAACTGCTCTTCAGACAGGAGAATGCTGCTGGCAGATGCCATTTCTACACACTGAGAATAAAAGTGAAACAAATTTAGTTTTGGATGTTACTTCTCACAGGTATCTGAGTATCTGATTTTAACTCTAAAAAGCGATGACCAAAGCCACAATACTAGAGTGAGCTAGAACAACAATCTGGTTGTTATAAAAACAAACATGGGTTAATTATATCCTTCTACAACACTGCCACCCAGACGTGGAATGTCCTGAGCCCTTCCCTCAAATATGCAGATCACTGTCAGGCCTGAAAATCCACATTTCAGCAGGCCAAAGGGAGAGGAAATGATCACTTCTCCTGACAGGTGATTACCTAGCCCCTTTCGGGACCCTACGTAAAACTTTTCTGATATTTTGTTGAGTTTTACGTTGGGTCCCTGCTCGCTACTGTACTTTCGTATGGAAATTCCTATATGCGGATATGGAGATTCTCTCTAAAATAGGACCCGCGGCATGTGACGCCATTATTTTCCTTGAGTTATTCTGAATTCGGTAACTTTAAGTAGCTATACATCCAGCTGCGAATATCTCCTGTGGCGCGGAAGCCGTTAAGTATTTTTAATCTTTGTTTGACCGATTTGGTCGCTTTATTTCTTCTTGTTTGTTTACCGTTTATTGTACCGCCTCCCGGTGTGCGGTTGGCTTGTGAGGCTACGTCCCTGCCTCTGATCTGCTGTGTCATAGCTATAGCGCCACTAGCTAGCCAGATAGGCGGTACAATGAGGTGTCAATAAACAAGGAAGGAAAAGAAGAATCCAAGCTTCCAAATCGGGCAAACATATATTAAAAATACTTAACGGCTTCCGCGCCACAGGAGATATTCGCAAAGGTATGTATGTGTACTTATACTTTACATATTCAGAAAGCCTCATACTGAAGAATATCGTCAAAGAGCGCGGGGAGGCGTTTTAACATGTAAACATGAGCCAGTAAATGTTTTAATCAGGTGGCATGGACGACGTGGAACAGGACCCAATGCACTGGGTCGAACAAATGTCAGAAACTTCAGTAGCATTTGGGTTCTGCTTGGAGGGCTAGTGATTACCAATAGGCCAAATATTTTATTTTTTTCTATAGCACTTTTATAATGACATCAAATGCAGCCCAAAGTGCTTTACATAAAATAGAGAACAAAATAAAAATAACATTCATAATATTAAACCAGATTAAAAAAAGCATGATCAAGAACAAATTAAAAGGACAAACATTAAGACACTACAAGAAAATAGCAACAATATAATCACTACATGACTTTTAGAAATATTACAGACTCACACAGATCTCACACCTGTTCATTCACTTTCATATTTAAGCACACAGACTACCTGACCTGTCACCTATTTAGATAGCTGGATGCGGCCTACAAAGTGTACACACATCACTCACACACACACACACACACACACACACACACACACAGAGAGCTGATATAATAAAAACGCTAATAGACTGCTTATATTTGAGGAATATGAAATACAGGAGACAGACTGACTGACTGATCGAAGCAGGTTTCCTTGTTAGGATAATAAATCATTAAAGTACTTACCAATGTTTAAGTTGTAGCTAAGTTGTCAGTGTGTGTAAAACGTCTTGTTAAAAGCCTAAGGTTTTGTAGAGAGGCTAGTCTCTAGACTAGAATAGTGTCGCTGCCAGTGCCACCACCAAACTGTTCACTGTGTGTTAACATTCGTTTGACTAGATTTAATTTCCTCACTGAGGAACTAGGAAGTCCTCCGTGTGCTGTAGCTGTTAACCCTTTACTGTCACCTGCTGGACAACAACTCAAGAATGTATACACAACCATTTGAGAACTATAATTCCAACCAGGGAACATTATCCAATCTACAGTGGTGGAAAAACTACTCAAATGTTTTATTTAAGTAAAAGTATCAATACTGCAATGAACTACTCTGTTACAAGTACAACTTAAATCCGGAATTAAAAATGTAGAGTAAAAGTACAAAATCTGGCATCAACATGTAGACTACTTAAAGTACTAAAAGTAAAAGTAGGCTAGTCATTGTGAAGAAGGTCCCATTTCAAGATTTCAAATGTATAAACATCCTTTGAAAATAGCCGATCTACAAGCTCACAATGCGTCACATCCCGGCACATTGTGAGCTTGTAGATTGGCTATTTGTATTTTCAAAGGATGTTTATTTTGACAACTAGAAAAAGTGCCCCTCGTGGCTCAGGTCTCCACCAGGGCAGGTGTGGCCTCCTGGTGGCGCTATAACAGGCCTTTCTGGAAAATTTGGGGCAGAGGTTCATCGTTGGCATCCAGGGAGTGTGTGGAAAATTTGCCATCGACCGGGTTAACGGTGCCAGAGATTAGCTGGTAACAGACGGACGGACGGATACACGCACACACACACACGCACACACACACACTCACTCTCACACTCTCTCTCTCACACACACACACACACACACACACACACACACACACACACAGTGAAAAACATACTCTCCTTCGGCCTGGTGGAGACAATTAAGGTCTTCTACAACTGCTACAAAACCTGTATCCACTATCCAGTCATGTTGGGGCTTAAGCAAGTTCAGACTGATATTGATGTACGGTGCAGCTAGTGTACAGTATGTAGGCTACAGTATGGGAAAGTGGTGGTGGGAGGGGGAGTCGGGGGACTTTTTTTTTTTTTTACAGGGGCCAGTTTCAAAATGCAGCAACCCGCGTAGGTGCTCTTTGAAAGTCTTCTTGAAGGAGTCTAGGGATTCACATCTCTTAACGGCTGTTGGTAGGGTGTTCCACATTTTAGTTTTGGTGGTTTAAAGACCCAAGTGTTACATTTCAAGTTCTAGGAATACACTGTGTCAGTCTTTGAGACACGAGGTCTCTGAACAACAATATAATACATAAAGAACAGTCTGGACACTGGATAATTTTCAAACATCAAAATCTTCCTCACTAGCAAATCCCAGACATCCAAAACATGCTGTCACAATTCCACATGAGATGAACACCAACATATAGCCTACTATATGAAGGTCATCAATGTGACATGTTGTACTCCAGAACCCCCAGATCACAAGTCTTAATTTATACCCTCTATACTTAAAACAGACCTGAGTTGGCACTGTACTTGGTGCGCTCTTTTTCACCCCTCTACACAAAATCTCTTCACCAAAAATAGCAGATCTACAAGCTCACAACACGTAGCATTGCTAGGCCTGTCAATTATTATTACATGATGGCCTAAACGCAATTATTTTTGCATAATCGTCAATGGTTTCCATGTTGAAAAATGTCCATACATTTTCAAACATTTTTCAAAAATAGCTGATCTACAAACACGTTGTGACATGTTGTAAGCTTGTGTAGATCAACTATTTCTGCTATTTTGTAAATTCTTTGGAAAGAACTATTATTAAATGTGTCAGTGAATTATTTGTATATAAGTTATTTGTCATATCTGCTCTAATTTATGATTACGAAGTCTAAATGGAAAACATAAATACAAGTTGTAACATTCCAATGTTCAATGCCACAAACAATTAAGTCATTAATCACAATTATTTGTGTATCAATTTATCGTCAACTTAAAGGAGAATTCCATGCTAGAAGGCTTTCTTACCTTTATTTGTAGTTGTTACGTCCCCACCAAAGAGGTCCAGGTGTTATTTTGTGCAAAAGCGCATTATTGGCTATTTCCCCTACCATAAGCCCTCAATAAATTGCATTGAATGGGGCTATGGGGTCTTATGCTAATTCGCTTATTTCCATCGCTTGTATATATCCTCTCTTCATAATGTAAATATTATTAGTATCCCAAGCGGCACACTTTACTACTTATTTCGATGGAAATAAGCGAATTAGCACAAAAACCCAACCCCCATTGAGGGCTTATATTAGGGGGAATAGCCAATAATGCACTTTTGCACAATATAACATCTGGACCTCTTTGTTGGGGACGTAACAACTACAAATATAGTCTCCTTTAAGTTTGTAATCATGACAGCGCTACGCATTGTAATGCGTTGCGAGCTTGTAGATCTGCTATCTTCGGTGAATGTTCGCCAGAATAAGGATGCTAGGGCTCAAGTGGTTATAATGTCTGCATTGAGAGAACAATTCAGAGTTTACAGTCATATGAACATTATGTGCAATAATTGATTCATTTTGTCCGTCTGCTATGATTGATAACATTGATTCGTAGATATTAAATGCTGTACATATATAAGATAAAAGATAACATAATATAATCATTGAAAAATCACTGCATTTCTATTTGCACTATTAAATGTTCTAGTATATTAGTACAAGACATTAACATTATGTTTTATTCTTGGTAGATATCAATCTTGTCAATGTTGAGTGCCATAAAATATTAATATTATCTAGTCCCAATTCCAAACAGACATGAATATATTTTAAAGGTATATTCAGTGATTTCACTTAATTCAAATATCACTTATTTTTTTGTTTTGTTGTGATAATCCTCTCTACTATAGAGTGTGCTGGCCATATAAGGAGTCCCTCCCTGTCCCCAGTTAACCCCTGGGGGTCAAAAAACCTTAGGTTTCGTTTTTGACTCTCTATCCTGATTGGACGAAAGGCTGGGTCCCACAGCCAAAAACGAAACCTAAGGTTTTTTGAGTGAAATCACTGAATATACCTTTAAGCTAAAAAAAGAAAACCATTTGGCTACAGACATGGAAAATGAAGTGTTTGTTCTATACACACATTGAGAGAACAATTGAGAAAAACATCCTTTTGGTGCGGATTAGTCTAATCTGTGTGATTGACAGGAGATATGATCAGAGGAGCAGAGTTTTTAAAATAGAAATTAAGACCAGGACCAAATAATGGATAGAGTTTCTCAGTGAAGGTGCAGCCAGTGAAAGAGTAGAGATGAACTCTGGTCTCCACATCATAAAAGCAGACCAGACCCTCCTCATAATCCACAAACACTCCAACTTTCTGGAGCTCCTCTCTTACAGGGAAGAGGACATCAGGGCCAGCATTAGCCTTGTACTCATTTCCATTACTCAAACCTATAGTCCACAAACCATTGTTGGGACTCGGTATGAAGCCTCCCTTCCTCTTGATGGACTCTTTGGCCACTCCTAAACTCCAGTCAGTCTTCCCTTTAACCTGAACCTCATAGTAAAACCTTCCTGAGGAGAAGCTTTGTTTTCCTAAGACATTGACATAATCAGAGAATCTCTCTGGGTTGTTTGGGAGATTCTTGTTATATACGTGTCCAGCCCTCACTTGTTTTCCATCCTCAGACAGGATGAGGAAGGGATTTGCTGTATCAGCATCCAGAGTTACATCTACCTCATATAACTGTAGCTGGATCCTCCTCAGCTCAGCATCATACAGGTTCTTTTCTATCTCTTGACTGAGTGTCTTCTCCAGCTGAGCCACAGCTGTCTTCACAGTCCCCACAGCTGCATATGAAGACTGATGGACATTGACCTTTGTCCAGTCCTTGGTGGGTGGAGGGGTGTTGATGGATGTGAAGTTCTGGAGGAGGTGGAGGTGGTCTTCAGTGTGTAAGAGCTGCTTCAGCTCAGAGCTTCTCTTCTCTAACTCTGTGATTTCCTGTTTCAGATCTTTGATGAAGCCTTCAGCCTGTTTCTCTGTTATTTTCTGCTTCTCTTCGATCACATCAATGAGCTCAGCCTGGCTTCTCTCAATACAGCTGATCAGAGCAGTGAAGACGTGCACACTGACAGCTATGACTGTATCCGCATCTTTCTTACTGAGCTCCACTGAGCGTCTGACCTCCTGAATCTTCACTTGTCTCCCCTGCATCATCTGCTGAACTTCAGCCTCTGTCTTTCCCAGCTCAGCCTTCTTTCCTTCATAGGCTTCTTTCAGAGATACAATCTGATGTAACTTGTGGTCTGACTCCATGCAGAACTGACAGATGCACATGTGGTCAGTCTTACAGAACAGCTCCAGAGGTCTGTCATGTTTCTTACACAGAATGTGTTCCAAGTTCTTCACAGGGTCGATTAGCTTGTGTCGTTTTAATCCTGCGAGTCTCAGGTGAGGCTCCAGGTGAGTGTCACAGTAGGAGGTCAGACACACCAGGCAGGACTTCAGGGCTTTGGGTTTGGTCTCAGTACAGACGTCACAGGAGACTTCATCTGGTTCAGCAGGTTCTGGGTTTGTGCTGGAAGTTTGTCTCTGCTGCTTTGACTTCCTGAACTGATCAGCCATCTCAGAGAGGACTTTATTGACAGAGAATTTTGGTCTCATATTGAAGGTTTCTTTACATAGAGGACACTGATACACATCCTTAGTGTCCCAGTAATGAGTGATACAGGTGTTGCAGTAGTTGTGTCCACATGGAGTGGTGATTGGATCAGTGAACACATCCAGACAGATAGAACACAGGAACTGCTCTTCAGACAGGAGACTGCTGGCAGACGCCATTTCTACACACTGAGAATAAAAGTGAAACAGATTTAGTTGGATGCTACTTCTCACAGGTATCTGAGTATCTGACAAATTACCTAAAAAAGGTGAGCGACACTCACGGCCACAATACTAAGTGGGCTAGAACAACGATCTGGTACAACCAAACATGGGTAAATTTTCCTTCTACAGCACTGCCACCCAGACGTGGAATGTCCTGACCCCTTCCCTCAAAAATGCAGAGCAGTTTTTTAAAACAGGCCCGAAAATCCACCTTTCAACAGGCCACAGGGAGAGGGAATAATCCCTTCTACTTAAGACAGGTGATTACCAATAGGTCAAAGATTCTCTTTTCTTTTTGCATAGCACCTTTAATGACATCAAATGCATGACATCAAGTGCTTTACCTAAAATAGAGAACAAAAGAAAAATAACATTCATAATATTAAACCAGATTAAACACAAGATAATTTTTTTTGATCAAGAACAATTTAAAAGGAGGCAAGATCAACATTAAGACACTACAAGAAAACAGCAATAAAATAATCACTACCTGACTTTTAGAAGGATTACAGACTCACATAGATCTCACACCTGTTCATTCACTTTCATATTTAACCACACAGACTGTCACCTATTTAGATAGCTGGATGTGGCCTACAAAAAACACACACACACACACACACACACACACACACACACACACACACACACACACACACACACACACACACACACACACACCCTCACACACACACACACACACACACACACACACACACACACACACACACACACACAGCTCAGCTCATGCTCAGCTCAGCTCAGCTGAAATCATAAAAACGCTAATAGACTGCTTTATACGGGTTTATGATGTTCATGTGTGAAGAAAATAATAGGATTACAGAGTTTAATAGACAGACTGACTGAAGCAGGTTCCCTTGTTAGGATAATAAATCATTAAGTACTTACCAATGTTTAAGTTGTACTTGTCAGTATGTGTAAAACGTCTTGTTAAAAGGTTTTGTAGAGAGAGTAGCCTACTAGAGAGTCTAGACTAGAATAGTGTCGCTGCCACAAACTGTTCACTGTGTGTTAACTTTTGTTTCACTAGATTTCATTTCCTCACTGAGGAATGTGCTGTAGCTGTTAACCCTTTACTGTCGCGTGCTGGAAGAACAACTCAGAATGTGTACACAACCATTTGAGAACCCCAGCTTGTAAAGTTCCAGGGAACATTATCCAATCTACAGTGGTGGAAAAACTACTCAAAGTAAAAGTATCAGTACTGCAATGGAGAACTACTTTGTTACAAGTAAAAGTCAGGAATTCAAAATGTACTTGAGTAAAAGTACAAAAGTATTGGCATCAACACATTTTACCACAAGTAAAAGTATGCTAGTCATTGTGCAGAATGTCCCATTTCAAGATGTCAAATGTATAAACATCCTTTGAAAATAGCCGATCTAGAAGGTCATAATGCGTCACATCCCGACACATTGTGAGCTATTTTCAAATGGCCAAACTGATTGTCTGGGTTGAAGACTGAAGTGGTTACTGTATGTTTGGTTATAATAATCTGAATCTACAAAGTAACTAAAGTTTTCAAATACATGTACAGTAGTGGAGTAAAAGTACAATATTTGGATCCGAGATGGAGTGGTGTAGAAAATTGTACAGACTCAAGTACAGACTCAACTCAGTTCCAGTTTGCTAAGTGTAAAAGCCTGGCCCTGACTTCCTAGCTGGGAACATTATATTTGCTCTATAGAAAGATTAAATAAATATATCTGCCGCTAGACATATTTAGAGATTCATATCATGGGCACAGTTTAGCTACAGTACGGTAAGAGGATAGGTGGGCAGACTGGGCACCAAGGAAGAGTGGGCACCTCTGGGTTAAATTGGCTATTTTCCCCCAAAATGTAAAAGGGGGACTTTTTTTTAAGTAGGCTATAGTTAGTACATGATTATTGATGCAACATCTGTATATCCTGTCATGTTGGGGCATAAATAAGAAGTTGAAGGATATAAAATTAAGTCTGATAATGATGTACGGTGCATGTTCACATCATACTTTACCACTTTATCACATTGAACATTTTTAAAATATATATATATTTTTTTTTAAACTAAACTTTTATTAGACGGGTGGTCCTCATTATAGTAATGATTATGTCCTGATTGTCCTGTGACCCCCATAGTAAAATAATTTAAATCCTGTTGTCATAACTGTGCTGCAGGAGAAACACTCAGTGGTGACACTAGGGTACATGTTTGTATTGTAAAGGTTTCCTGTGACTTTGAATCAGTCAAACTGTGTCACCCTGACCTGATCCCTCAAAGGATCAGGTACATACTGTTGGATCATAGAAATGAGACCGTAAGATATGAAGATAAGCAACATAGGAACGTGGCATGATGATGCGCAAGGTTGACCTCACAATGCACAAGGCTAGCCTTACTGTCGGCATACCAGGCTGACCTTATGGGTGCCACCTAACAGGATGCCTCATATATCAAGACAGTACAATGCAGACAGAGAAACATCTCGCTATCAAGTACAATGCAAGCTGCACTGTAACTTATGAAGTACACTGTATATCAAGTTCAGTACACAGACTTACTTAGCTCTATGGCATGAATCATAACAATCACCATGCTGGTTTGTGGTGGATGTTTCTGTAAAAATGTGCCACAAAGAGCTAGCCCTGAATGAGCATATGCCTATTTAGATATTTAGATATTCTGTCTCTCGACATGTATAAGAATAAAATAATGTCACCTACTTTTTACAACTGTAAACTGGTGACAATAAAGTTGATTCTGAACAGGAGGAGGCTATAAGGATAGACCTATCGGGACCGCTGGCGGTCAGTGAAGGCTGTTGTCTGTCACATTGTGAGGCAGATTGATTGATTGTAAATGTTATTAAAAACAGTTTGAAAGTACAGGTCAATGCAAAATCTGAACCAGAAAAAGCACTAAGACTTGTTTACATAAGGGTCCTCCATTTACAATTCATCAGAACATTTAAAGACCTACAAATATACACTTCTATGAAAAAAATAAAAATCATCATATTCAGTTTAAAAAAGGGTAAACACCTTTTTCTATACTGTACGTATAGAAAAATGTGTGGAAGGAGTCAGGGATTCACATCTCTTAGCGGCTGTTGGTAGGGCGTTCCACATTTTAGTTTAGATGGTTTAATTTAAGTGTTACAAGGAAGGACATTTCAAGTTCTAGGAATACACTGTGTCAGTCTGTCAGACACGAGGTCTCTGAACAACAATATAATAAATAAAGAACAGTCTGCACACTGGATAATCTCCCCATGAACTTTATTGTAAATCCACCAAATATAAATATTGTATTTTCCATTGTTTCAAACATTAAAATCTTCCTCACTAGCAAATCCCAGAAATGCAAAACATGCCGTCACAATTCCACATGAGATGAACATCAACATATAATATATGAAGGTCATCAATGTGACAACATGCTGTAGCCCAGAACACCCAAATCACAAGTCTTAACCGGTCTTAACGTATACCCTCTATACTGGAAAACAGACCTGAGTTGGCACTGTACGCACACCCACTCTACACAAAATCTCTTCACCAAAAATAGCAGATCTACAAACTCACAACACTGCTAGGCCTGTCACAATTATTACATGATCGCCTAATCACAATAATTTGAGATAACTGAATTATTTTTGCATAATTGTCAATCGTTTAAATGTTGAAAAATGTCCATACATTTATTAAAAAAAAAAAAAAATCAATAGCAGAAATAATAGAAGCTTACAACACGTTGTGACGTGTTGTAAGCAAAGCTTTAATAAACAGAATATTAAATGTCTGTGACTTCTTTGTATATTTAAGTTATTTGTCATATCTGTCCTGTGCAATTTGTGATTACGAAGCCTAAAAGGTAAACAGAAATACAAGTTGTAACGTTCCAATGTTCAATGCCACACACACAATTAAATTGTTAATCACAATTATTTGTGACAATTAAACATAAACTTAAGTTTGTAATCGTGACAGCCCTACCATTGCAATGCGTTGTGAACTTGTAGATCTATCTTCGGTGAACGGTCCCCCAGAATAAGGATGCTAGGGTTCAAGTGCTTATAATATCTGCATTGAGAGAACAATTCACAGAGTTTACAGTCATATGGACATTATGTACAATAACTGATTTATTTTGTCCGTCTGCTCATTGATAACATCATAGATTACTACTGTACACAAAAGAAAGAACAACAACATAATCATTTCAGAATCACTGCATTCCTATTTGCATTTGAACATTCTAGTATCCTATATTAGTACAACACTGACAATAACATGTTTTATTCCCAGTACAGTAAATATCAATCTTGCACATTAAGGAACAACAATGTCGAGTTAAACTTAAAATTAAATTTAATTAAATTTAATTCAAACCTGTATGAACCCTTCTATACACACATTTGTTTTATATGAAAAACAACCTTTCCGTGCGGATTAGTCTATATGATTGACAGGAGATATGATCAGAGGAGCAGAGTTTTTACCATTCTTATTAAGACATGGACTGAAGTATGGATAGAGTTTCTCAGTGAAGGTGCAGCTAGTGTAAGAGTAGAGATGATCTCTGCTCTCCACATCATAAAAGGAGACCAGACCCTCCTCATAATCCACAAACACTCCCACTTTCTGGAGCTCCTCTCTTACAGGGAGGAGGACAGGAGGGGAAGCATTAGCCTCGTACTCATTTCCATTCCTCAACCATATAGTCCAGAAACCATTGGTGGGACTCAGTGTGTTTACACCTTTCCTGTTGATGGACTCCTTGGCCACCCCTAAAATCCAGGCAGTCTTCCCTCCAACCTGAACTTCATGGTAAAACCTTCCTGACGAGAAGCTTTGTTTTCCTAAGACTTCGGCACACAATGAGAATCTCTTTGGGTTGTCTGGGAGATTATTTTTTACGTTTCCACGACTCACTTGTTTTCCATCCTCAGACAGGATGAGATCACGGTGTGCTGTATCAGGGTCCAGAGTTATATCCACCTCATATTGCTGGATCCTCCTCAGCTCAGCATCATGCAGGTTCTTCTCTATCTCTTGACTGAGTGTCTTCTCCAGCTGTGCCACAGCTGTCTTCACATTCCCTGCATATGAAGACTGATGTAGATTGACCTTTGTCCAGTCCTTGGTGGGTGGAGGGGTGTTGATGGATGTGAAGTTCTGGAGGAGGTGGTCTTCAGTGTGTGAGAGCTGCTTCAGCTCAGAACTTCTCATATTTAACTCAGTGATTTCTTGTTGCAGCTCTTTGATGAAGCCTTCAGCCTGTTTCTCTGTAGTTTGGTGCTTCTCTTCAATCACATCAATGAGCTCAGCCTGGCTTCTCTCAATACAGATGATCAGAGCAGTGAAGTCCTGCACACTGACAGCAATAACGGTATCTGCATTTTTCCTGCTGAGCTCGACTGAGCGCCTGACCTCCTGAATCTTCACTTGTCTCTCCTGGATCATCTGCTGAAATGTATTTCCCAGCTCAGCCTTCTTTCCTTCATATGCCTCTTTCAGAGATACAATCTGTAACTTGTGGTCTGACTCAGTGCAGAACTGACAAATACACACAAGGTCAGTCTTACAGAACAGCTCCAGAGGTCTGTCATGTTTCTTACACAGAATGTCTTCCAGGTTCTTCACAGGGTCGATTAGCTTGTGTCGTTTTAAGCCTGCGAGTCTCAGGTGAGGCTCCAGGTGAGTGTCACAGTAGGAGGTCAGACACACAAGGCATGACTTCAGGGCTTTGGGTTTGGTCTCGGTGCAGACGTCACAGGAGACTTCATCTGGTTCAACAGGTTCTGGGTTTGTGCTGGAAGTTTGTCTCTGCTGCTTTGACTTCCTGAACTGATCGGCCATCTCAGAGAGGACTTTATTAACAGAGAATTCTGGTCTATTACAGAAGGTTTTGTTACACAGTGGACACTGACACACATTACTAGTGTTCCAGTAATGCGTGAAGCAGGTGTTGCAGTAGTTGTGTCCACATGGAGTGGTGATTGGATTAGTGAACACATCCAGACAGATAGAACACAATAACTGCTCTTCAGACTGGAGACTGCTGGCAGACGCCATTTCTACACACAGAAAATAAAAAGTGAAACAAATTTAGTTTTGGATGTTACAGGTATGGGAGTATCCGATTCTGACTAATTATGTAAAAAAAAAAGTGAGCGACACCCCACAGCCACAATACTAGATGGGACGAGAACACTCTTCTACCACCCACAAAACGAACATGGGTAAATTCTCCTTCTACAGCACTGCCACCCAAGTGTGGAATGCCCTGCCCTGATAGAAAGGTAGACGTCTAGATGACTCCTTCGGCTCTGTGTATCTCGAGAGTAGGCAACATGGAGGCAAGCTTTTGCGGAAGCATAGCGGTAGCCTGCCAAGCTTCTGCGTGCGTCCAAGGAACGTAATGGTGCGTCACAGAAGGGGACGTTCGGTAGGCCAATCAGAGGCAACGTAAACGTTTGTTTTCTCATGCCAATAAAGCCCCCTTGGATTGAATTTATAAGTCCCGGAAAAGACGGGCTGTGATTGGCCATTAGTCACTTGAGTGGCAGCGACACAGCATGCCTTCCGCACTTCTGCCTTTGTTGGAGACAAATCGCTCCAATGAACTGCAGCGGCCAATGAGGCATCTATTTTTGGAGGGGCGCAAGCCCCTCCAAAAATACAGCTTTGTGTGTACGAGCAGCACGGAATGTGCTCAGCTGAGCACGGAATGTGATGTATGATGATAAGAGC
Source organism: Protomyctophum parallelum (assembly GCF_964188405.1). NCBI lineage: Eukaryota > Metazoa > Chordata > Actinopteri > Myctophiformes > Myctophidae > Protomyctophum > Protomyctophum parallelum. The sequence continues at coordinate 28,162,553 of NC_139705.1, read as the reverse complement.
ACCCCTCACTTCACACAAGTGTGATTTCTTTATACCTATATGTCTGAAACTTAACCTTTCAGCAGGCCCAAGGGAGAGGAAATGATCACTTCTCCCTTAAACAGGTGATCTCACCCTCACCCTCACCTCACCCCTGCCGGCACAAACAAGGGACTAAATTATTTTCGCTCCTACGCCACCAAAATGTGGAACGCCCTACCAACAGTCATTAAGACATGCGAATCCCTTGACTCCTTCAAAACAGCTCTCAAAGGGCACCTACGACGGCTGCAATTCGAAACTGGCCCCCGTAAAATTTGAATCCCCCCCACTGCCCCCCCTTTTCCCCCCACTGTATATGTTTATTTCCCCTTTTTACCCTTTATGATGAATTCCTGTTCTGTTCTTTGTCTATATAGAAGTGTCTATTTGTACGTCTCTAAATGTTTTGATGAATTGAACATGGGGGACCCTCTTGTAAACAAGTGTAATGCTTAATTGGGTCGTCCACTCACAGTTAACAGTCTTTGTATTGAGTTTGTGCTTGAAATGTAGCTACTGTAATTCTACAAACTGTTAATAAATATTTCAATCAATCAATCAATCAATCTCCCCCCTTTTTTTATTTTACTTCCACTCTGTACACAGTACTGTTTTTTTATTCTTTGTTTCTGTGATATCCTTTAGACAAAGTGTTTGACTGTTGACAAACATTCTCCCAACAGGCCAAAGAGTTTATTTTTCTTTTTTTTTGAGGGGCGCTAGTCCCTCCTATGCCCAGCTTTCCGTGTTTGTGTAAAAACAAACATTGAAGACAAAAGCGAGGACGCAAATTGTGATTGGCCGGAATTACATTTGTGATGATTTGATTGGCCAGTGAACACGGAACGGAATGTGAATGTGTATGAATTTGTATAAGAGTGCCCCTCACTTCACACAGGTGTTTTTTGTATAGCATTTTTTCATGACATCAAAAGCAGCCCAAACTGCTTTACATAAAAAAGAAAATTATTATTCATTAAAACAGATTAAAAACAATAAGCATAAACATGATCAAGAACAAATTAAAAGGAGGCAATAATAAGATCAACATGAAAACAATAGCCTACAAGAAAATAAGAACAAAACATCATCACATCACTTTTAAATTACAGACTAAATTAGAGACTTACACAGATCTCATACCTGTTCATTCACTTTCATATTTAATTTTAAAAGTTTCCTTTATGTATTAGACAAAATATGTAGGAATAGAAGAAAACCCAAAATGGCCAATGGATGTGGCGTGCGCGTACGCACGAGGATTAGTTTAATAGAGGGTATGCGCGTGACATCATCATCAAACCAGGAAGTTATGCAGGAATGCCTACTGAGTGGCAAAAAACTACTTTCTGGCCTTGACAGCCCATGCATCCAAACAGAAAAGTCATATCTAATTGCATTAAACGACATTAAACAAAACTCAATTTGCCATTCACTTTATGCGCATACCCTCTACAGACTGACTGAGGCAGGTTTCCTTAAGTTGTGAGGATAAATAAATCATGAACTAAATGCAGTACTTACCAATGTTTAAGTTGTCAGTTTGTGTGCTGAAAGGTTCTGTCGAGACTTATAGAGAGAGTTTCTGTTGTTTCCAAACTTTACTCTGTTTACTTTGTCTTTGCCTGATTTTCACTACTATACATTCCATTTCCTGACTGAGGAACTGTAGCTGTTAACCCTCTACTGACACCTGCTGGAAGAACGAACTCAATGTATACATTTATAACCATTATGCCAAAATAGCCAATCTGCAGTGGTGGTGATGTTTAATGTTTAAGCACAAGGGAAGAGTGGACACCTCCGTGTTAAATTGGCTATATTTCCCCCAAAAATGTAATGATCAAAAAAGAGTTAAATCTGCTAAGAGGATTTAAACCCAAGAAAACCTATTGACTTGTTTCCATTGGGATCCTTGATCATTCATATTCAATTTATAGGAACATTTAATGACATACAAATATAAATAAATATTAGTGTGTGATTTGAAATAAGTTGAAATTCATTTTTTGTTTTACTGCCCATTATATGAAGAATTAAGACATTATTTTGTAAAAAGACAACCATCTGTGTTAACCTTTTCTGATTGAGGACTACGAAAAACTGGAATTTTGCTTTAGGAAAGGTATTTTTGCTTTAGCAGATTTTGTATGCAAAGCCTGGGAAAAAAGGCAGAATGTTTTGTTTGAGTGGAGAAAAAAAGTGTTTTTTGTACTTATGCAATATTGAAGCAATGATTTGTATGGTGTGTCCTATAAGTCCATGTGGGCTAGGCACCTTGGGTGCATGACACACAAATAAATAATCTATCCATCTATAGGCCTACAGTACCATGCACAATCATCATATAAACTCTTGTCCATAGCTCTAATGCCGTTGCATTAGAGCTATGGACCAGAGCTAATAAATGCTTAGAAATAAAACATAATATCTAGGCTACATTTGTATATCCCTAGGGCCCACCTATTGTGTATACATTTCAATGTCATGGTGGATCACGGTGGATAAGCCTATACCTTTATTAGGCCGTGGACTCCATTATGACCTGTGATCCTGATATAAAGAAAAATAGCTCCCGTTGTCATAACTGTGCTGCAGGAGAAACATTTCCAGTGACTTTTAATCAGTCAAATTGTGTCACCCTGACCTGATGCCTCAAGGCAGGGGTCATCACCATGCTGGTTTGTGTTGGACGTTTCTGTCAAAATCTACATTCAGTCAAAATGTATACTGTCCATAAAAGGTTGTGAATGAGCTCCCTCTCACACTGAGGGAGATCCCCACTTTCACAGCTTTTAAAGGACAATTGAAACAATGGTTAAAAAAGTCTGATTACGTTTGAAATGTACTAGGTATTTGTATGCTACGTCCTGTATGTCAGTCCTGTTTGTATTGTCTGGGGACTGCAAATGGAAATTAGCATGTTTTGCTAAATCTGGTATATTTACACTGCATTTTTAATGTATTGTTCATCAATATACATTGTCCTGACTAAAACAAATAAAGTAAAATGAAATGTTTGCCACAGAGGTAGCCCTGAATGACCAGTCCAGGTCTATAACTCTGAATGTTCAAATGGAACCAAATAAAACATCTGAGAATCAGTATAATAATAACTAGAAAAAGTGCCCTTCTGGGCACAGGTCTCCACCAGGGGGGCAGTCAGCCAGATATTTCGTGAAGCCTCATTTGAAATCGGTAGTTCATATAATGGCCTGTTGTGGCGCTGGACTGGACCCAAAAAGCCCCATAGCTCCATAGAGGCCCATGTATTTTGGCCCAACTTCACCTAGACTGTATTACCTTAATAAACATGGTCATGAATACTTTCTTCTTCCAGTCACTAGTTTAAAGTCTCATTTCTAATGTCATAATATTCTTTTTGGAAAATTATGGTCCCATTAATTAAAAAAATGACCATAAAGTCGCGTATGTTCTGAGGGGCGTGGCTACCGTTACAGTCTATGATCGGGATTCCCCACCCACTCGAGTCAAAATAAAAACCAACGGAGAAGAAGGGGGGGAAGTCCCGCCTCGTTGTCTGGGCAGCCAATGACCAGCTGGTATACAAAACGGAGCCAGCCAATGGCCAGCTGGTACCAAAGATGGCGACTTACATCAGGAATTAGCATATTATTACAGGCTTCATTTTACGTTCATGTTAGACCCGGGGAACGCTTTGTCCATATTTTTTACAGTCTATGGTCTCCACCAGGTTATCCACAGATCCGTGCAGTTAGAGGTAAAAACACTTTTCGGCCAGTTATAGCGCCACCTTGAGGCTGAGTTGAAATTGTTCATGTGGCATTTTGTCCTCGGCCTAGTGGGAATGTGGGTGCACAATTTCACGGAAATCACGCGATGTGTTCATGATTTGCAGCATTTTGTTTGAAACTGAGCACTCCTGTGAACTTTGGAAGCCAATCTTAACCAATCAGTATGGAGTCTGAGAAATCTGAAAGACCGGTTTGGTTGAATGGCTCTAGAGAGACTGTGTACCAATTTGCGTGATGTTTGGACAAAATCTGTAGGTGTGCTGTGCAAAAACTTGTTTTGCACAAAGCGGCCTCCTGGTGGCGCTATAACAGGCCGTTCTGGAAAGTTTGGGGCAGAGGTTAATCGTTGGCATCCAGGGAGTGTGTGTGCAAAATTTGGCATCGACCGGGTTAACGGTGGCCGAGATTAGCTGCTCACGGACGGACGGACACACACACACACACACACACGGACGGACGGACGGACACACGGACGGACGGAGTGCAAAACATACTCTCCCCCCATGCCTTCGGCCTGGTGGAGACAATAATAATAAAACTTTATTTGTATAGCACCTTTCATGACATGAAATGCAGCTCAAAGTGCTTTACAGAACAATGGAGAATAAAAGAAAAGCAAGGCAACGACAAAAAAAACAAGCAGTAATGCTACAGTGAGGACATGAATAACAAAAAATAAAAATAAAATAAAAGATCAATTAAAAGCAATGTTGTAGAAGTGGGTCTTGAGCTGAGCTTTAAAAATGTCTACAGAGGCTGCCTGACGAAGGTACAGTGGGAGCTTGTTCCATGCCGACGGCCCGTAGAAGCAAATAAAATCAGTGTCATACATATTCTGAAAAGAACCTGGCGAGTGGAGACTTGATATTCAGAAATGGGGTCGATGATCAAAATAAGAACATTATAATGGTGTGTAAAACAGAAAATCAAACATTTGCCACGGACGAGACCAAGTCTTTGCCACGGACACATGTCGTCTGTGTACGGACATATTGATGGCCTTTGCCCCGTCAAGGACCCCCAGACCCCAGTTTGAAAACCTCCGTCATGTAGCACACGTCATGCCTCTGATAGGCTACACCCAACCTGTGAAAGTATACAGTATTTGGCAGCGAGTTGAGATGTACTTGTGTGTGTGTGTGTGATGATGATAAATGAGATAAAGACAGGTTGAATTAACTTAAATTCCAAACGTTTATTTTCTCAAAACAAACAAACTTTTTTTTCTTTCTTTTTTTCTTCAAAACCACACAGCACTTTTACAAAATAAATGTATTATTACTCATAATTAAATGGCTAATTATCACAAAAAAGTGCCATTATAAACTTTTTTTCGTTCCTTTTTTTCAAAGTTTTACTCATTTTTTTGGGTAATTTTCTCTTTTTCCTCCTTCAGAAAATCCTGGATGAGTCCTGTAAGAAGAATGAAAGATTTAGCCTTTTCTGTTGTGTGTACAAATTACAAATAACCGAAAATAAAAAAGCTTGTAGATTGCATATTTGACAAGCTTCTATGGAAGTTATGCCGACTATAATGGAATCCATTCCAAATGACTGAAATCAGTCGTGGCGACTGAGAACTTTAATCCATCAAACAAAGTTAGAGAATGTGTGTTTGGTAGATAGTTATTGCCCTGTGGTAAAAATGCTTTTAAGGCAATAACCTTTATACGGATGGAAAGCCTGTTCATTTCCCTTACTAGGGAACATTGTTAGGGGTCGTGCCCATGAAAAATGTGCCAAACATTCCCTGTGTCGTTTAGTGAATTGGATGATTGAGTCTAAAAAGGTATAACATTAACTGCCAGCAGAGAGATATAATAAATGAGCTACCAAACACAAATTTCAGAGTCTATTTGTTTTAGCACTGGTAAAAGGCCCTATCTCTCTTTGAAACAGTGCCCGCTTTTTGAGTGCAACCACTCCTATAGACAGCTATGTGTGTGGCTGGGTCTGTCCCTGCGTCCCTGTGTCCGAGCACGAAAATAGCGTTTGTTCACCACCAAGTGTCACTGTTGCACAGCCTAACACACAGACACACACAGGCCAGGGTGGAGGGCTTGTACAGTACAGTACAGTACCACTCGCTTCAGACGGGTCTGATTTTTTCTAAAATGCCAAGATACTTTCCATTTGAAATTCTTTATTGGGAATAACCCCTTGAGTTGAATCGTCTTGTTTTTTTGAAGACAAAAGTAAAAGTCAGTATTGAAAATCCTTTGTTTTGCCTGTAAATCAGTTCTACAATAATAATAATAATGTTGATTAAGATGTTAGAGCTAACCTGAAGGGGTTCAGTTCTTTACTTCTTAGGAGAGTCGTCTTTAGCCTGGTGGGCCTGAAGCACAGCAACCGCTTCCTCCAGCTGGAAGAAAACCATCACATCACATCAGTCACAACCAATATCAAGACTTTTCTCCTCCAGTACAGTTAACACAAAGTGTCATGTATGACATAAAAGGCACTTCAGCTTCTACGGCCGGACGGCTTGGAATAAACTCCCATTACACCTAAAGACAGGCAGCCTCTGTAGATAGTAGGACATTCACTAAAAAAAGTCGAAAGTTGGAAAAAAGGGAAGAAAAGAAGAAAATCTATTGTTTTCCCCATCATATTTTTTGCTCTATGTGTGCGTGTGTACAGAATTAAAACTGTAGCATTGATTATTGTCACGGACAGAAGTCATTCTTTCCCTTCTGGGTTTCCGAGGCTACATCCGTGCTGACGCAATGACCCGTTTCTGGTTTAGCTTTACGCGCGGGAGCGGCGGGACACATGAATCTCTCCGTCTCCGGTCAGTACGGGTTGTTGTTTATTTAGTAACAAACTAACATGAGAACGTTATCGAGTTGTTGGAGGAGGAGAAGGTTCACGTCGTGAACGTGGAAAGTAATGCAGATTGTATTCTGATCTGATGATGTGCCAAACTGCTGCTGGCTGCTGTAATGTTAATATATAGACCTATGTCTTCTATATTGTGTTCTGAAGGTCGGGCTGCTGTACTGCCACTAATGTTAATGTTATATTTTGTATTGTGTTCTCAGGCTGCTGCACTGTTGCTGCGCTGTGTGCCAATTATGTCCCCTCTCCTGTTGTGTTCTCTTTTCTGGTCTCTGTACAAGTGTGCGACGCCTGCACTGTTTAGTATTTACTATTAGTTTTGTTTTGATAATCAGCGCTTTGACATATAGATGATACATACACTGTGCCATATTGGAGAGGCCACTGTGTGCGCAGTGCTTTGTTTGACATGCTCCGTATTTGAGCGCACACACCTCCACCCGCCCCAGTTAAAGTCCCCTCCCGTCATAAAACGATGCATCGACTCAACTTTGACTTTACTGTCTGACAAGTCGACTTGGAAAAATCTCAACTCGTTAATGCCCTAGTAGATAGCTTAAAGCACTGGTTCCCAAACTTATTTATGTCAAGGACGCCCAAAATGATACGCATTAGCCTGCAGACCCCATTTGAAAATATATGCCAAGGACCCCCATAAGAGAAGATCTTTATGGCTCTAGCAGTGATTCAGGTTTGACCTGAATTAGGCTACGGTCCCCCATTTAATGGCCTTTCTCTCTCTGGGACCCCAATGTATATTGTAAAATCAATTTAACTCTGAGAGTGTTGGTTCCATTTGTACACTCTGAGTTACAGACCCATAAAGGTCCATTTGGTTCCTAACTATCATTTAGCTGGGGACCCCCTAGAACTCCCTCATGGACCCCACTTTGGGAACCACTGGCTTAAAGAGAGGGTAACATTATTTATTTGCTAAACTGTTGACACAAGTCTCAGAAAATCCTTAAGTATGTCAACTATATATAAAATATTTTTTGGGGAGGAGCCACATTTGATATTTTAGCTTTATCAACTGAAATGATCTAAATCCGATGGCGGCGCGCTGCATGCTGGTTGTTGGAGGAAGGAGTGACGTCGGACGCCGGTTTGACAGCTAGCTGTCAGAGAGCGAACGCTAAGTCGAACCCTTTCATGAACTGTATTCTGGCCGTTTGCTATAATTAACGGAGCTTCTATATCTGTTCAGGGTAGAAATAAGCTGCATTGTAGGAGGAGGACAAGTGTGAGAATTTTGTATGGCGACGGCCAGGGGAGGGGAGGGGGGGGTGAGAACTGGAAGTAAGCGAAGCGCCTCAGTAGAGAGCGCAACTGGAGGGAAAATGAGGAAGACTGACAGTGCCGAGTTTAAAGTAGTGTTTAAACTGAGTGACCCAAAGGGAACGGGGGAGTTTAGAGCATTGCATCCTCTTAAGATTGCAGACTCCCTGAAAGGTGTTGAAGTAGAGGCAAGAATACTAGGTGATGGCACGCTCATGGCGACGTGCACGAGTGCGGAAACGCAAAAGAAAGCCCTTAGTATCAAAAAGATAGCAGGGCAAAAAGTAGAGGCGGCTATCGGAAACAGAAGTGAGGGAATCAAAGGAGTGATCTATGATGTCAGTATTGCCATAACTGAGGAAGAAGTGATCAAGCTAATGAAGGGTGGGAAAATCAAAGAAGTGAAGAGATTTAAAGCACGGGGTGTTTATTGGGTGCTTATCATTCCAAGTGAGAAAATATGAGAGGCCCCCGCTAAGATGCTTCAAATGCCAGAGATTTGGCCACATTGCTGCGTCGTGTCGCGGCAATCAGAGATGCTCAAAATGTGGGGGGGGGGCATGATCTGTTAAAATGCGAAGCAACGGATGGCGAGCCGAAATGTTGCAACTGCGGTGGCACTCATATGGCATCCTTTAGGGGATGCCCTCACTCTGAGAGGGCAAAGCGTGTGCAGGACGTTAAAGAACAGCAGAATATTTCGTATGCGGATGGGCTAAGGAAGGTAGACGGGAAAGGTGACAACACGTCCGTGTATGTTGGCTCTGCTAAGATGTCCCCGAGAGCAATCCCATGCTCCCCACAACCCTCAGTACCTGCGGATTCAATTGTGGTAAAAAAAGAAACCCTAATAGCGTTTATAACTGATGTGGTGGTGGCTACCGTGGGTACAAAGGATAAGGTAATTAAGGATTTAAGCAAGTCTGACATCTTGAGGGCGGTGGTTGAGGCAGCTGGGAGATACTTGGGAGGAGAACCATGTGATCCTGTAGCGCTGCATAAATACATGCAGGAGAGGGGGTGTCCTATGACAGAAAGTAACAACCGTAGCAGGTCTAGGACAGGCAGCCAGGCAAGGGTGCAGCCTCCGCCTAAAACGCGTCAGTGGGTGGAAGACGCAATCGAATGTGACGATGACCTCCTACGTGGTGTTGATGGAGATGATGATTAAAATAATTATCATGTTTAGTATTTTGCAATGGAATGCAAGGAGCCTTATTGCAAATGGACAAGAGCTTAAGAAATTTGTGGACATTGGAGAGGATAAGCCTGATTTAATATGTATTCAAGAGACTTGGCTGAAGCCATGTCTTGACTTCGTAATGCCAGGCTATGAAGGTGTAAGGAAGGATAGGGAAGAAGGAACAGATGGAGGGTGTGCAGTGTTTATCAAAACAGGGACCCAGTACAAGGCAATAGATATACAGTCTAACCTTGAATGTGTGTTAACAGAGATATGGAGCTCTCAGGGGGAAATCACGGTAGTCAACTTCTACAACCCATGCAAGGTGTTAACACTTGAGGAGCTAGACGCTATCATGGAGCAAGTCAGCTCCCCAGTCATTTGGGTGGGGGACTTCAACGCCCACAACCCACTGTGGGGGAGTGAAAACAGGGATAGGAATGGAAACACGTTGGAGGAGTTTCTAGAAAGGCACGGGTTGATAGTCATGAACGATGGTAGTCCCACTAGAATCCAGATAGAGACAGGAAAACTGACATGCTTGGATCTAACACTTGCATCCCCAGCTCTGGCCAGAGTTGGGGGGTGGGAAACCATAGAGGAAAACACAATGGGCAGTGACCATTTCCCTATACTGAGTGGGTTTGGCAGGGCTTTGACAATAGGAGTGGAGGGCAGGCCCAAAGTGTTTAATTTTGCCCGTGGAGATTGGAAAAAGTTTGAAGCAGAGACAGCAGCCCTAGTGGGGGAAGTCGAAAGTGACGGATCAATTGACGCCTTTAATGAGTCATTAAGCTCATTTATACTAACGGCAGCACAAAACTCAATCCCCATAAGGCAGAGTCCTAAAGACAGAGTAGCTGTCCCGTGGTGGAACAAGGACTGTGATGTAGCCCTAAAGGATAGGAATAGGGCCTACCGAAAGCTAAGGAAACTTCATTCGCAAAGTAATGCAATTGAATACAAAAGGCTAAGAGCAGTTGCAAGAAAAGTTATTAAGGAAGCTAAGAGGAATTGTTGGAGGAAGTAATGTGGCACAATAGGCCCTGACACCCCCCTTAGGGAAGTATGGGCAAGAGTCCACAGAATGGCAGGGAAATTTAAGAGGTACACAATGCCAGTTCTGAATGACGGGGTAAGGGAGGCAGTAAGCAGCGGAGAGAAGGCGAGCATGTGTGTCAGAGTGTTCCAGGCTGTGCACAACTCAACAGCCTTGGGAGAAGAAGGGGTGAGGAAAAGAGCGGAGGTGCTGAGGAACGAGCAATGGAAGCTTAACCACTGCCATGAAAATAGTGACCCTTTTAATTTGCATTTTTCACTCAAGGAATTGAGAGATGCTATTCAGGACGGGGCCAACACTGCCCCAGGAAGAGATAGGCTGTGCTATGACATGTTTAAGCATTTAAATGACCTTGTGCTTGATGAGGTATTAGCGCTGTTTAATGTGGTATGGGAGGCAGGTAGTTTGCCAGCAGAATGGAAGCACGCAGTCATAATACCAATACTGAAGCCAGGTAAAAATGCATCAAGGCCTGATTCATATCGCCCTATAGCTTTGACGTCAGTAGTGTGCAAAATAATGGAATGCATGGTAACCAACAGGCTGGTGTACTTTCTAGAAACAAGAGTGTTTGTTGACTACCAAAATGGGTTCAGAATAGGAAGAGGCACAATGGACTCTGTAGCAGTCTTGGACTTGGAGATTAGAAAGGCTATAGCTAATAAGGAAGCTATGGTAGGAGTGTTTCTAGACATTGAAAAAGCCTACGACTCTATGTGGAAGGAAGGGGTACTAATTAAAGGTTTTATGACATTCATTTTCATTTCTTTTTTCTTTTAGGTTTTATGACCTCAATTACACCCAAAAAACTAGCCCCATATGTGCCCTCTCCCTACGCTCATTCTGTAGCTCCGAGATGAGGTCACACACTGGGCCCCTCCCACCGCGTTTCAGAAACGGCGCAAGTTTCCGAAAACATGGTCTCCTATCCTTACCACACCATTAATCCAAAACGTGTAGGGCCGATCCAGGTTTACACTAATTCAAATTTAGGACCGGCCCAGAAAATCCAACTAGAGATTTGAACTGAGCCTTTACGTCCCGTCTTTTGTCAGTCGCTCCATGTTTATCAAGGAAGTTGAAAAGCTTTAGCGCCTCTCCGGCGCCTCCCCTGGTCGAAAATTTCCAACTGACTTCAGTTCACTCGACATGCACGCGCACACTTCCTTGATAAACATGGAAGCGACTGACAAAATACGGGACGTAAAGGCTCAGTTCAAATCTCTAGTTGGATTTTCTGGGCCGGTCCTAAATTTGAATTAGTGTAAACCTGGATCGGCCCTACACGTTTTGGATTAATGGTGTGGTAAGGATAGGAGACCATGTTTTCGGAAACTTGCGCCGTTTCTGAAACGCGGTGGGAGGGGCCCAGTGTGTGACCTCATCTCGGAGCTACAGAATGAGCGTAGGGAGAGGGCACATATGGGGCTACCAAAAAACCTGAACTTTGAACATTCAGTGGATTTTCTGTGGTCTGAAGTTTTCTTTGGGGTTTTTTGGGCCTTTTGAGCTACAATGAAAACAGGCAACACAGTGAAACAGTGACATCTGCTGGCAAATCCCATTGACATATATGGGATTTGCAGTAAGTGATGTCACTTACTGCCGGCAAATCAGAGCATTTGTTTGAGCCAGAAAACCCCAGATCACAGAAAATCTACTGAATGTTAAAAGTTCATGTTTTTTGGGTGCAATTGAGATTAGAAAACCTAAAAAAAACAAGAACAATTCCAAAACCTTTTTTTTAATGTCACAATCCCTTTAAGCTACATGATGCAGGGGTAAAGGGGAGGATGCTCAACTGGATCAAGGATTTTCTCATGGGTAGAACAATCCAGGTGAGAGTGGGTGGGGCTTTCTCCGAAACAGTCCATATAGAGAATGGTACCCCCCAGGGCTCAGTAATCAGCCCAGTACTATTTAATGTTATGATTAATGACATCTTTAAAAATATAGGGCAAGGATTTGGCAGGTCCCTATTTGCGGACGATGGGGCCATCTGGAGAAGAGGCAGGAATGTGGAGTTCCTATTTAAGAAAACTCAAGAAGGGCTAAAAGAGATAGAAGAGTGGGCAGACAGGTGGAGCTTTACAATTTCTGTGCCAAAGAGCAACTTCATGGTGTTTGGGCTAATGCAGATCTTCACAGATGGGTCTAAGGACCCAGATAGCCAAAGGGCAGGGTGTGGAATCTACCTGGTGGGGCCTCGAGTCCAGCAAGGCTTGCGAGTCACAGACGGAGCATCTGTTTTTGCCACAGAGCTAATGGCAATCATTTGGGCACTTTGGTGGATTGAACAAGTTAAGCCAAGCAAAGTTATAATCTGCTCTGACTCAGCTGCCGCCCTGATGGCCTTGAGGAGTGGGACATCTAGAGCCAGAGCCGACCTGGTGAATGAGGCCATGATAAGCATGTATAGGATACAGAAAGTGGGGGTGGATATAGGTTTCCTTTGGGTCCCGGGGCATGCAGGGGTAGAGGGGAACGAAATAGCTGATAAATTGGCCAGAATGTCACTCAAGAGGCAGCACATAGACGTGGGCATCCTGCTGGGCAAACCTGAGTTTTACTGTGCCATAAAGGAGGGGCTTGAGAAACAGTGGCAAGAGGAGTGGAATAATGAAGAGAGAGGGAGGCTGTATTGCTCAGCACAGGCATCTGTCAAAAGGAGGAGTGTGTGTACGGGAGGTGACAGAAGAGACTCAGTCAAACTGACTCGGCTAAGACTTGGACACTGTGGGCTAGCCAGCTGCCTGAGAATAGTGGGAAAGCACCCGGACGGCCTTTGTGAGTGTGGAAGAGCAGAGACTGTTGTCCACGCTTTATTTGAGTGTGAGAGATACAGGGCAGAAAGAGCCCAGCTAGGTGAGGAACTAGTCAATATCGGGATACCCACTGTGGAGTACAAGACCCTGTTCAGCCGGGGAAATGAGCAACATGCTGTGGAGAGGAGCATCCTAGCCTTCCTCCACAATACATACCTCTATAAGAGGATATAGAGCACAGAGCGGAGTATCATCATGAACAGTGGAGGGCAGTAATACGCGAAAGCGTCTACACTGCCGGAAATCCCAACAGAAGAAGAAGAAGAAGAATGATCGAAATCCTCCATTTTGGAGAAATAAACTTTGGGTTGCCTGATGACGCGCACCGCAGCATCATCAAGGGAGGTCGAAATCTTGTCTCGGTGGAATGCTAACTCGACACGCCCATCGACTGCCAGGATGCAGGGCGGCGGGCGCACACTACACTACAGTATGCAGCAACATTATGTGGACGAAAGCAGCTTGTTATTCTAATAACAAGCACAAATAATAAAGATTAGCCAGGAGAAGAAAGCTGAGTCTTCCATACACAAGGTCCACCTATTCCTGTAACTGTCCAGACTCCAGCCACCAGCGGGACTGTTTCACGTGTAAGTAAACTTTGCTAGTATTAGCTGTTGCCAACTTGGCTATGCTAACCAGCCGATACATGGTGGAGCATCGCACGTTATGCGATTGCATCGGTTTGATAATAATTTATTCTATGCAGCGTTCCTTTTACATGTCTATCAGGCAAGGTAAGTGTGTATTTACTCTAAGAATTGAATAATCAAAAGGGAATATTGTGGTAGGGACGGGGGCATTCGTGTATGATAACATGCATTCATTCAACCCAAACATGGAAGCTAAATAGCCTCCAAGCATTTTTCTTTTGCATAAATGAAATTAATATTTAGTGGGATATATTCCAGTCCGTAACAGTGGGCTAGTCTACCGTTCTAATCAAGTCTTTTGTCATTTAGGGGGACATTGCCTGTGTCATGAATGCCGCCTGCACCATGGTCCAGACTCCAGAGCTCTGTGGATTCCGGGGAGACTGCAGAATATTGTCCGTCATATATATTTTTGTATTGTAAATAAAAGTGATACTTCACATTTTGTTGCAATATCATTTGAAGCTGAGCATTGAGCAATGTACATTTCTCTACTTGAAGAGGTATGCGTATGCCTACATAACTATAAATGCCTATATGAATATAATAATGTATATGACATTCTACGATGTTGAGAATCACTGCCAGACATTTCAAGCTAGCCTATTCCTTGCATAATTATAGTCTAGGTCGTCTATTTCTACTACTGTACATCATAAATCATGTTGTAGCCTATAGCTAAATATTTTAACTGCGTTGATAGAATGGTTAGAATTACCATTGTATGATAAATTAATAACATTAGGAACGCAGCCAGTTGGTAGGTGTGTGAATCAATTCATCTGATGAAAAAGGACACGCCGACGAGTGGACTTCATTGCACTTCCATGGAGCAGACAAACAAAAGGAACGAGGTGTTTGTTGGTGGTGGTTGGTGAACTTTTATCAGCTAAAAGTAGTTATGTTTGCAGAAATTGACTGAATTAACAGTATGCCTATAAAATACCCCCAACCCCGCAATTATACTGTATATAAAGTATAATCTCTACGGCCCTACGAGTCAACATGCAGTCTGTCTAGAGAGACTATGGCTCGCCAGCGTTCAATCTGCTTTTGCAATTCATATCCGACGTAATGATATTCGGTCTTGGTTCAAATTATACCTTGGAACCAACAGTAGGTATAATTTGAACCAAGACAGACGCATGTAGATGATAAAAAATGGGAACGTTGATATTATTAAGCAAGCACATGATGTGACTGCAATATATAAAAGTTTTCATGTCAAGGACCCCCAAATTGACACTAATCAGCCCGCGGACCCCCATTTGAAGATGCCTATAATGTCAGGGACCACCATAGGCTACGAGAAGATGTTTACGGCTCTAGCAGTGATTCTCAACCCGTTTTTTCAAGGACCCCCAGTTTGACATGCATTAGTCTACGGATCCTATTTTTGGCATTTCTACCTCTGAGACAACGATTTATAGTGTAAAATCGATGTTAATTTAAGTCAGTGTACAAATGGATGTGTAGAATAGAAGTGCAGCGCTAAGGTAACGAGGTATAAAGCATGGGTGCATGTATCTGCAAACATTCACGTTAAAATATAGCAGATTAATTTATTCTTTGTCCGGTAAAATACAATCCCGTCAGCCAAGGTGGCCGGCCCAATACGCCCAGCAGAATAAACCCTCATATTATTTTAATAGCCTTATAGCCTACTGATTTATGCATACTCGAAATTACTCACAATCTTTAATTTATGTCTCGAAAACCTCGGACAAAAAGTGCTTGGTTTAATTGATTTAATTAAGTGTGTATTAACAGTTTGCAGAATGGGTACATTTAACATGAAAGCACAACTCAATACAATTACTGTGGAGTGGACGACACACTGATAAAGCATTATACTTGTTTACAACAGGGTCCACGTTTAAATGTTATGTTTTATGTTATTAAAGTTTTTCTTCTAATTATCAACTTTCCCTCATGAATATGCTTCATGTCCCGTATTAATCATATGTTGTCATCATTTGTCTAGAAAAAAACCCTCCATAATAATCATGCCAAGTCACCCCGCTTATAGCCTACTAGTACCCACAGAGAAGCACTCATTCTGGGATAGCTGCCTCTCAGTGGCCCGCTGTAACCAGCCTGGAGAAGAGTTAAGACACGCCACTCGCAACTAGCCACCGACGCTATCCCTGTTTCACTATGAATATTGCAAAAACGGTCTGCTCAATTATTAAGAAAACAACGTGTGATAAATATCCCCGGTCATGGTCGTTAACAAAGTTATATATTTACTCCCTTAGTAGAGTGTTTAATATGGTAATTCCCACAGCCACTTTTCAATGTAATCCTATGGGGGCCCGACAATAACCCCCCTTGATGACGCGCCATATTGACTCGTGACTTTCCGAGGTGAATGGGCGGTGCTTCGGGAGTTGTAACCTCCTTCTTCTGACAGCTCCCAAAGTACACACAATGACACAATTGACCATTGTGTTCACAATTATTACACAATTAAATTGGGGAAAGTAGTGCCAAACATGTTACCTACTCTTTAAAGCACAACTAAAGAGCTATTTCTTCACACTTGCTTTTAGTTGATTTTTAATTCTGTGTTGTTATTCATGTCCTCACTGTTTTGCCTTATTAACTGCCTTTTATTGCTATTATTTTAATGTTTTAGGCTTTTGCTTTTTTTCCTTTATTGTGCCGTAGAGCACTTTCAGCTGCATTTCATGTCATGAAAGGTGCTATACAAATACAGTTGTACTAGAAGGCCGGTCTCGCTCTAGCGCCACCCAAAAAAAGAAAAGAGAAAAACACAAGCAGTAGGTATTGCGCAAGAATGTGTTCTCAGAAAAGTATGTGTAGAGTAAAGAGGACAGTTGCATGGATGCAATGTATAGTGCGTGTTATTTCCTAGGACATGCATTACCATATTTTGTGCATGGAGAAATTAGTGCAAACATTGAGTGGTTTGGTAGAAGAAGACGAACAGATAAACAGGTCACACCTTTTCAATTAGGGTAGAAGAATTATTATTACATATGGCCACAGGTGTGAACGAGAGCAACGGACTTGAACTCATGCTTCCTTCATGCATGAGTGTCCAAGTACAAATGCCTTCTAAATACTGACAGTTTTCTGAAAAACCTCATGTTTCTATGTCAGAGGTTCTCAAACATTTTCATGTCAAGGACCCCCAAAAATATATGTAATTGGCCGCCGACTCGTTTCGCTCTGAAATAATATATATTCAAAGATTTGCGCCACATTTTTTACGATTATTCAAAAATAGCAGACCTACAAGCTCGTAGATCTGCTATTTTTCCAACAGCTAAAGTACAACATAATGCTTGAAAAACCAAAAGGGGTTCCCGTCCCAAAATGGGTTAACACATCGTCATCATCACCTTTGCGTGGAGGGACTCTGGAGAATCCAGCATGTGCAGCAGCTCAGAGTTGTCGATCTCCAGCAGCATGCCTGTGATCTTCCCCGCAAGCGCCGGCTGGACGGCCTGGATCAGTGGATACAGGCGCTCACCTACAGGACAATATAACACAGCGTTCTGTTATTGGACGGCCTGGATCAGTGGATACAGACACTCACCTACCGGACAATAACACAGCGTTATGTTTAGTGGCCGTAGTGTTGTTTTTGGGCAGCAAAATTTAGTTTTAGTCATTAGTCTCTTCAATAGTTTTCATTTAGTTTCAGTCATTTACAGCATGCAACCAAGTGTAAAATTACTTATACTGGATCTCTTGTCCACTAATCCCTTCCTAACATTTTAGTCTAGTTTGAATTTGTTGACGAAATTGTCAGTATATTTGTCTTAGTTTTAGTCATCATAGCTTAGTTTCCATTTAGTTTTCGTCAGTGAAAAAAGGTAGCCGACAAACATTTTTCGTCTTAGTTTTAGTCGACAAAATCAACACTGATTAGTGGACAGCCTGGATGAGAGGACACAGGCACTGACAGCTACATGACAACATTAGCCTTATGTTAGTGAACGGCTTGTATCTTAGCCACAGTCACCCCTGATGCTAATAAAGCAATCAATCAATCAATAACAGAACCGAGCGGATCACATTGCCGCAGTGGGGTACTAAAAGAGAAGGATACCACACACACTAGTAGACGGTACACACCCAACAGTTGTTTCTGGTCCATGAGTGGAGCGGCAGCCAGCATGGAGGCAGTGAGAGGCTCCTGGCCTCGGATGTGGACCGCTGGTCCTCCCACCATCACCGCCTGGGGAGGATGAACCTTCACACCAAAATTAAAAATTTTAAAAGTCCATTGTGGGTGTATGGGATTTCTTCTCTATCACTAAACACCCGAACACCTGCCTGTAGAAAAAAAATCATGGATGTGGGCAGGGAAACAAACCTACCTTATATGATGTCACTGAGCATCATGAAAGACCCACCCACCTCAGACATCAGCAACATTATGAAAATTGAAAAAATATAATCGTCCGGGTGAAAATCGCCCGTGTTTAGTGTTCTAGGGTTAAGACATTGGCACCTTGGTAAGGAATGCCTCTTTTAAACTGTGGTCAAATGTACATGCCACTTCCAAAATGGTCACTTCTCTACTGTCCTCATCAACAACATCTGGTGTATTAGCTGTGACATCTGAAAAGGCACAACTTTCATTATTCTGCATGAACATGGCAGTCGAAACTTGTGCTTATACATTTTGGCAGATGAAACATATGAACTTGTGTCAAAGGGAGTCTACCAATGCGACCTCAAGCCTGGAACGGTTGGTCCGGAAACGTATTAAGCGTTATTCAAAGTCTGGATTTTCGGTGGTTAGGTGACCACCTAACTACAACATGACGTCACAAGCCGCGGTGAAGAGCAAACCACCTCCACCGCCCCAGCCCTTCTCTGTTTTTACTCACCACCACCACCACCACCACCACCAGTTATTTCAGCTCCGGTGGTCACCTCACCACTGGAGCGGTGGTCACCTCACCACTGAAAATCCAGACTATGAATAAGCCTTTAGGATACCACAGAGAAAGATTGAGTCTGCTTGGAAGGACCTGTAATCTGGCTCCGACTGTAAAGGTGACTATATCCCCATCAACCGCATAATCTTTGAACATTGTACGAGATCTTGATTGAGATTATCTCAAATAATTGTGATTATACGATTATGTAATAAACTGCGACAGCCATATATGGGGTTATAGAACAGTGTCATGTACCTAGCTGTCTGGGCATGGGGGTAGGAACAGTGTCATGTACCTAGCTGTCTGGGCATGGGGGTAGGAACAGGAACAGTGTCATGTACCTGCTGTCTGGGCATGGGGGTAGGAACAGTGTCATGTACCTGCTGTCTGGGCATGGGGGTAGGAACAGTGTCATGTACCTGCTGTCTGGGCATGGGGGTAGGAACAGTGTCATGTACCTGCTGTCTGGGTATGGGGGTAGGAACAGTGTCATGTACCTGCTGTCTGGGTATGGGGTAGGAACAGTGTCATGTACCTGCTGTCTGGGCATGGGGGTAGGAACAGGAACAGTGTCATGTACCTGCTGTCTGGGTATGGGGGTAGGAACAGGAACAGTGTCATGTACCTGCTGTCTGGGCATGGGGGTAGGAACAGTGTCATGTACCTGCTGTCTGGGCATGGGGGTAGGAACAGTGTCATGTACCTGCTGTCTGGGCATGGGGTAGGAACAGTGTCATGTACCTGCTGTCTGGGCATTGGGGTAGGAACAGTGTCATGTACCTGCTGTCTGGGCATGGGGTAGGAACAGTGTCATGTACCTGCTGTCTGGGTATGGGGGTAGGAACAGTGTCATGTACCTGCTGTCTGGGTATGGGGGTAGGAACAGTGTCATGTACCTGCTGTCTGGGCATGGGGGTAGGAACAGTGTCATGTACCTGCTGTCTGGGTATGGGGGTAGGAACAGTGTCATGTACCTGCTGTCTGGGTATGGGGTAGGAACAGTGTCATGTACCTGCTGTCTGGGCATGGGGGTAGGAACAGTGTCATGTACCTGCTGTCTGGGCATGGGGTAGGAACAGTGTCATGTACCTGCTGTCTGGGCATGGGGGTAGGAACAGTGTCATGTACCTGCTGTCTGGGCATGGGGTAGGAACAGTGTCATGTACCTGCTGTCTGGGCATGGGGGTAGGAACAGGAATGGTGATGATTTGGGGAGCATTCCTGTGTCCCGGAGGACCAGGGGGTCCCGGGTGTCCAGGAGGTCCGTATATGTACTGGTGCCCTCGGACCACGCCCTGCTTGTCGGCGCGGCTCCCTGCCGTCTGTGTGCCGATGTTATCTGGACCAGAGAGAGAGAGAGAGAGGGACATTAGGGCAACTGAAGCCTTCACTCAACTTGAGGTGGCAGTGGCTCAGGAGGTAGAGTTGCCGCTTGTAGTGGACTTACTTGTCCTCTGGGTGTAGTGGTTGATGCGTGGGGCCTGGGTGGTTACTTACTTGTCCTCTGGGTGTAGTGGTTGATGCGTGGGGCCTGGGTGGTTACTTACTTGTCCTCTGGGTGTAGTGGTTGATGCGTGGGGCCTGGGTGGTTACTTACTTGTCCTCTGGGTGTAGTGGTTGATGCGTGGGGCCTGGGTGGTTACTTACTTGTCCTCTGGGTGTAGTGGTTGATGCGTGGGGCCTGGGTGGTGACTTACTTGTCCTCTGGGTGTAGTGGTTGATGTGCGGGCCTGGGTGGTTACTTACTTGTCCTCTGGGTGTAGTGGTTGATGTGCGGGCCTGGGTGGTTACTTACTTGTCCTCTGGGTGTAGTGGTTGATGCGTGGGGCCTGGGTGGTTACTTGTCCTCTGGGTGTAGTGGTTGATGCGTGGGGCCTGGGTGGTTACTTACTTGTCCTCTGGGTGTAGTGGTTGATGCGTGGGGCCTGGGTGGTTACTTACTTGTCCTCTGGGTGTAGTGGTTGATGTGCGGGCCTGGGTGGTTACTTGTCCTCTGGGTGTAGTGGTTGATGTGCGGGCCTGTGTGGTTACTTACTTGTCCTCTGGGTGTAGTGGTTGATGCGTGGGGCCTGGGTGGTTACTTACTTGTCCTCTGGGTGTAGTGGTTGATGCGTGGGGCCTGTGTGGACGCCTGTCGTACCGTGGCGATGGGCGTGGACACGCGACGGGGGAAAGCGCTGCCCACGTAGTGGCCGGGGTACGGACCTGTGACAACAACAACACCACAACATGGGTATACAGGCTTACGACACCAACAACGACGACGAGAAACGTCAGCACGAAAACAATATAATTATAGTAATAAACTATAGTGTGGTAGCCCAAAGGGCAACCACACTATAGTTATTGTCACACTTTATTATTCTTCTGGAGTAACCTACTAACTTCCACTGTGATTGACCGAGCGTTAGTAGTAGCTAATTGGCTGTTGTTGGTTACGTAACCAATCTATGTTTTACAATCGTTTATAAAGCAGAGATGAAAATTGCCTGCATTTTGCGTCCCAAAACGTAGTTTATAGTTATAAACAACCTCTGCGTCCACAGGACGCAGCTTTATCCTGGCTGCACTGAAGACTATGGCACTCTCTCGGTCACACACTGTTCTATGTGGAAATCTAGCACTCTCTCGGTCACACACTGGTCTACGTGGAAATCTAGCACTCTCTCGGTCACACACTGTTCTACGTGGAAATCTAGCACTCTCTCGGTCACACACACTGGTCTACGCGGAAATCTAGCACTCTCTCTGTCACACACTGTTCTACGTGGAAATCTAGCACTCTTTCGGTCACACACTATTCTACGTGGAAATCTAGCACTCTCTCGGTCACACACTGTTCTACGTGGAAATCCAGCACTCTTTCGGTCACACACTGTTCACTGTTCTACGTCTTTCTGCTAAACACCGGTGCACTGAAATCCTCCTCTCCTGGGGGAGGATACACAGTATATCATACTTATTGACACTCTGGGTGCTATGTGAGCAGATACATTCATCAGATGAAACAAATAATCACTTAGCAGAACTGCAAACAAACAATATATAAAATAAATAATATATACATTTGATTTATTTTATTTGGATCTGCACAAGAGGCGTAATACAATAGACCCAAACACTGATCAGAATTAGGTTATACATTATATGGTCCAACCAGATATAGCTGCTGCACATGCTGCTTAACACACAGAGGGAAAAGAGAAAAAAAGAAATATATATAGCACATTGTTGACATACTATTACTTGACACTACTAGACAGGATGTTTGTTTTGGGTTTTTTAAGCCACCTAGGGATAAATGAAACAACGCCTTCTCCAGACAGACAGACTGCCCATAGTAGCTGAGACAGAACAGTATTTAGCCAGCTTTTTTGCATTTGTTTTTAGCAATCCACCCAATTGCAGACCCCTGAGCACAAGTTTATGGACATAGCCCAGACTTCCAAATACAAGGACAATAAGTTGACAGTTATATCCCGTTCCACCAGAAGCTGATATTTCATAAGTTTGGATGTAAAACAAGTGTCCATATACAAATCAAATTGGCAGCCTATTTCAAATATAGTGACAGTTTTTCTAATTGCATTGATGAACACAATATCTGGGGTATTTGGAATATTTTGTAGTGAATTGACATGTGTCATTGTGATCAAACCAGTCTATTTTTACAGTGCTGTGTTTATACATTCTTGTTGTCCTGTCCTGTACTCCTCTGATCTTGTCTGAGACCAGGTCCACCAGACGGTCATGTCTGGCAATGTACAGTCCTTTATAGTGGCTGCAACCATTTAAGATGTGTGCGACTGTTTCTTTGTCATGTGGTACTGGATGTAGGATGCAGTGTGGGTCGTGTGCTGATGGGTACCAGGTTGCCAAGTTGAACTTGGTCGGCAACACCTGTAAACGGGCTTTAATAGTGAAAATGAGAATGTCCTCACCTATGGTGTTATTTGACAGTATAGAGTGTGATAATGAGTGGTTTGCAAAGGGAAGAAGAGCCAGTTTTCCCTGCAGCCTCAGACTGGTCCAGTGTTGTGCACTTTCTGATCGCTTCATTCCTAGAATGGTGGCTCTTGCGGTTGCGGATTTGATTGACAGTTCATGGTGCGCACCGTCCTGCTCGTAGGTCGCACATGCACGGACACGCGGATCTATGATGATGCTGTTGTTGAGCGCAGCAGTTGTTGTATCAGGCGCCACCCACTTCAACTCTAATCCTGATCGCTGGCATAGATCATTAAGATCCATCCAGTCGGACTGCACACCGAATCCAGCGGCTTTAATGTCCAATTTACCATTCGCCTTAGTCTTGAATCCAAGGAACTGCGTCTCATTCTCCAGCGCGGGTGGTACTTTACGTCGCTGCATGTGTTGAATGAGTGACTCACAAGCCATTTCCCTGACCGTGGGGTCGTCGCTGTTGAGCATATTTATAAGGTGACTGGTTCTGGTGGCGGTGTAAACCCATTCAATATTCGGTACACCCAGACCACCATCTCTGATGGGCTGAAACAGTATGGCACGGGTGGAGTGAGTATTGAGACAGAACCAGCCCCTCACCAAGCGCACTGCCTTGTTATTCAGTTCTGTAAGGGTGTTCTGTGGCAAATGGATGTTCGAGAATAGATGTTGAATTTTGGCGAGTGCCAATTCTCTGATTGCCTGCAGTTTCATTCGGATAGGGAGGGGGGAGGAGTCGATCAAGTCCACTCTGACAGAGTAGTCATCATACAGTTCTCTGACTTGCTCTTCCCAGTCGCCTGCAACATTAAATTTATGCGCCAGGTATTGATAGGTTTCATGTCTTGAATACACTCTGATGGGTTTTTGCATTAGTGAAAAGGATGGGGGCTTCTCGGTTTTAGATTTATACCACCGATTACCACCGCTGCGCCTTTCATAAAACGCAGCACATTTGGTTTGTTTAGCCTCCAACCTTGACCACAGCAGAAACTCCTCAGTACGGGAGAGCATAGCTAGAATTACGTTCTCTTGATGTGACGCAATTTGCACATCATCGGCGTACCCCTGGACTGGGTTTGGTGATCTTATTCCTTCAGGTGCGCACTGGCGCATCCATTTGAGCCAGTGGTTAATTGCAAGGATAAAATTCACCGCACTCCAGGGACACCCTGTTTTAATACCTATACCAAGCTTGATTGGATCAGTCAGAGTATTCCCACATATAACCTGAATGTACGATTTTTCATAGACATTCGTCACTATATCTATGTACAGTTGTGGCAGCTGGATTTCACTGAGAGCATAAATCATAACATTATGAGGCAATGTGCCGAATGCATCACGGAAATCTAAGAAAACAGAATAGAACTTTGCAGAGTCATGTTTAAAGTTGTCGATGCCCGTCTTCAGACAGGAAACATGCTCATTCATTCCTTGACGGGCAATATACGCCTTTTGTTCAGATGACAGAATGCCAGTGTCTGTGAGCCAGGGCAGAATACGGGCCAATATGCATTTCATGAATACTTTATATATTGTCGGTAAAAGTGAAATGTCCCTCCACGTAAATGGGTCGTCAGGAATATTGCCTTTTTTAGGGATGCTGTGTATTAATGCACCTGTCCATGTGTCCGGCACTTTTCTATTCAGCAGGCAAGTGTTGAATATATTTACCAGAGTTTGAGATGAGTTAGTGGCTTTTAGGTTTTCATATGTGACCCCGTCAGCGCCACTCGCCTTGTTGTTTGGCAGGCTATTGATCACATCTTCCACCTCACTGGCTGTAAAGTTACGAGTCTCTGGGCTATATTGCGGGGGGTCGAGTGCAAGCGTTTGTAGCCATGGTGTGTCACCTAAAGGGGCGTGATTAGTTCGTTTGCATTTGGCTGAGTAGTAATTCTGCACAAGGTCCACAGTATTAACAGAGGGCGGGGGGTTTGGATATGTGCTGTTATTCAATATGATTTCTGTTGCTTTCGTTCTACTATGTTGCCATAGGTAAGCCAATTTATCTCTGCCCACCTCTCTCGGTCTCCTTTGATGTTCGCTGGTTCTCCCGAGCGCTGGCTGGATGACGTCTCTCACGTAGCCCAGTTGCGCTTCGATCCATTCCCCCAGGGGCTCCCGAGACAGTTCTTGTGGGGGGGTCGGACTGAAGAGCGGAAACTTTTTTAATACTCGCAGTGTGTACTTTAGTAGCGGTAGTCCAAATGGTCTTCCGTTCTTATGGCGAGTGGTGAAAGTCCCGTTCTTCTAGTACAATCCATTAAGAATGCTGATGAGTTTAATCCATTTGACAGGTGTTCCACCTGAGAAGGCAAAGTTTCGCCGCTCCTCGAGTCGATTTGCATCCAGAAGTTTTTTTCCTCGTTTTGAAAGAGGATCCACTCCTCTGATGTAAGTGGACGGACATAGTCTGAAAATGTTGTCCAGGTGCTTGGACTCCCCGCTGTTGGCGTGGGGTCGAACACCCTCCACCATTCCACCATTCTACCGGTTGGTAAAGCGGCTTTAAAGGCTGACTTTATCACCGCAATGAGGCACCTCGCGAGCAGCAATCTGGTTATATCCATAATAATAATAACCTTTCTTCACTACATTGACGACGGTAGTTACGACGGGTGTGCTTTAGTGCATTTTGGCTGGTGAACCAGCGTTCACTCCTGCCGCCATCTTGCAACCACACACACACACACACACACACACACACACACACACACACACACACACACACACACACACACACACACACACACACACACACACACACACACACACACACACACACACACACACACACACACACACACACACACACACCTGGGGGTCTGGGTGGCTGTGCGGTGGTCCAGCGGGGTGGTGGGGGCGTGCGGACAGCAGTGTGGTTGTAGAAGGATCGAGTCGGAGGCTGCAACGAGACACACTATTCAGTTACCATGTATGTATCGGACAACAGTACTAATAACAGTTACCATGTATGTACAGTATCAGACAACAGTACTAATAACAGTTACCATGTATGTATCAGACAACAGTACTAATAACAGTTTTGGGGCTGTATTTTGCGTGTCTTAAGTATCAGGTCTTATTCCCTAACTTGAGTAAACTAAAGACCTGGAGGCGTGATCAATGCCATTTGGCTATTCTGAGTGGCCAAAGAGCATTGACCACGCCTCCAGGTCTTTAGTTTACTCAAGTTAGGTAATAAGACCTGGTACTTAAGACACGCAAAATACAGCCCACCATGTCTAACCATGTATGTATCGGACAACAGTACTAATAACAGTTACCATGTATGTATCAGACAACAGTACTAATAACAGTTACCATGTCTAACCATGTATGTATCAGACAACAGTACTAATAACAGTTTTGGGGCTGTATTTTGCGTGTCTTAAGTATCAGGTCTTATTCCCTAACTTGAGTAAACTAAAGACCTGGAGGCGTGATCAATGCCATTTGGCTATTCTGAGTGGCCAAAGAGCATTGACCACGCCTCCAGGTCTTTAGTTTACTCAAGTTAGGTAATAAGACCTGGTACTTAAGACACGCAAAATACAGCCCACCATGTCTAACCATGTATGTATCGGACAACAGTACTAATAACAGTTACCATGTATGTATCAGACAACAGTACTAATAACAGTTACCATGTCTAACCATGTATGTATCAGACAACAGTACTAATAACAGTTACCATGTCTAACCATGTATGTATCAGAAAACAGTACTAATAACATATTCTAGGGTGTTTTAAGGTATAGAATTCGCCTCTGCCTCTGCAAGGGGCACGGTGGCACAGTTGGTAGTGCTGTCGCCTCACAGCTAGAAGGTCCTGGGTTCGATTCCCGCTGGGGACGCTGTGGGCACTGGCGGCGTGTTCCCTCCTCCACGTCATCAGTGCCCATACCCGAGGCGGGGGTTTGCGATAGGGCCTTTCTGTGTGGAGTTTGCATGTTCTCCCCGTGTCCCCTAGGGTAGATACCCTCACAAAAACATGCCGTAATCCTGGTCTCTAAAACTTCCTCCCCCTGGCCAGCCGGGGCGCCTGATGGAGGGGAAAGGAACTGGTCGGAATAACGTGTCCCTTCCATGCGCTACGTCCGGCCGGGGAAATTCCCCTCTGTCAGGTGAAAAGAAGCAGCTTGGACTCCTCATGCATAGAAGGAGGCATGAGGTCAGTCCGCTGCCCCCCCAGGTTGGCAGAGGAAGTGTAGCACCCAGGATTACATTAGATAATTGGCACTGGGTGAAAAGAAAAACTGGGTTACAAAATCGTGGGATAAAAATTTAAAAAAAAAGAATTCGCCTCTGCGTGCATCAGGAAATTAGTTTGCAAAAAGTATATATATGATATAGCAAATAATTATAGAGAGGGATGCAACGATGTGACATTTCTGGCCCGTACCGATAACCGATGCGAACATTGCTGCTATGGTCGATAACCTATATTTGCCGATGTTCAATATGTGTTTTGTTATCGGTTCAAGATCAATATTACATTTTAAGGCCAACATATATATTGTTTAGCACCCTGAGCTGGAATCGAACCCTGATCTGCAACTCAGCAGACCAGGCAAGCAACAAGCCACGCCAAGAGAGCTAGCTCCATTGGAGGAGCAATCTACGGACGGGTTTTTTGCAGGGTCGTTACGATATATATAATGACCCATTAATTGTCCATCCCAAAAAGGCATGTCACAATGAGATGACATACCCTGGGCTCACGTTACCTGAGGCACGGTGGACATGAAGTAGCCTCCCTGCTGGTACCCTTCCATCATGGGCCCCGGGCCGGGCATGGCGCGCACCGTGGCCAGCCTCTGCATGTACTTGTTGGTGAGGATGGCCTTGCGTTCCTCCTTCCTCTGGGCCAGCGCCACGTACAGCGGCTTGGTGGCCACGATGCGCCCGTTCATCTCCGTCACGGCCTTGGTGGCCTCCTCCGGCGACGAGAAACACACAAAGCCGAAGCCCTTGCTGTGGCCGGCGTCCGTCATGACCTGTTAGAGAGAGAGAGAGACCGGGACGCAGTGAGAGAGAGACACACCGGGACGCAGTGAGAGAGACACACACACCGGGACACAGTGAGTGAGTGAGTGAGTGAGAGACACACACCGGGACACAGTGAGAGAGAGAGAGACACCGGGACACAGTGAGAGAGAGAGAGAGAGACCGGGACGCAGTGAGAGAGACACACACCGGGACGCAGTGAGAGAGAGAGAGACACCGGGACGCAGTGAGAGAGAGACACAGATGCAGATGTTTAACAATAATTTTACTCTCTCAAAAGTTAAAGATCTAGAAGGGTCCATTTGGTTACCAACTCTCCGCCATTTAGCTGGGGACCACCTGGAACGCCCACAAGGACCACTGGTTGAGAACGACTGCACTAGCATAAAGAGCTACTAATGTACCTTGGCACTGGTGATGGTCCCGTAAGGAGCAAACTCGTTGCGCAGTCTCTCGTCGTCTATGCCGTCATCCAGGTTCTTCACGTACAAATTCACTCCCTGGCATCGATACAGAAGACATGACGACATGAATTCACTCCCTGGCATCGACACAGAAGACATGACGACATGAATTCACTCCCTGGCATCGACACAGAAGACATGACGACATGAATTCACTCCCTGGCATCGACACAGAAGACATGACGACATGAATTCACTCCCTGGCATCGACGCAGAAGCAGGAAGACATGAATTCACTCCCTGGCATCGACACAGAAGACATGACAACATGAATTCACTCCCTGGCATCGACACAGAAGACATGACAACATGAATTCACTCCCTGGCATTGACACATTATACTTGCGGCCAGTGAGGCTTGTTTATTTGTTGTTTATGCTTTGGGAATATTATTTTATTGTTTCTATATTGCACTTATTTTAATTCGTTGACTTTTTTGTCTAATCGTTATGTTCGGAATAAAGTCTTTCATTCATTCATTCATTCAAGGATTCAAACCCGAGGCACTGGGATTGGAAGGCTAATGCTTAACAGCGTTAAGCAAAACTAAGACGTAAAATGTTCGTCGACTACCTTTCACTGACGAAAACTAAATGGAAACTAAATGAAAAATAAGCTATGATGACTAAAACTAAGACTAAATATACTGACAATTTCGTCAACAAATAAAAACTAGACTAGTGGACAAGAGTATAAGACAAGTCATTTTACACTTGGTTGCATGCTGAAAATAGCAGAGCAGATCTACAAGCTCACAACGCGTTGCGAGCTTGTAGATCTGCTATTTTCAGCAAGTGTGAAATATGTCATTACGACGGCATCAAGCCCCGCCAAAATACATTTTAGTCGACTAAACCAACCGTAGATTTAGTCGACTAAAATTGTAGGATGTTTAGTCGACTAAAACTAGACCAACACTAAAACATTCCAGGAGACTAAAATGTGACTAAAACTAAATGAAAACTATTCAAAAGACTGCCAAAAACAACACTGGCTGGATTCACTGTACCTGGTAGCGCTGGATTCACTGTACCTGGTAGCGCTGGATTCACTGTACCTGGTAGCGCTGGATTCACTGTACCTGGTAGCGCTGGATTCACTGTACCTGGTAGCGCTGGATTCACTGTACCTGGTAGCGCTGGATTCACTGTACCTGGTAGCGCTGGATTCACTGTACCTGGTAGCGCTGGATTCACTGTACCTGGTAGGGCTGGATTCACTGTATCTGGTAGCGCTGGATTCACTGTACCTGGTAGCGCTGGATTCACTGTACCTGGTAGCGCTGGATTCACTGTACCTGGTAGCGCTGGATTCGGTCCTGTTTGATCTGGTCAAACTTGCGCTTCAGCTCTCCCTGCCGCTCCATCCTCTTCTGAGCTCGCCCGGCGTAGAGGACCTTACCGTTCAGCTCTTTGCCGTTCATCTCCTCCACGGCCTAAAGAAATAAAAACACATTTATATGACCTTGAAAAAGGAAAGGTTTTTTGTAAAAAAGGAGGCACCTCTTTGTTTACATTGTGTTTCTTTAGAAATTAGAAAGTCCATAGACATCGCTGTTCAAAGTGCTTTAAACAAACATTAACATAAACATAAGCAGCCATATACTTGGCTGCTAATGTCCGAAAGCCAGACGCCAACACCTTTCTCCATCACAATTCAACTGCACTGCTCCGCTGACAATGTTTGGAAAAGAGAAATTTGGTGACTCTGTACCCAAACGTTAATACAAAAATGAAACCAATCAATCAAATAATCACAAATGTCATTCCGGCCAATCACGTTTGGCGTCTTCAAAAATAATTATTGCACTGTTTGGCTTAATATTGTATATACATTTATTTTATGTTATGTTATAAAATATTGGAAGTCATCGTATTTGTTTCTGGAACTGTGTAGTCTGCTGTGCAACTACTATACCAGTGGTTCTCAAACGTTTTAATTTCACTCTGAAAGAGTACAAATGAAACCAAATTTGGTTCCATTTGTACCCTCTCAAGAGGGTACAAATGTAAGGGTCCATTTGGAACTCTCCCTATAGGAATCGTTAAAGGGAACCGGAGTGTTACGAGAGAATCGTTAAGGAACCGGAATCGTTGAAACCCTAAAAAGGTTCCAAACCCTCCTTTATAACTCGTTGCGTGCGTCCTCCTCCTCCTCCCGTCCTCCGCTCTCCAGGAAGCGCACAAAGCCCTCCAGAGTCCTCTCCCCGTTGTAGTCGATGACCTTCCCTCCATCTCCCGCCGGGAACAACTTGAGCGTGGGGAAGCTGTGGACGTGGACGTGCTCCACGGCGTTGACCGTCACATCCATCTTGGCCACCACCACGTCCTGCCGGTCCTTGTACCGTTCCCCGAGTTGCTCCCAGACAGGCGCCAGCTCCTTGCAGTAGCCGCACCACGGCGCGTACATCTTCAAGAAGACGCTCTTGGCCGGGTCCAGGGCGACCTCCTTGAAGTTCTTGCCCACCAGCACCCGGATGGGGTTCTTGTCCCAGTCTTCGGGAACCTCCTGGGTCTTGAAGTGGGGCTTGAGCTTGCCCTCGACGTAGAGCGTGCAGAAGCGGACGATGCTCTCGGTGGTGATGATGGTCTCGTCGTAGTCAGGCTTGAATTGGGTGACCTCGGCCTCGACCTCCAGGTTGAGGAGACGCAGGGTGGGGCAGCGCTCCTTCTCGAGGCCCATGAACTCCATGATGTGCTGGTTGGCCTCCACGTCCACATCCATGAGCACGAACAGGATCCTGCCCCGGAAGACCTCCGCCGCCTTCCTGAAGGCGGCCACTTTGTCCTGGAAGTCCGGAGCGGCGCCGGATGCGAACAGGACGACGTGGTCCTTGAACTCTCTCAGGGCTTTGGGGGGGCCGTCGTTCAGCGTCACGACCAGAGGAAACCGGTTGGCCTTGACGAAGACCAGGAGGTCGGCCGCGGAGGAGAGCTCTCCTCCGCCGTCAAAGGCGCTGCGGCCCTCGTCGAACTTCTTGAACAGGACGACGCCGTCCTCAGTCATCTGGAACCTCGAGTACAGCGTGTCCTCGGATGTCATCCCGAACATGACGTCGTCGTCCGCGGCCTCCGCTGCCTCGGCGAAGGCCATGGCGCGGTCGGACCGGGCGTCCCTGAAGAAGCCGACGACCGCCACCTCGTTGTCGGCGATCATGCGCTCCGCTTGCACAACCTCCGTCAGAGCAGCGACGCTCCCGCCCGAGCGTCTCCGGATCCACTCGATGATGTCCTCGGCCCGCCTTCCGTACGAGTACTCTCTGGGCGAGCTCTTCTTCCCTCCTCCCCGGAACAGTTTGATGGTCGGGTATCCCTCCACGCCGTGCTCCTTGGCCAGCTCAGTCTCCGTTGAGGCGTCCACCTTGCCCAGGCGGAAGCCTGAGCACTCCACCTTCAGCACGCCGGCCGCCCGGGCGTACTCGGGCGCCAGGGCTTTGCAGTGACCGCACCACGGGGCGTAGAACTCCACCAGGAGGTTGGGGTGGGCTCTCAGTGCCTCGTCAAAGTTGCTCTTCTTCAGCACCAGGACGCCCTCTTCCTCCGCGATCAGGGCCGACCGACCGCCCGTCACGATCAGCGCACAGAGTAGGAACAACTTCAGGAACATGGCTACCGATGAGAAGGGTTTCCGGAAGACAGATTGAGAGAAACCGGATTCTTTCTACCGCTGCTATTAACTGAACTACAGAAAGTTACCTGGGCACTCTACTGTGTCGATTCCAAATCTGTGTTAACTAAACATGTTTATTTATACCCCAAACTGTTCAAAGTTGGCACGTCACTGCTGAGCTCCAATTGGACAGAGAGTGTGACGTCATGACTGCTATAGTATGATAGGAGATTGAACCATACGGGCCAGATCGAAAAAGCACACTTCCCTGGCCTTCTGGGAACGATTCTCAGTACGGCCACAGGCGACAAAAACAGTTCCGGCTTGGCTGGGCAAAAAAAAGAAAGAAAAGAAAAGAAATAACACTGCAGCAAACGTCAAAGAAAAAGCTAACCCTGTGAGTAGGCAAAGTATATGAAGCCCAGCAAGTCCAGATGAGAAGACATTAAAGAATTCATGGACACCAAACAGATTTGCCGAAAATAACAGATTTACAAGATCAAAGACTACTGCTATTTTGCCATTATTCCACCCAGAATGGAATGTTGTGCTACTGCTGGCGTAGTGATACTGAAAGAAAGTTGCTCTATATGTAGAAATACAAATCAAGAATACAAATTACAAATATCTGAGATGATGGAATGATGATGGTCATGGAAGGGGAACCTTCATGGCAAAAGATAATCAACTTCAAAATCTCCAAGAAATTGGTCAAAATGGCCTCTCAGTCATGCGAGTGTTTTAAGGCATGTGGTGGCAGTCTTTTCCTTGGTATTTGACGTGTAGGGCTGCAGCACCCTGGATGCTTTGAGAGACTTCGGATAGCGTCATGTTATCATAGCCTTTACCTTCTGAGCATCCTCATGGCTGTAGTAGTTGACGAAACCGAATCCTCGCGATCGCCCCCTCTCATCTTTCATCACTCTCACGCTCATAGTTCTGCCTGGGACGTTTAGAGCACAGAGTACAGAAACTTAGTACAGTACAGAATCTTCAAGTGAAAATTACACATTTCCAGGGACAGAACAATCACCCACTGGCTCCAAAACGGATTCCCAGATGATTCGATAATGTACACCAGGGGTACTCAACTGGCGGACCGCGGTCCGGACCACCTCTTTGCGGACCACCCAAAAAAAATAACATCAGATGGTACATTTCTCATGTGAAATTGCTGCAAAGCCCCCCAAAATGTCCCCAAAGGGCCCCCAAAATTCTGGCGCGCGCTATGCGCGCGCGCAGTGTTGCCTGCCAGGGCGTATAACTCCCGGCCTGATTTGGAGTTCCACTCCGGGCCTGCACTCTGCACCGGGCATAGAGCCCCGCTCTCCGATGGACGCCGCACATGGGACCGGACCTCGGTCTTATTCAAAAAAATATTTGTGGACCTTCATCATTTCTAGTTGAGGACCCCTGGTGTACACATTTTGGGCGGGAAGCCCTGTACTTTAGCTGTTGAAAAATAGCAGATCTACAAGCTCATAGCGCGGCACAGAGTGCGAGGAACAGGTTAGCACGGGCGGAGCCAATGCGCCCCATAGACCAGTGTTTCCCAACCTTTTTTGTCCCAGGGCACACTTTTCATAGCCTAACAATCTCGGGGCACACCTAGATATACGGTGTAGAGGCCTATCTATATACATACAGTACATGTGTGTGTGCTGATCGACAAGCTCACAACACGTTGCGCCCGCCCCCCTCCCCACCACCAATACAAACAATAACCTTAATAATAGAGAAAATACATCAAACATAAATACTGAAACCAGATAATAATTAAGGAAAGTTTATGCATGCACTATGTACTATGCAAACTCTAAATTTATATTTTCCAGCCATTCAGTTGCAAAACAAAAATAATATATATCTATCTTTTTTTTGGAGTGGTGCAACCACTCCAAGGAACAGCAATGTCCGTGTTTACCTATGTGTTGGTTCACCTATGTGTCCGCCTATGTGACGTTAATGAGCACCAGTATGACTATTAGTACCAGAAGGGGCGCTGTTTTGCCAGAAACAGAGAGATAGATAGTGCTGCACTGTTGCCTGCTAATGAGAGAGAGAGAGCGAGAGAGAGGGGGGAGAGGGGAGTTGCACCACTCAGTTCACACGGGTGTGATTTTTTTAAATAATTTTGGGAGCCCCCCAAAATAATTCCGGGTCCATGTTTGACAATGTTTTAGTGTTAGTCTAGTTTTAGTCGACTAAATATCACAAGATTTTAGTCGACTAAATCTAAAGTTGATATAGTGGAACAAAATGTATTTTGGTGGGCCTTGATGCCGTCGTAACCACTTGCTGAAAATAGACGATATACAAACGCACAAGCTTGTAGATCCGCTATTTTCAGCATGCAACTAATTGTAAAATGACTTATACTGGATCTCTTGTCCACTAATCCCTTCCTAACATTTTAGTCTAGTTTTTATTTATTGACAAAATTGTCTGTATATTTAGTCTTAGTCATCATAGCTTAGTTTTTATTTAATTTCCATTTAGTTTGTCAGTGGAAAAAGGTAGTCGACGAACATTTTTTGTCTTAGTATTAGTCGACGAAAACACTGATTTCCATGTGCAGCTATGTATAAATATAGACAGTGAAAGAGTGGTCCGTGGGGTCCTACCGAACTTGGAGAAGACCTCCATGAGCTGCTCGTCGGTGTAGTCTTCAGCAAAGTTCTTGATGTAGACGTTGGTGAACTTCATGGCTTTGGCCCCGAACTCCACCGCTCGCTCCTTGCGGGACTTGAAGTGCCCGACGAAGCTGGAAAAATGGAAGCCACCGTTGAGAGAAGAAAAAAATATGAAGAAAACAAAAAGGGACATTTAAGTACAAACTTCTTTTTCAGTTCCAAATGATTCTGTGATGAAATATGTCAGATATGCGCATGCAGGCAAAATGCTATTAAAAATTAAATGACGATGATCCGCCAATCATTACAAAAATTTAGAAAAACGACAAAAGTGACAGGATGCCACACAATATTCTACACAAGGAGTTGAATAAACTTAAATAGCTGATAAAGATTCTAGCAAGGCGGCTGCCGTTTCAGCGTGTCTCATCTCATCATAGTCATGCCAGTTCACAAGTCACAGATTACTGACCTACTCCGGGAGTGTGACAACTGACATGTTTCACCCAGGTCAGTGGCTTTTGGGCTGGCAATGCCAGAGTCCAACTCACCACTTGTTTCTAGGCTGAGCAAGAAGTAGACACACAGAAGGTTATCTGCAAAGAGTCTCACTGGTGGCTTGTTTGTGCTACAAATAGGCTGAATGAACAGTCATAAGTAGGCATGCAACGATATCATATATCGATATAGACTGACAATTTGCAACGATTTAATAAAAACCCTGTATCGTGATTCAAGGATTTGAGATTTTGTTAAAAGGTTATTTGCTTGCTAGTTATTGAAAAGAGTATTATTATAAAACAGGATTTGAGATTTGTGGAAGAGAAATTATATAATAAAAAAAAAGGTTTCCAATCCTGTCATTTGCTACTGTATTGAAAACAAACAGTATTGTAAAAGAAAAAAGAAAATACTGGATGTGTGAGAGAAATAATTAAAAAATCATATTGTGAATGTAATATTGTGATTGGAATCGTATCGGTGAGTTGAATAAATCGTTACATGCCTAGTCATAAGCAGGGGTCATCAATATGTCCATACACGAAAAAATATATTTTTTCTTTTTTCACACACCATTATAATGTTCTTTGTATTGATCAATTACTGAATGTCAAGTCTCCAGGTTTTTTTCAGAACATGTATGACACCGATTTACTTTTAAACTATGGCACATTGGGAGTCCAACTAGTACTATAGCGGCTCTCAAATGTTTTACTTGCAACTCGGAGAGTGTCCAAATGGAACCAAATGGACCATCGATATGGTTCCTTTTGGTTTCATTTGTACACACACAGTTACCGAGACCTAACTTGTGGTCATTCAGGGCTAGCTCCGATGTCCGTGGCATCATCAAGACAGTTGTAGAGTCTGGTCTCAATCCTAAACGGATTAATCAAACTTTTAACTCACACTTTGCGATCGTTTAGCAGCATCCCGTTCATGGTCTCGATGGCGCGGTTCGCAGCCTCCTGCGTCTCAAAGTGAACGAAGCCGTAGCCTTTCGAGCCCTTCTCGTCACAAACGACCTGGACAAGAGGAATGGTTTTCACTCAGCAGCAGTCATTTCAAAAATAGTAAATAGTAGTCTAAACTTGGTCCCCTCCATCTTTCCCTCTACACCAAATCTCTTCAACGAAAATAGCCAATCTGTCATTTTCAGCCAATGTTTGGCTATTTTCACTGAATGTTTATCTATTATGACATGCCCAGAGTGTCTCTCGGTATAGAGCGTCGCAGTCCCGCCCCCTACCAGGGACCAGGAAATGATTCCCCGTTCATTTTCCTCAGACATTTCAAAAAGTATTTATTTAAAGACCTTTTAAGCCTCGTACAAAGCCAACTCGAGTTGTGACAAATCATGACAACAAACATTTTTTCAGGCCGAACAAATAATTAGAAAGAAGAAGAAAACGGCAGGTTACAACACTTTTGTTGTTTTTCTTCTTTGTAATTATTTGTTCGGCCCAAAATGTTGTGTTTGTTGTCATGATTTGTCACAAGTCCAGTTGGCTTTGTCCGCGGCGTAAACGTCTTTAAATAAATACTTTTTGAAAAGCCTATGGAGAATATGAACCGGGAATTCACTTCTGGGTCTCACCTCGTCATGAAAGGACTGCGACGCTCTATAGTGAGGTAGGTAGGGATAGATAGATAGATGGATAAAAAAAAGTACTGTAGTATACAGATGAAACAAGGCAGAAGGAAAAAGCAAGGTGCATCAAGAAACAATAATAATATATAGTAATAAGAGAGAGACTGGTGACGGGCCGACGGCTCACGAAATGTGCACAACAGAAGTGATACAGATATGATGAGAGCTTAGTTTTCAATGCATTTTAGGGGGATTTGCCGCCCGCCCGCCCCCCATATATTCTTCCTGCTCACCCTTAGTGGGCCAGGCTAGAACTCCCATCTGCTTAGCACATCTCTGGACTTTTGGGCAGTTGACCGTCCGTACCTTGCAGGACAGAATGTTCCCGAAGGCTGAGAAGGTGTCGTACAGGGCCTTGTTGTCGATGGACTCGTCCATGTTCTTGATGAAGATGTTGCCCACACCAGACTTCCTGAGGCCGGGGTCGCGCTGGGACCACATGATGCGGATGGGGCGCCCCTTGATGACCTCATAGTTCATGGTGTCCAGGGCACACTCCGCTGGGACATTTAGAAGATTCATACATTTAAAATATTGGGCGATTGTAATCAAATAGCAGGTTAAAGAACCACTGGTTTAGGGTCACAGAATGGGGTTTAGGTCCCGACAGACTTTTGCTGCGCGTCACTCCCCATCTCTCTCCTCCCATTTCCAGTGTTGTTTTCGTCGACTAAAGCTATGACGAAAAATGTTCGTCGACTACCTTTTTTGCACTGACACAAAAACTAAATAAAAACTAAGCCATGATGACTAAATATACTGACAATTTCGTCAACAGAAACTAGACTAAAATGTTAGGAAGGGACTAGTGGACAAGACATCCAGTATAAGTCATTTTACACTTTTTACACATAAATCAAATGTAGATTTAGTCGACTAAAATTGCATGGAATGAAGTCAGCTAAAACATTCCTGGTGACTAAAATGACAAAAACTAAATGAAGTTTCAGTCCAAAGACATAGAAATTTGCTGCCAAAAACAACACTGATGTCCAGTCAACTTACTGTAAAACTATCCAAAGGCAGAAAAAGCCCCAAAAAAGTAAATACAAATCAAAAAAAAAAAGAAAAAGGGCTACGTTACCATCGGCTGGTTGCTGGAAGTTTATGTAGGCGTATCCGAGGGATCTGCGGGTGATGAGGTCTCGGCACACACGGATGGACATGATGGGTCCGGCGGGGATGAACTTCTGATAGAGCATGGCCTCAGTGACGTCCGCATGCAGGTCTCCCACATACAGAGAGGCCAGAGGGTACGCCTGTCCACTGCTGTTCATCTTGGCTCACAGCTGGGGGGGGGGGGGGGGGGCAAGATGCTCTGAAACAGTGGTTCCCAAACTTTTTACGGCTCTAGCAGTGATTCTCACACAGTTTAATTTCACGGACCCCCATTTAATGGCATTTCTATCTCATTCTGGCTACTAGACTATTTAGAGTAGACTCGTAGGTTTTATCGATTGTTGGACAGACAACTCTGAGTGCCTGTAACAGTGAACACCGAACATGTACAAATGCAAAACATAACAGGTGCATCACCTGATGCCCCAAATGTTAGAGGCCTACGGGGTGCTTGTGCAATGTTTTAGTCCACAGTTTCCAATAAAGAAGTGTTTTAGGTCGCATTCACAGTGTGCGTGTGTGTGTGTGTGTGTGTGTTCTTTTGGGCACATGGAGACGGGAGCGCAAAATTAGGGGGCGAATCCGGTGAAAGCCGGAATTACGATGGCGTTCGGCGTTCGGCGTACGAAAGCTTTACGGAGGGTTCCGAGAGGGGCTACCCGGAGGCTAGCCCCTCTTGGAACCCTCCATAAAGCTTTTCTGAAATTTTGATGTCGCTTTATTGTAGGGTCCCTGTTCATAACTATATTTTCGTATGGGAATTTTGGAACGTGGACATAAATATGCTCTCTAACATCGTATCTGCGGCGTTTGACGGCCTGTTTTCCTTTGAGGGCTTCTGAAATCGTGAACTATAAGTACCTATACAAACCGCTGAGAATAACTCCTGTGGCGCGGAAGCCGTTAAGTATTTTTACTTAACGGTCTTTGTTTGACCGATTTGGTCGCTTTATTTCTTCTTGTTTACCGTTTATTGTACTGCCTCCCGGTGTGCGGTTGGCTTGTGCGGCTACGTCCCTGCCTCTGATCTGCTCTGTCATAGCTATAGCGCCACTAGCTAGCCAGATAGGCGGTACAATGAGGTGTCAATAAACAAGGAAGGAAGAGAATAATCAAAGCGACCAAATCGGTCAAACAAAGATTAAAAATACTTAACGGCTTCCGCGCCACAGGAGATATTCGCAGCGGTATGTATGGGTACTTATACTTCACATATTCAGAAGCCTTCACACGAAAATAAGTCGTCAAAGAGCGCAGACAGGCCATAAACACAGTGTTTATGTTTTATTATGTCCGCGTACCAGGTGGCAGGATACTGCTGCAACAGGACCCCATGGTCGGTGTGTCAGAAATGTCAGAAACTTCAGTACCATTGGGTTCTGCTTGGAGGGCTACCCGGAGGCCTCTCTAACATTTGGGACATCAGGTTTTAAGCACCTTTATATTTTGCATTTGTACATGTTTTGAGTTGCAGGGGGCTCAGCTGTGTCTCTAAATCCCCTCCCCCCTGGGGAGGGGATTTAGAGACACAGCTGAGCGGAGCCCGTACATTGACTCGTACATTGAAAACGTCGAAATCGATTAAAATGATAATACACTGGCTCCAATAAATAATGGACCTTGGTAGCCCAAACATTTAGACTCTCGGAGAGATTCGTCAGAATCGAAAAAAAGAGTCTAAATGTTTGGGCTAGGACCTTGGTATGAAAAAGGCTGAAAACCACAGACGTTTTCGGACAGAATTCCTATTTAATGCCAGTTTGTCAAGCCATGTGGGCTGTGGCCAACAACAACATGCGTGATATGTTGAATTATCTGTAGAGGGGGAAAAAGTAGGCCCAAGGCCTGCACGGTCAAGTTTGTTTCTTACTTTGTTTTAAAAACACTTTCGGACCAACATGTTCACAACATTCGCACCGACCTAAACTTTCCAGCAAGAGTGAGAAGTCCATGATTTTCTCAGCCATCAAAAATAGCTCTTCATGGACAGAAACAAAAAGTTTGTCTCTAGTCTATAATAAACAAGGTCGTACTTTATATCAAAAGATGATTTTCTTTCTGTTGTGAGTGCTATCATGAGTGGTCATTCATCATGATTATAACTCGAAAACAAATCAATTTAATAAACTGCTCCAAGTGATCTTTAGATATGTGTGAATTGTGCTGACACTTACTTGGTTTTATGGTGTTCCTTTAATCCACACTGTAGTGATGTTAGTTAGTAGGCACAGGTTACAGCTGCTCTTAATTACTGCCATCAAAAAACACCTGGGTGGATGTCCTGCTGATGACGATGACCCAAGGTTAGTCCTAAACAGTCTTCACAGCGTAATGTCGCCATCTGGTGGCCGCGATTTAGAAGTGTTTAGTCTATTAAAGCTCGTTTTCTATATCAGTCTGTCAGCATGGTTTACAAATTATGATTGTTTTTTCGTCTTAGTCATTTGAAGACACCTTTTAGTTTTAGTCCTATTTAGTCATCTGAAATTGTTCAGTCTTAGACTAGTTTTTAGTTAGTCGACTAAATATCAAAAACCTTAGTCTTTCAAGTCTTAGTCAACAAAATTAACAGTTACAAAGTAAACCTGACATCTAATGACTTTTATTTATTTCCCCCACCCCCACCCAACAATTGAACAAACAAAAATGTGTTTAAATTATGCTTTGACTGATAACTTTTGCAGATGTTTTCTTTCTTCAGATGCCTTTTTGGAGAACATCTGACCCCTATATATATCTTGCAATAAAGATGAAGACATATTTTGCCTGTTATCTTAAACGAAACTTTATTTCACTGAATGGTCTTTGACACGTTCCTATTTCTTACATGTATAGTGAAACTAGAATGGGTTTTTTTTAAAGATACATACACAAATCTAGAATTACACCAAACCATTTGTTTTTATCTCCATTTCATCATCATCGTTGCTTTTTTAGAGCTATTCTACATTTTTCACAACACGTGTGTGCACTGGGTAATAAGACTGTTACAGAAGCAAATTATTATATATATTTTTTAGCCAGAAGACTTCTCAGTAAAAACAAAGCAAGTTGAGATACCTGATATACAGCCAGGCTTTGTTCCAACATTCACTAACTGCATTTTTCATCAAGCATAGAGATAAATTGACAAGAACTTTTTTTTTTCCTTTACTTTTCTTTTTTCTTTAACTTAAGATTACCTCAATTCATTGGAACATTGTCAATAGTAAACAGACTGTCAGCTATAATGTGGAATGGTGTCTTGGACTACAGTATGTTGTGGAATGTAGTGGTGGTGATAACATAGTATTGTGACACTGAGCTTCTTCAAAAGGTGGATGGATGGCATGGAGGGATGGATGGATGGGGGTTTTCTCGAATTATTTGCATCGGATCTCAACAGCCATTTTTCAGACTCAAGGCCTATTCATACTGCAGTTTTAGGCGAGAAGGTGACTGACCACCGCGGTGGTTGGGAAAACCGCGGTGGTAAGCGACTCACCACTCTCACCCCAAACATCTATCGTTTTTACTAAGTAACCGAACGGCGGTCACCTCTTTCACCAAAAACTGGAGTATGAATAGGTTTTTTTTTTTTTTGCTCCAAATTCGTGCTTCGTCTCGCACGAAGGCGGCGTCTTGTGCCGAAAACGTCCTGTTCCCGACCCTGCGAGCCAAGCTCGCACATGGGCTGGCCGTTTTCGGCTCGCGACACGAACTGTGAGTTGGAGCCGAACAAGAGGAGCGACACACGGCGGTTATCAAATGACGTAAGCCTCTATGTTAATAACAACGGAAGCGTGTCTTTGCCTAACTCATACTTTTACTTAAAAGTTGTTAGAAAAGAAAAAGAAAACCCCCCCAAAAAAAGACAACATAGCCGTTGCCACCTGATTAGAAACAAAAAAGAGGCTGCAAGAGAAAGCCAGGCACAAAAACCTTTGGAAGAAAACAACCGCTTTAAGGAGGAACTTTTTTTTGCAAGCAGGATTGATACAGTGTGATAAGTAATGTATTTTTTTCTTTCTTTCTTTCAATTAACATCAATAAAAGGTAATTTTTTTAGAGGTTTTTAACATATATAGATGATAGTCAATCTTGCAAAACACATGGAACTACATTTAAGCACATACCATTTTTCATTGTACTGAGTTCAAGCAGCAGCAGCGACAACCTGAACGAGTGAATACAACTACAGACGAATCCACACTTAGTTGAAAAGTATAAAATAAAGAGTAGTAGCACTGCGTTTTCTTTTCATTTTTTTTAAAAGCCTAATACAGTGGAATGTCTTAAATGTTGTTGGGAGGAAATCTATCATGATGAAATGTATCTAAAGGGGGTCCCCTTAAAATGGGTGATTTTGTGATACGTTATAATAATTAACAGAGAATTAAACACCAAGATGCCAGTGTCACAATACAGCCTGCCTCCGTTCTGTATGAGCCCACAGCAGAATTGCTGTTTTTTGTTTTTAATTAAATACAGGATTGTACTGTCTGTCTGAATTCCAAAAAAAACAAAAGAAAACAAAGAAAACAATTTGGTTTTGGGAAGCAAAAAAACACTTAGCATCATCACAGTGTCTGGTGAAAATTAACCGCCAGTTTTTAATTACCAACACGATAAAACCTGGAAACACCATAACGATTCACAAAAAAAAAGAAAGAAAAGAAAAAATGATCGTAACAAAAAGAAAACAAAAAAAGCATGAGAAATGCAAACCAACTAGTTGGGGACAAAGGAATTAAAGGAAGGACGATTAGATTTCACAACCCCTCCCCCCTACATCTCGTACGTACAAACACACAAACGCGATCGATCATTCAACAACATCCATCCACGCTCGC
Source organism: Protomyctophum parallelum (assembly GCF_964188405.1). NCBI lineage: Eukaryota > Metazoa > Chordata > Actinopteri > Myctophiformes > Myctophidae > Protomyctophum > Protomyctophum parallelum. The sequence goes on along the minus strand of NC_139705.1, from coordinate 28,120,206 downwards.
TCAAAACACACAACCTAGCACACGCACACACACACACACACACACACACCCCGGCACACACAGAGCCAACGAAAAAAAAAAAAAAAAAAAACAGCAAACATGGACTCTCTAGCTACTCAACACCACATGTTTCCACAAAGTGTGACTGACTGACTGAAACCGCTAACTGAAAACGACCCTCGTTCGTTCGTTCGTCGCCTCCCGGGGGAAAAAAACCCAGAGAGCGGTTAGTAGTAAGCTAGTTGGCCAGGTAGGAGTTGGAGGAGGAGGAGCAATTCAGGCTGCTTGTCATACAGAAGGGGGAGGGGCTGATGGAGTGGGAGGAGGAGGGGGGGATGTATATAAGCTGTCTGTGTTTAAGATAAGAGTGTAGGGTGGATTAAACAGTGCAATTTATTCCTTTAGTTCTCCCCTTCTCCGGCCTCCGCTTCGTCTCCCTGGTTTTCTGATGTCCACAGCTACAGAGGGGGGAGAGAGAGAGTAATTTATCTCACTGGTTTTCAAAAAAAATTCACATCAAGGTCCGTTATTTATTAGGCGTTTAGCCACACGGACCACCGTTTGATGACATTTAGCCTCTCAGACCCAAGTCTAAAGGATAATTTGTTATCGTTGGATAAGATTTTGTCCACATTTTCATGCTGTATTGATGTTGGTACCATTAGGAGCGACAACAGGCAAACGATCAAAATAACAACTCTTCTACATTCTCCAATTGTGTAGACTTCTTGTGAATTAAGTAATGCAGATGTTTAACAATAATTTAACTCTTGACACCGTAAAAATCTATAAGGTTATAATCTATGGTTACCAACAGTGTCATCGACTAAAAACTATGACGAAACTATGATGTTTCTCGACTACCTTTTTTCACTGACAAACTAAATCAAAACCAAGCTAAGGTGAGTAAATCTATAACTAAATAAAATATACTGACAATTCTGTCAACAAATAAAAACTAGACTAAAATGTTAGGGAGGGACTGGTGGAGAAGAGATTCAGTAGAACACCAGTAGACACCGTCACGGCCTGCTAAGATACATTTTAGTCGACTAAATTAACTTTAGATTTAGCAAACTAAAATAATAAATATGGTATTAATTTAGTCAAACTAGACCAAAACTAAAATATTTCAAATAAATCAAAATATGACTGAAACTAAATGTAATTTCATTTAAAAAAACGTCTAAAATGTAATCAACATTTGCAGTCAAACTCAACGCCGTTCCTTAGATACGTTTGGTTATTTATCTCAACGACGTGGCCGCTTCTCGTCTTAATGAGAAGCAGCCACACCATTGTGCAGTCGGTACGAAGCAAAAGGAAATCAGGTCTTTAGTTAGAAGAACTCACAGTCAGGTTGTCCCTTAGTAGTTGCATTATCAGGGTGCTGTCTTTGTAGGAGTCTTCGTTCAAAGTGTCGAGTTCAGCAATGGCTTCATCAAATGCCTGTGCGAGAGAGAAGAGCAAACAGACTTATCTTTCAGCTCACGCCCATGTCAGTAAAAAACGTACCATGTGTGCGCTCATGCATTCATTGAATGTGATCTGTGACAACTAGGCGTGGAACTAGTGTTGATTTCGTCAATTAAAACTAAGACGAAAAATGTCCGTTGACTACCTTTTTTCACTGACGAAAGATAAATGAAAACTAAGCTATGGTGACTAAAACTAAAGACTAAATATACTGACCATTTCGTCAACAAATAAAAACTAGACTAAAATGTTAGGAAGGGACTAGTGGACAAGAGGTCTAGTATAAGTAATTTTACACTTTGTTGCATGCTGAAAATAGCCGGAAAAAGCTCACAACACGTCGCAGCAAGTGTAAAAATGGCATCAAGGCCCGCCAAAATTCATGTTAGTTGACTAACTCTGCTGTAGATTTAGTCGACTAAAACTTGACTAACACTAAGACATTCCAGGTGACTAAAACTAAATGAAAACTATTCAAGGGGCTATGACCAAAACTTGCTGCCAAAAACACTGCCTGTAACGATATATCGTAAGTCAATTACGATTTGAATCGTGATGCAAACAGTAGACAGAAACAGAATAAATAGCTAAAATCATTTTATTTTTATTTTTTTACAAATGGAGGTGGATGGATTTCCAGGTTTTATCAATCGCCTAGCAACCGAGAGGGCATTCATACATTCCATACAAGCACGATCTAACTCAGGGCCCCCTACACACTGCAAGACATTTGCTCCGATTATTCTGCCAGGGAGCTTTTTTTGGTGCTTGCCGACAAAACCCGCAATCTGACGCAAGATCGGGCTTTGATCGCTGAGGGTTTTTGCTCATGAACGGGGTTGTGACCACTCCCAGAGAAGGTCTGTATTACAGAGCACATGACAGCTGACAGTCTGCATCGATAAATGGATATAACTTTTATTCTGGGGGTAACTCCAGGGGTCATACTTATTCCTTGGGTAAATCCAGGTGTCATAGATATTGGTAGCACTATTAGCGTAATAGTGCTGTTAAATATGCAGCAGCACAACTGTTTTTATGGAAACATTTGGACCACGTGTGTTCTGTGTTTGTGCGTGCACACACACAGAGAGAGACAGAGACAGAGAGAGACAGAGACAGTCTGAGAATCATTTAATGAAAATCAAGATTTAGCATCCGTCATTATTTCACATAGGCTATCACATATTCTTCCTGTGTGTGTGTGTGTGTGTGTGTGTGTGAGAGAGAGAGAGAGAGATAGAGAGAGAGAGAGAGAGAGAGAGAGAGAGAGAGCGAGAGAAGCATCCTGTGTCGGTGTGGCGCATTTATCACAGGAGCTTGCACGTACAGGACATGTCAAAAGGAATTGGAATAAAAACAAATGTAGCCTATATATGTCTCGGTCTGGATCGCAGCTTGGTGAACTCGTCCAGTATGTGATCCCTTGTCGGCAATCAATCGTTTAGTGTGAAAACCACGGCGATATAATGACAGCCGGTAAATAAATAAAAAGACACCTCTGTAGAGTGACATACTTAACGAACTGATGACTCCCCGGCGACTTTAAAAGTCCTACAATGCGTTGTACGAGCAAACGAACAGATGCTCCGAGAAGCGGGTTTCCTTAACGTCTTTGCCAGGGTACTACAGGCCCTCTCTAAGGCTTACGGTCTTTGCCAGGGTACTACAGGCCCTCTCTAAGGCTTACGGTCTTTGCCAGGGTACTACAGGCCCTCTCTAAGGCTTACAGTCTTTGCCAGGGTACTACAGGCCCTCTCCATTAGTGCTTACCGTCTTTGCCAGGGTACTACAGGCCCTCTCTATTAGTGCTTACCGTCTTTGCCAGGGTACAGGCCCTCTCTGGGTTGTTGAGGATTTCGTAATAGAAGACTGAGAAGTTGAGCGCCAGGCCCAGCCTGATGGGGTGCGTGGGCTGCATCTCTTTTTTGCTGATGTCGAACGCGTCCTGGTACGCCTGCTGAGAGTTATCCACCGTGGCTGCAGGGAGACAAATGGAACAGGAGGCCTTTCAGAATGGACTCTTTTTACACAACTACTCTGCGCACACACACAGCTGTTTCTGAATAGCCAAAATAATGGTTAAAATCTAAACTTTTAAAGTTAACTTACTCTTCTTGGAGTCACCGTTGGCTACCTCAGAGAGGTATCTATAATAGTCGCCTTTCATTTTCAGGTAGAACACCTTGCTTTCAGCGGCGGTCGCGTTGGCAATGAGATGCTTGTCGAGAAGCCCCTGAAAGAAAGACAGACAGACAGACAGACAGGAAGGTTTGAGATTAAGCAAAGTCTTTATGTCAAACGTCGTCTCATAATGCAGTGGTTCTCAACCTTTTCAGGCCGCAAAACAATCATATTTTACATGACTGATAAGCTCTTGGAATTGTAGGAGTTGAGGCATTACATTTTGTTTGACCCTGTTCCACAGATAGAAAATAGCAGATCTACAAGCTCACAACACCTCACAACGCAAGGTGTTGTGTGCTGCATAGAATGACAAATTAGGGCATTAATTTACGGAAAAAAATAATAATAGTGGCCCTCTGAAGTGAGTGTGGAAATAATGTAATGGCCCTCTGGAGTGAGTGTGCAACTATAGTGGACCTCTGGAGTGAGTGTGGAACTATAGTGGCCCTCTCCATAATAGACATATCCTTCGGCTCTGGGGCGTATGAACTCAAGTCAGGGCAAGCTTCCAGCGTTGGTGCTTCACTAGTCTCGCCTAGCCAGACGACCATTGCGAGAGGCAACAGTCTGGCAACGTTAGACTATAGTGCTTCACAGAACTTCCGCGTGCGTCACAGACAGAGCGGGTTCGTGTCTGACAAGTCCCGGAAAAAGACGCTCTGTGAAATAGTCACATACATTATATATATATATATATATATATATATATATATATATATATATATAATGTGAGTGCCTTCCGCGTTTGACACACATGGCTCCAACGAACTGCAGAGGCCAATGAGGTCACTCCAACAAACTGCAGTGGCCAATGGGGCATCTATTTATTTTCTATACATCCATGTATGCTCTCCATCACCAAAGTTGCCTAGTACCCCCTGAATTAACCGTTGCATCCCCAACCCCCCTGCTCACCAGCACGTCGTTGCAGATGTCCTGCAGCTCCGTCTCGATCTTCTCGCGGTACTCGCGGGCCATCTGCTGCTTCTTCTCGTTGCTCTCCGTCTTCTGCTCGATGCTGGAGATGACACGCCAAGACGAGCGCCGCGCGCCCACCACATTCTTGTAGGCCACCGACAGCAGGTTGCGCTCCTCATTGCTCAGCTCGCCGCCCTGGTGGGGGATGGGGGGGTCGTCGCAATCGTTACTCATTATTAATCTATCGTCATTATTTTTTTCATAATTGGGTCCCCGTTGAAAAGTTCACACACACACACACACACACACACACACTACAGCTAAAGTACAAAATTCATAATAATTCATTCATTGTTTTGGCATGTTTCAGTTATTTCTGTTTTAAGCATTATGTTACTGTTATGTTACTTTTCAGCATTACAATTCAAAAGTTTAAAATAATATTCAGGATTTCAATTGCAGATCTACAAGCTTGTAGATCCGCTATTTATTGAAAAAATCACAACCCAAATATATATTCTTTCAGAGTTTCAAAGTTTTTAACTCAAATCTTTGCTTCTTGGGGGGGGGGGGGGTCCATGGAACAACATATTTTCAGATTGGGGTCACGGCCAATTACATATAATAAGTTTTGGGTTTCCTTCACATGAAATAGTTTGAGCACCGCTGACACTATTACAAAACTGATTAAGAAGTCTTTTTTTAAGAATTTTGATCTCGGGTCTTGATTAATGGATTCTTTTTTTTTCGTCGTGAACGCTACCTGCTCCGTCACCGACTTCATGGCGGCGGCCATGTCGTCGTAGCGCTCCGCCTGCTCGGCCAGCTTGGCCTTCTGTACCAGGTCGTTCTTATCCATGATCTACTAGATCTGCAGGGACAGGAGAGAGAGAGTGAAACATGACCGTTACTACAGAGAAATGTATTCTTATCCATGATCTACTAGATCTGCAGGGACAGGAGAGAGAGAGTGAAACATGACCGTTAGGCCTAATAAAAAAAAACTTTGGTTTCCGGTTGCCGACCGACTCTATTAAATATGCGCGACTCATATTATTTTATTGGCATTTGGTGGAAAAAAAAATAAAATAAAAAATAAGCTCAGAATGCGACCGAGTAAGACCCAAAAGGTCTTTATTAAAATTAAAATTATCTTTGATGAGACCATTGGGACGCGCGAAGTCAAAATAAAGTTTTCTTTCGTCTAAAATATCACGTGCGCAAATGTTTTGGAATGCGTCATCGCGAGGAGACGCACAACACAACAGTGACAACATACAGCATGGACCTGTGCACGGTGTCTGTGACTGTCCACTGCCCGTGCAAAGCACCGCCACAGATCATACGATTGAGTACAAAAACATTTGAAGACATAATTAAGGAGGTGAAACCGTGCCGGTGTCGGTTTAAGTCCGCAGAAGGGAGACACGACCGAGCGGATAAATGGACTATCATCTCAGCCGACATACTCTCCCCCCCCCACCCTGGAGCCTCTAGGCGCCCAGGCTGGGTGCGTGCTGGGCATGTTTGACTTTCGGTATCTATAGCCCTGAGATGCGAGGAGGAGGAAACCCATTCGGCTCATGCTTCTACCCCGTCAGAACGTTAGCTAACGTTAGCTTAGCCCCATATATGTGCTCGGAGCTACAGAATGAGCGTAGGGAGAGGAGAGGGCACATATGGGGCTAACGTTAGCTATGTTTTTGTCTTTTAATAACTAGCACTATAGCTATGTTGATGCCAGCAACACGTTCTAACTTTTTATATCAAAACATGAATGGGCGTAGGGAGAGGAGAGGGCACATATCATATATGGGGCTAACGTTAGCTATGTTTTTGTCTTTTAATAACTAGCACTATAGCTATGTTGATGCCAGCAACACGTTCTAACTTTTTATGTCAAAACATGAGCTGGAAAGCAGAGGTTGTTTTACGTTAGGTGGGTTGTTGCTGACACCACAGTTACCTAAAACTGGATGGCCAATAAATGAAGTACACGTGATTTCACAATGTTTACAAGCATGAAAGATTCATGCCACCCCAAAACACAGGCGCAACTAAATAAAATAGGGGGCTTGCAAATGTAGTCTTAGACCTGCCATGATTCCACAGTTCAAATGAACTGAGTTGCAGGCAGGAGGAGGGGCAGCAGTTTGACGTGACTGTGCATTTCATTACTGTCAGAGCCTTCTAGTTACTGTAAGACAGTACAATTTACAATTTAGGCATTTATCAGACGCTCTTAATCCAGAGCGATTTACATTAAGCAAGAACAAAAAGCATGGGAATACATCACATAAAAATAATTTATCATGAAACATGCGTATTAAGTATTCAACCAGTGTGTGGACATTCTATTCAAAGTTTTCAAATGTTTAGCTGTAGGCATGTAGACGTAGTGTTATGTGTACTTGAACCATTCATTATTTAAAATATGGTATTTCAGGCAAATATTGAAGTTATTAAAAAAGAAGCCTATCCATCATTGCCGTAGGAAAAAAAAAAGTTTAAAAATAATCCTCTCTACCCATCCTTCCCACGAAAAAATAAAAAAAAATAAAATAAATTCCTTGCTACCCAACTTTCCCACGAAAAATAAAATAAAAAAATAAAATAAAATAAATTCCCTACCTACTCAGCCCAAAAATGACAGCCAATCGGAAACCAAAGTTTTTTTTTTTTAGGCCTTACTACAGAGAAATGTATTCTTATCCATGATCTACTAGATCTGTAGGGACAGGAGAGAAAGAGAGAAACATGACCATTACTACAGAGAAATGTATTCTTATACATGACCTACTAGATTGACCAGACAGTGGCCTTGTGGTTAAGAGTGTCCGCCCTGAAACTGGGAGGTTGGGGGTTCGGTCCCCAGTCAGGTCATACCAAAGACTGTAAAAATGGGACCCAAATGCCTCCCTGCTTGACACTCAGCATCAATGGGTTCGATTGGGGGGGTCAAATCAACTAATCAAAATGATTCCAGAGTGCGGCGTGGCTGCAGCTCACGGCTCCTTGGCTGCGGCTCACCACTTTAAGAGTTGGGCCAAATGCGGAGAACAAATATCACTGCAGTAACGTGTGTGACAAATCGTACGACTTTGACTTTATCTGTAGGGACAGAGGAGAGAGAAACCTGACCGTTACCACAAGCCTTCTATACCAGGTTGTTCTTATCCATGTTCTAGACTGGCGGGACAGAGAAACAGGACTGTTTTAGTATCCATACGTCGTTTTTACACTGGAGAAGAGAGAGACACGAGTCACATCATGACCGTTTAATATAACCCTGCTAACCCTTCTATAGGTCGTTCTAATCCATGTTCTAAATGTGAGAGACTGAGGGACAGAGAAAATATACAGTTCAATATCATTCTGCACCAGGTCGTTCTTATCCATGTTCTAGAGACTGAGAGAAACATGACCGATTGACCGTTACTACAGAGAAATGACTTCTGTACCAGGTCGTTCTGAACCCATTCAATGCGTTTGGTGTTTTAAGCATTATGTTATACTTTAGCTATTGAAAAATAGCAGATCTACAAGCTCATAGCGCGTGCCACGCTACGAGCTAGTAGATCTGCTATTTTTTATTCTGCAAATCATTGAATATATATTCTTTCAGAGTGAACGTTTTTAACTCAAATCTTCTGGGAGGTCCCTGGAACAACATTGTGAGATGGGGTTCGGCGGCCAAATACATATAATTTTAGGGGTCCTTGACATGAAATAGTTTTGAGCACCACTGACATAGAAACATAGTTTTTTTCAGAAAACTGTCATGACATTTTGTAGAATCGAGCTCAGGTCTAAAAATGTTCTAGACTGGAGGGAGGATGAAAATGACCATTTCAGAGAAGGTGTAATATGAGGAGTCACTTATCCACATAACCCATTTTGGGACGGGAACCCCTTTTGGTGTTTTAAGCATTATGTTGTACTTTAGCTGTTGAAAAATTGTGAAAATGTGTCCCAAATGTTAGAATATATTCTTTCAGAGCGAACGTTTTTAACTCAAATCTTTGCTTCTGGGGGGGTTCCTGGAACAACATATTATCAGATGGGGGTTGGCGGCACTATACATATATTTGTTCGGCTCCTTGACAAAAGTTTGAGTACCACTAACAGAAATTTCAAATTTAGAAGACATTTGTAGAATCGTCCTCAGGTCTAAATGGGTTAAACCCTTTTTAGACTCACTAGTAGGTTCCCAAACACTGGGTCGGACCCTGTTGGTTTATTTTCCTCCGCTTAGTAATATGCTTAAAATTCAGCAGGTCCTCTCGGCTGATCTGAGGTCGTCGGACTCGGTAGGTAGGGGTCGCGGACACATTTTCAAGGGTACCTAAACATTTGTTTTGATTGTTATTTCAAAACATTACAAAAATAAAAACATTCTGAAAAACATTAATTCAAAGATTTATTATTCTTTCCCCAGTAATTTTATGAAGTAAAAAAAAAATACATTTCATAAATTAGAAAAAAAAATAATAAGTTGTTTAACTAGCCGATCTACAAGCTCAAAACGTGGCGCAATAAAGGTGTCATCATGCATGGATAAACGTTTTGGATCGCAGAGCCAAAAAATAAAAAACCCAACTTTGTCGGAAGCAACCCGGGCCAATGACATTAACTTCTTCAAAGCTAATATGAGGTAGCTAGCTAGAGTGAAACACCAGCTAATAATGTGTCATGATCAAATTGTTCTCAGTGCCAATGCCTCGCCTAGTTTCGCCTGAACCAATTATCCTGACGCTAAGAAGTTGCAACAACTTGCAAGTGTAATCATGTGCTAAAATTAAACACAGGGGTGAGGCCTCAGTTCAGTGGTTGGTTGGTGATAATAACCATCCACATTTAGCTAACATTAACACGGGGGTGACGCCTCACTAATTCAACTCAATTCAAAGGATTGATTGATTGATGGATATGTTTATTCACAGTTCGTAGAATGGGTACAGTTCAAACGATAGTACGGGTCAATACAAAATCTGTTATGACGATAAAACTAGGGGTAAAAAGCACTAAGACTTGTTTACATCAGGGTTCTCCATTTTCAATTCATCAATAGCATTTAAAGATGTACAAATATACAGTTCTATGAAGGGTGACAAAAATGACATCTGATAAATCTTTATAGGCATGAGAAAACATAGGTTTTGCATTGCCAAAGCAAGTGTGAAAATATCATAAAAACAGTTGAAAATGTTAAGTATATACAGTGGGGAGCCTCATAGTGGGTGATAATTAATAACCAGTGACATTTAGCTAACATGAGGCGGCCTCACAAATCACAACTCCAAGGAGCTTTATTGGCATGAGAAAACACGTTTGCATTGCCAAAGCATGTACAGCTGGGAGCCCTCACATACAGTGGTTTAGTTGGTTGGTGACAATAACCATCGACATTTGGCTATAAATTAAACACGGGGCTGAGGCCTCCTCCAGACATTTAGCCAACATTAGCACCACAGCCTTCCTCCTTCACTTTAGTTCAGCTCCTTCCTGGGTTCAGGGTTTACTGCTGGTTTTACGGCCCTCTCTCATTTACAACAACCCCTCTCCTTCCATTACACCATGCTAACGTTAGCTAATGCTACTTTAAAACTGCCCCACAACAACATTCTATAATTGTTATTAACTCGACTGTGATGTTTAATAGTCAGTAACTGCCTGGGGGGGAATGTTTAGTAAAAAAAAAAAAACGTCCTAGAGGACCGATCCATCCGATCACACACACACACACACACACACACACACACACACACACACACAGTAAGATCATCCAACAACATGATCATGGTGAATGAATGCGAGTTAAAATGGGGGGTTGGTTTTTTTGCAGCCCGCCCGGCCGGCCGCTCTGGTGGTTGGTTGGTTGGTGGTGGGGCGTATTAAAGGCTAAAAGCTAAGTATTTATTGCATTTCCAATCTCGCTATATTCGCCGAACATAACCCGATCTATCGATCACAATAATCGATAATAATCGCAGATCGAGCGTGTAAATTTGGGCAAGCGACACACCCGTTTTTTTTTTTACTACAGGTCAGGACAGAATATAAAACAATCAGAGAAAGGCTTTAGCATCTTAGCTTAGCATTGCTAGCTACTACTAGGCCACAGCGTTGACTCGTAGGGCGGTGTCGCGCGCGCTCTACCAGGGGGAGAGGCAGATCTACAAGACCTCAAAGCGTCACGTCCGCGCCGCGTTGAGAACTTGTAGATCGGCAGTAGATCTCAAACATATATAAATGTGATCCATTCCATTATAACGTCACTCAAGACAGTCAGTCAGTCTCACAGAGGCCTAGCTTAGCTGTTGGTTGGAAATCGACGCTTGGTGTCATTTATGTTGGCTTTATTTTATTCTTTTTTAGACACACGCTCACATTTAGTCATTTACACACATTTTATTCATTATTATACAATATTTATTATAGTGAGTTTTAGATGTGATCTGCTCCATTTTCACCAGCTCTAATAAATAATATCCTAAAAAATATATATGTTTTTTTTAGGGGGGGGATAAATTCTGCTTTGAGGAACAAAAAATATATATGGTGTCATGGAATCCATCTGTCTCTCTCCACCTGCCTGTCTGTCTCTCCCTAGTCTGTCTGTCTGTCTGTCTGTCTGTCTCTCTCTCTCTCTCTACCAGTCTGTCGCGCGGCCGACCCTTCCCGTCTTCCTGAGTCGAGCGACTTCTCCTCTCCTCGACAAGTGTCTGTCGTGCGACCGACAGACAGTCAGACCAGAAGAACAATTACGTAATAATTCCAAGTTGAAACTTGAACATCATACACCAAACCGCGTCGACGCGGAGTCCGAATAAAATAGCATTTTTTTTTAATAAAGCGTTGAAAACGCTAAAATTATCACACATTTTGTTGTGTCGTACTATAGCGAGGACGGAGGACGCGAAGGGTGAAGGCAATAAGGAAGGCAGCTCGAGCTCCGCTCGCGCGACCAACTATAAATTAGCCCCGTGAACAGCTAGCTTTAGCCTAGCCGTTAGCTTAGCCTAGCTAGCTAGCCCAGCTTGGGCTTCTATCTTTTTTTTATGTACCTTACGAGTACTACAAGCTAACAGCTCGTCCCCTGAGCCTGTGAGAGGCGTGGAGGAGGGTTAGTGTTAATAATGAGAGAATAACTCACAGATAGAGTGGTAGTTTAGATGTGTAGTTTTGGACAGACAGTACAGCAAGCCTCCTTCCTAACCGTCCTCTCTCTCTCTCTCTCTCTCTCCGTCTCTACCGCGCTTCTCCCAGGATCAGTTCAGGGCAGTACCACTTCCGGTACACTCACTTACACAGCACTGTACATTCAGTCACTCACTCCTCCCTCTGTGTCTCTGACTGTGTCTGTGTTTAGAATTATTATCATGCATAAATAAATATGTTTATATATGTAATATATCATTTACTCCCTCTGTCTCTGACTGTCTGTGTTTAGAATGATCCTGCATAAATAAATATGTTTATATGTAATATATCATTTATTCACTCCTCCCTCTGTCTCTGTGTTTAGAATTATGCATAAATGAACATGTTTATATATGTAATATATCGTTTACTCCCTCCTCTGTCTCTGTCTGTCTGTGTTTAGAATAATGCATGAATAAATATGTTTATATATGTAATATATAATTTACTCACTCCTCCCTCTCTGTGTCTGTCTGACTGTGTTTAGAATTATCCTGCATAAATAAATATGATGTTTATATGTAATATATAATTTCCTCCTCTGTCTGTCTGTCTGACTATTTGACTCTGTCTGTCTGTCTGTCTGACTGACTGACTTCTGTGTTAAAATGATGGATAAATATCTGATATGTTGTTAATATGATGCATGACTGTAATATATCATTTCCTATACTCCCTCCTCTCTCTGACTGTCTGCTGTGTTTAAAAAGATGGATACATGTTATTAATAGCCCTGTGATGTTTAGCCTATATCATTCCCTCATGTTGGCGTTAATAGAACAATGCTTTAATATAATGTAATATATAATTTCCTCCTCCGTGGCTCTGACTGACTGACTTTTAGAATTATTATGCATTTGATGATGTTTATATGTAATATATAATTGCCTCCTATGTCATACAACTCAAACAATAAAACACAAGGCTATTTGTTTAAGTTTCTGTATATGAATATTTATTTTACTTTTATTACGTTGTACTGTAGTGTACCCTAATGTGCTGAATATAAGACTACGTTTTTTGTCCAATGCAAATATCCTAAAAAAACAGGGTCGTATTATAATCGATGACTAGAAAATTTGACATTCAATGTTCTTTTTCCACAAATGTGTCTTGAAAAATGGGGGTTGTCTTATAATCAGACTCTTATATTCGGCACTACTACAGTGATTTTCAACTTTTTAAAATTATTTCAAGGACCCCCAGTTTGATATGAATTTAGTGTATATTTAATTTACTGTATATCTATAATATTGTGATAATGTAACACGAAATGGAACCAAATAAGACCCCGAGTGACCGACCCCTGAGGGTCCATTTGGTTCCTAATTATCAACCATTTATATTGTTATACCTGCTTGTTATGCTTTTCTAATTGTATTTTGTACATGTAATGAAAATAATGATGAAGATGGACAATAAATCATTTAGCTGGGGACCCACTGAAACCCCCACAATGGCCACCAGGGGTCTCTAAATCCCTCGTTGAGACTTGAGAACAATCAGAACTAACTTTATTGTCACATCATCACTGGCAGGGAGAACTAAATAAACCATTAAAAGACATACGTGCACATTATGCCAGTCAATCTAAGATTTGACCCAAAATAAATTGCAATAGAAACCCCATTCCAAGCATTAGTTTTGCACGAAAAACACTCCTTGGGCTAAAAACAGCCATAGCCGTCATCACATTTGGGGATTTTGGGCAAGTCAAGTGGCTACTGGTAAATGGACAATGAAACATTTAAACAATATGGTGGCTCAAATACACACCAGCCCCCAGTTGCTACCGGTGCGTGTGTGCTGGTCCAAAACGAACCCTGCTTGTCTGCCTCGGTTCCCTGGTTCTGGAGGAAGCCGGCCAGAACCAGAGCTATATATACCACTCCCTCCCGGAGTCTATAGATTCATCTAGAACAGCTGGGGGTGCCCACACTTTTTATACTTGAGAGCTAGGCCTATACTTTCAAAATTTCCAGCTCAACCAGATCTACCCAGTAGTACCCACCAAAAATATATATTATCTCATTGCTGAAAATAGTTACATATTAGACAAAAGCATTTGGAATGGGAAATAGAGGAGGACAATGGAATTGGTAGAATTTGATTTTGTATACAAGTTTGTAATACTGTCGTTGGAAAAAAAACAATATTGCATTGTGGTTTTGAGCTGCCCTTTTTATGTCAATCAATCAAGTGAGTCACCTTAATTCCAGTGGCAGATGCCAAAAATAGTTTTTTATTTATTTAAATTATATATATCTTTAGGGGTTTTATGTGGTCTATACCTGCACAGCCTGTGTGATCTATACTGGTTTTTGGGCACCCCTGAATCCCTGATGCCCCCACTTTGAAGGACCCCACTTGGGGAATCACTGTTTTATGAGACATCACAGACCTAACTAAAGCAGGCGTCTTCAACAAGGGGTCCAGGACCCACAGGCGGTCCTCAGAGTTTCAGACAAATATTTGTGTGATGGGAAGTTTCTTATTTCTTTCATCGTTTTTGCACTAACCAGAAAAATAGCAAGCTCGCAAAAATCTACAAGCTCGCAATGCCTCGTGATGCGAGGCGTTGTGAGCTTCATGTTATAAGTGTTTGTTACATGATGGGTGAGGACATTTCTATTTTGGTATCAAGGGGAGAAAGAGCTAAGAGATTTTCACTACAGGAGCACAATGCCAGTAGACATTTTTCGATTCCAGGCTCCAGCTGGTTCCTGTGTCCAGATGTGAATTCTTCGATATCATTTTTCCAATACTGTCAGAGATGAAAGCAAGGCCTTATTGTTTGGTCAGTGGTTAGATTATTGTATAGTCAAATCCATTAAGGTCCTGGTGCTCACCTATAAAGCTCTACAGTCAGTCTCCATTATATTTATCTGCAGAGAGAGCAATAAGCTACTGTTCTCTTTCATACGCTCTTTTACGCAGTGTTGCAGAGATCCAGTTTTAAGTAAAAGACACAAGTCATTTTACACTTGGTTGCATGAAAATAGCAGATCTACAAGCTCACAACGCGTCGCGCTGTGTAAAATCAGCCATTACGAAGCCATGAATGAAGGCCCGCCAAAATACATTTTAGTCAACTAAAACTAGACTAACTAACTAAAACATTGCAGATGACTAAAATGTGACTAAAACTAAATGAAGTTTTATTCCAAGACTATGACTAAACTAAAATCAAAATCTGCTGCCAAAAACAACACTGCTTTTCCGAGCCTTCTGCTTTGTGCGTCACGATTTATTTCACGATATATATCGCTATATGGCAGCAACAGCAATATTCTGAAATAGTGCCGATTAGTTTGTGGAAATCGTTCTGAAGAAAAGACTATACATTTCCAGCCCCTTCCATTTGTCACACTTCTGCAGAATTAACATTACATCTTTGTTTTAGAATTCATTCGAAGAATAACAGACGTTTGGATTTGAATCCCTGCTCAGGGAAAACATGAATGTTGGCAGGATGATGCATAAGGATAGTTTCCACACCTCAAATAAAATACAGACGAAGATAAACCATCGTGTTTGGTAGAGAGAACAAAAATGCTTGTCCTGTTACTTCTTGTGGAAAATTGAATTCATTTTGAAAAATTCTTAAGCTACTTGTCTTGAAGAAGTAATGATTTACTTTTTATGTGTTGGGTAGGCCTCTAAGGCCCCATTTAGACTGCAGTCACATCCAGTCAGATCGGATTTATTTCTCAAATGGGATCTTTTGGCCCGACCGTTCAAACCTCTTTCGCAAGTGACCAATGTGACACTGTGTATGTTGTTTATTGTTTTTTAATTAAGTTTTTTTTTTAAATGTTTTACTGTAAAGCACTTTTGTGTTCAGACTGAGACAGCTATATAGATCTTCTGAAATGTTGAAATTTGTATTTGTTGTTTGACATACTATACCTTGTCCCTATGTTTGATTACTTTATCTACTTATTTGTGTATATTATTTTATAGGCGAGAACCATATGGGATTATTTTCTCACCTACACATATTTTTCTTTTATTGATTTTCTGGTGTATTTTTTGGTGCGAATAAATAAAACTAAAAACAAAACTAAAAAAATAATGTTTCCATTTCTGCCAATAAAGTATTCAATCCATCGTGCAAATCGGATTCCATGTAGTATGTACTTGTTTGTGGTAAATGGTGCATTTATATAGCGCCTTTATCCAAGACACTTTACATAGATTGTGCATTACATTCACCCCATTCACAGTTCACACACGCATTCATACACCGATGACAGAGGAAACCATGCAAGGCACCAACCTGCACATCAGGAGCAATTAGGGGTTAATTGTCTTGCTCAAGGACATTTCGACACTAACTCTGGTGGAGCCCGGGTTCGAACAGGGACTCAGGGGTAAAGTGGCCGACTTTACCCCTGAGCCAAAGCTGCCATGATTGTGTTTATATTTATTTAAATAAACCGGATTCCAATCTGGATGTGGCACAGATCTGATTCAGGCTTAAATTGGTATGTTAAGTGAGGCGTTAGCTTCATGGTTGGAACAACACATTCTCCAGTGCATTGCTTGCTTTGGCTTTTCCTTTTATATTCACTTCATACAGAAAGGGCTCGGGCCAAAATTCCACTAATCATATCCCACTGTTCCTCTCCTTTATTCTCCCTCCACTCTAGACAACCGTTTCCTTGATTGTTCATGGATTTGAAAGCCAACAAGTTTTCCATTCACTTTTTTTTCTCTCCTTCTATTCCCGAAACACACATAATAATAACCGGGCCTGGTCCTTCCAGGAAAGGACAAAGGTCCTCTTTTTCGCTCGACGGACGGGAACCATCAGAAGCAGTGCTGTGAAGTAGCTAAGTACATTTACTTATAATTACTGTACTTTATTTCCAATACTTGTACTTCTTCTCCAATACATCTTGGATCTAAACGTTGTACTTTTACTCCACTACATTTATTTGAAAACTAGTTACTAGTTAGTAGATTTTCATCATTACAGAACATGTACCACTTCAGCACTATACTGTATACATGTGTGTTTAAGACATGCACTGTACAAGAGCCAACTTGCCATCAACTAAATAATCAAATTAATACTCCCCGCCCGCCGTGATCGATAATGACCTTCCCGACGTGTAAGCCAGAAAGGCTGTGGAATAAAAATAAGCACAGACAAGTTATCAAAGGCAGCAGAGATGTACCGATACCGGCTTTTCCTTCCTCATACCGATACCCGTAACTGCATGTCGGTCGATACCCGAGAACCGATACGATACAAGTGTTTAATGTAATAATAATCTAGGACTGTGGTTCTCAAAATGTGGTCCAAGGACTCTCTGGGTCCCTTTAGGGGCGATTCACACTATGGTCCCGGGTGCGCACTCGGGACCACTTGGCAGATGTTGTGGTAGTGTGAATGATGCGTACCGTTCCCGGGAGCGGATCGCCCAACCGTCCCCGGGACCGCATGGGGGGAGGGTCTCTGGACCGTTGAAGTGTATTCAGATACGGATCGTTCCAATGTTTTTTTTAAAGAACGTGACATAATCTCTAGTCGACGAGCCAAGCGTCAACAAAAAAAAAAACACAGCCGCTGCACGATGCGTAACACCAGCGCATTTCTCAACGCCGCCCTTCTCCTGTTGAATCTGCTTATACGCGCAGCACCGCAGTACGCGCTGATCTTATTCTGCGGACTACACGTGGCTCTTGGGCTTTGCTTGGCATAGTTTCCAAAGTAAAACAAAATAATAATAATGCTAAAGTAGAATCCATAGCAAACTAATACACTGGATCACAGAACTGACTGACACAGTGAATAGCAGGCAGGCTGACAGTGAAGTAGTATATCGGTGTGTCTGGATTTATTTGAGACAAAGCCGCAGAGTTGATGGTCAGTGTCCGGGCACGCCAGCCATCAAGCAAACCGCCATCTGGAGGATTAAAGTGTGTTATGCAAGTGTACCCGGGTGCGTTGTTGTATCTCGGGCAATGTGAATCATGGCCATCGGGGACTAGGCAACCGTAATCGGAAACGGTTCCAATGAAACGGATTCAGTCTGTCTCAGTGTGAATTGCCTATTAGTTTAGACGGTCCCAAGTGGAGCCATGTAGGTCTCTGAGTCTGAGACTTCAGAGTGTACAAGTAAGGGTCCATTTGGTTCCATTTATACTCTCTCAGAGTTATGGGGCCCACTGCAATTAAAAACGAGAGAACCACTGATATAGGAATAGATACAAATTCCAAAAGTTACAATTTAGTATAAAATAGTAGTGCCACATCAACTGAAGCAATCAAAATACAAAGTAATTGATGGCTGTACATACTTGACATAATCATAGATTTGTGACACACTCGCCGATACCGATACCAGGATCTTTAGGAACAGTATCAGCAGCAGCTTTTCCGATTCTGGTAAATCGATATCGGAACAACTCTAGAAGGCAGCACAGCGTATACTGAGTTAAAGTGGGTGTCCCTTTTTTTCCTTCTCTCAGTACTAGCCCACCGCCAGCTTAATAAAAGTGGATGGAAAATTCTCCTTGCTCACATGTACCTCACATTTCAGACTGCTTCTCAACAACACATTTCAGCACGGCAGACAGACTGCTTCTCAACAACACATATCAACCCAGCAGACAGACAGACAGACAGCATTGACTTCATAACAGAACACAATGACGCACTTCTTCAGGAGTCTCAGGACTCTGGTCATCATGATAATCGTGGTTCCGTGGATGTTATCCTCCGCAGTGAAACCCAAGGAGGCAAGAAAACCTAAGGTAAAGTATGCATCGTGTTAATGCATGGCATGCACTAGAGAAGTGGTTTTCAGCCCTTTTCATGTCAAGGTCTATATATATTCTGCAATTCTTTGAGCCAGGGACCATTTGATGAGATTTTGTTGTCGTTGGATAAGAGTTTGTCTTCAATTCCATGTTGTATTGATGTTGGTACAATTAGGAGAGATAACAGGCAAACGTTGATCAGAGTAACAATTCTTCAACATTGTGTAGACTCCTTGGCCCTCAATAGTTCTCTCAATAGTTAAGACCTGTAAGGGTCCATTTGGCTACCAACTCTCCATCATTTAGCTGGGGACCACCACAAGGACCACTGGTGGTGCCCGGGCCACTGGTTGAGTACCACTGCACTATTAGGCTTTGTTTTTGGCGAGGTGGCAAGGACAGATTGTGTTCTTTTGGCGTCAAGTACTAGTGAAGTGAGATGTTTTTTTCCTTTCTGCAGAAAAACGTTGCGACCGTTCCGGACTATGGCACCCCTCCAGAAGATTCAGACGCATCTCCTTCTTCTGCCGATGGTAAATGCTCATTTTATTTGCATACTGTCGGCATATCTAGTTTTCAACAGCTAGATCCATCTTTAAAGACAATTGAATGTTGGTGTGTCCTTTGTAACGGACACTAACAAATAAACACAGAGTTAAATAAAGGCTGTTAGTGATTTCAATTTCATTTTCAGAATTGTAAAATCTCTCTATATTCACATAATAGTTATTGCTGTAATTTGTTCTTTAACAGTGGTCTCCCTTTCTCTCCAGCTCTTTAGTAAACATATAAAAGGACATTTTTGGGTCGGGATACCAAATTTCACAGTAAAGTTAATAAAGAATATTAATATGAATATGAATTAAAGTTGTCTTTCCCCCACCTGTAAATGAGAGACAGGGAGGTACGCCTTACTGAACAAACACATACCATTAATTTTCTATAGTGATTACTATCACAATATAGAGCTTGCTGCTTTCAGAGCTTCCCACATGCCTGCTCTCTGTGTGTGTGTGTGTGTGTGTGTGTGTGTGTGTGTGTGTGTGTGTGTGTGTGTGTGACTGTGTGTGTGTTGTTTTTGTCGAATAAAACGACGAAAAATGTTCGTCGACTACCCTTTTCCACTGACGAAAACTAAATAGATTTTGTTCGACTAAATCAACTGTAGATTTAATCTTATGATATTTAGTCGACTAAAACTAGACTAACACTAGAAGACATTCCAGGTGACTATAAAATGTGACTAAAACTAAATGAAAACTATTCAAGACTATGGCTAAAACAAAAAATCAAAATTTGCTGCCAAAAAACAACACTGGTGTGTGTGTGCGTGTACGTGTGTTCAGAGCTGCCCACCTGCCTGCTGTGTGTGTGTCTGACGGGGTCGGTTTACTGTGAGGAGGTTTCTCCTGAGATGACGGCCGTGCCCGCTCTGCCCAAGGAGACCACCTACCTGTACGCACGCTACAACAAGATCACCAAGATCAGCAACAGAGACTTCGCAGATATGGGTAAAAAGAAAAAAACATTTAGGCCTGACTTCGAAGTTTAAAAACTTCTAAATGTAAATCATGACAGTTTTCTGAAATATAATGTTTTTATATCAGTGGTTCTCAATATTTCATGCCAAGGACCCCAAAAGGTATATGTAATTGGCCGCCGACCCCCATCTGAAAATATGTTGTTCCAGGGACCCCCCCCCCCCCCCCCCCCCCTCAGTTGCAACGATTTGACATAAAAACGTTGACAATATTCAAAGATTTGAGGCACATTTTCACGTTTTTTCAAAAATAGCAGACCTACAAGCTCGAAAGCTATGAGCTTGTAGATCTGCTATTTTTCAATAGCTAAAGTATGACTATGACATAATGTTTAAAACACCAAAAGGGGTTCCCGTCCAGAATGGGTTAAAAATAACATACATCCACTTTTGCATTATTTCCAA
This sequence comes from Protomyctophum parallelum, assembly GCF_964188405.1. NCBI lineage: Eukaryota > Metazoa > Chordata > Actinopteri > Myctophiformes > Myctophidae > Protomyctophum > Protomyctophum parallelum. Next base: position 28,099,706 of record NC_139705.1, on the reverse strand, counting down.
ATCATATATTATACATGAATGAATGTGAATGTCAAAAAGATTTTTTTCCCCTGACTTTTGATATTGTTTTCTTTATAGCCAATTATTCTATCGATTACTTCTTTGATTAATCGAATAATCGAGAGCAAGTTTTTTTTATGGATCAATGAATTGACGTTGCAATAAATTCTAATATCGTTTTTAATAATCAACTAAATTGATTAGTGCGATTAACCACTTAAGTCCTACTTTCAACAGTGTCACGCACAAATAGTACCTCACAATGCGAGGCGTTGTGAGTTTATAGATTATTTTCAGAATTCTTGCCTCTTTTCTTATATCATTTGACAACTTAGTTAGTACCAATAGTTTGTTGATTACTTTTGATGAAGTGATGGTCTTTTTTTTCTTTTCTTTCTCTACCTTTTTAATACCTTAAATTGTCACTTCACTGTCACCTGACCCACAGGTTGATAGAACCCCTTCCATGATTTGGCGCTGCACTGCAGCGACATGGACATAAGGGCTACGCTTGCATGCGGGCCCTTTGTCTAAGACAAATTTCTTCCTCGGGAGACAAATAATAAAGAACCTTATGATGAACATAAACTCTCAAGCTTATTTTATCTTTGACTTCTTCCATCCATAGTGACGTTAAAAAGAATCGACCTGACTGGAAATCTCATCAGTGAGATAGAAGACGGGGCTTTCTCGAAGCTGAGCAACCTGGAGGAGCTGACCCTGGCAGAGAACCGGCTGACCAAACTGCCTGCGCTGCCGGGAAAACTCATGTCTCTCAACGTCAACTTCAACAAACTGCAGACCAAGGGCGTGAAGTCCACCGCTTTTAAAGTAAGCCTCCTTAAAAAGGGCATCTTTGAAAAACAAAGAAAAGGTCCCACACACTGTCAGACACTTGCCAAAATGTTGCTCTTTATTAGGTCAACGTTTCAGTCAATTAGACATTCATCAGATACCCTTTTTAATATACAGTATGCTCTATTGCCCTACGCACCTGTCACTAGCCTTCTGAGGTGTGCATCGGCCATTTGCTAAAAAAGTAAGCCTCCTGACATCAGTACAAGTGCTTAACTCAAACTTTTAAGTCAAGGACCCACACATTTATATGCATTTGGCTATGGGGGGGGGGGGGGGGGGCACCTCAAAAGAAGCAAAGATTAGTGTTAAATATTTCCACTGTTTAAAAACAATATTCAAAGATTTGTGATAATTGTAAAGTTTCTTCTTTTTTCTTTTCTCAAAAATAGCAGATCCAAAAGCTCACAGCATAGTGAGCTTGTATATCTGCTATTTCTGAACAGCCATATGGTTAAAACTAGAGAATGTCCAAAGGGGTTGACACTATGGCATGTAAATAAAATGTTGGAGTTTGCTTTCGAGTTGCCCATATGAGTGAGGAGTCTGCTATAAACACAACACGAGATCACAACACTGGTATCGGTATTGGCTAACACAGAAATGGTGGTATCGGAATCGTATCAGGAACGGAAAAAGTGTATCGGGACATCCCTAGTTAAAACTACACCCACGGGTCTTTGAGGGGGTTCCAGGAGATCCCCAACAAAATTAGGAAACATATTGTTTTTATACTTGGCTATTCAAAAATAGATGGTCTACATTAAGCATAGTGATGCAATGCATTGTGAGCCTGCAGATCAAAACATTTTTGAAAAACTGAAAGATTTTGCATGATTTTTATACTATTTCTTCCCAAACACAATCCTCTCTTATGGGGACTCGTGGGACAAAATCCTTTCAAATGGGGGTCCGGTCCATAGTGTGGGGGTATGATCTTTATGTCTGGGACACCAATCTACACTTAAATCTCAGAATATACAAATGGACCCGCAAGGGACCTTTCAAGGGTACATTTGGTTCCATTTGTACCCTCTCAGAGTTACAGACCTGTAAAGGTTCTGGGTAATATCATTGTCTACTCATTTTGTATGTCCATGGCAGACATTTTATTTGGACAAAAATGTCCACCACAATCCAGCATGGCGTCTGGCGATGACAGCTGGTTACCAACTATGAATTATGTAGCTGGGACCGACTGTGGTCTAGAATAAAACTTGTTGCACATTTCTTTGAAGTTTAAACTCTGTTAATATAATTACAATAACAGTGAGTTATTTTAATGTCTTCTAATGTGTTCTTTTTTATTTTTTGTGTTGCAGAAACTCGTAAAACTGGCATATCTCTACCTTGGAAATAACGAAATGAGCGCGATACCACAGCTTCCAGAGTCGCTCCGGATCATTCACCTAAATGTAAGTTCATACTCCCGTCAAAATGTTTTAACCTGCTGTATTTTTGTCTGGGAATTTTTAATCGGTTTATAGTGTATAGCAGTGGTTCCTAAAGTGGAGTTCCAGGGGGTCCCAAGCTAAATGATAGTTTGGAACCAAATGGACCCTTATCGGTCCGTAATGGGTTAATTTGGTTCCATTTGTACACGCTCAGAGTTAAATTGACATTGATTTTTACAATATAATTTTACAAAGAAATGTCAATAAATGGGGGTCCATAGACTAATGCATGTCAAACTGGGGGTCCCTGAAATTAAATGGGTTTAGAATCACCGCTAGAGCCGTAAAAGTCTTCTCCCTGGCATATCTCTTCAAATGGGGGGTCCGCGGGCTAATGAGTGTCAATTTGGGGGTCCTTGACATGAAAAGGTTTGGGGACCACTGGTGTATAGGACAGGCTAATGTTCCATCTCCTCTTTGGTGGTGTAAAGTAACTAATTACATTTACAAATACTGTACAATTGAGGTACTTCATTTATTTTATTTTATTTTTTAACTTCCGTGGTGGAGTATTTACAATTTCCAGTACTTTCACTTTTACTTCACTAAGTCTCAAAAGGCAAATGTTGCACTTTTTACTCCACTACAGTTATTTGAAAACTTTAGTTACTATTGTTACTTTGGATATTTTGATTATTATTACAAAACAGAGTTACAGTACTTCTACATCGCAGTATTGATATTTGATACTTATAATACACGAGTACTTTTTCCAAAACACTTCTCCTTTTGCAGAACAACAACATAAACGCGGTCACAGACGAGACGTTCTGCAAAGGCAACTCCACTCACTACATCAGGGCCAACCTGGAGGAGGTGAGGCTGGATGGAAACCCGGTCCGGCTGGCCCAGCATCCCAACAGCTTCATCTGTCTGAGGTCGCTTCCAGTTGGAACGTACCGCCGGTGAACGACCCAGCAGGCCCGTCCAGTTGGCCTGTGCACCGCTGAAACTAAAGCCAGGAATGCAGTGGGAGAAGAAAAGCACAATAATATGTCTGATTTATCCCCATTAATTAAGGCCCAAACCGCAACCAATGATTCGCCAATCAGTGGCGTGCACAGATAAGACACTAGGCGGTGCTAGAGCACCTGCCCTTTGCCCTCTGGACAGCAATGTGCCCTTTTGAAAAAAATAATAATAATCATTTTTTTTGTACAGTGTACAAAAACCGGTCCACGGTCAAATACATTATAGTTTTAGGAACATGAAAAGGTTTGAGAACCACTTATAACCACCGTGTCTCTACTCTCCGGAATAATCATTAGCCTTCTTGCTATGATGTCAAGGAAAAGGAGTCCGTGTTGCAGAACTGGTGATTTAATAAACAAAATAATAATTAAAAAAGGACAAACGTGATCAGCCAGGGTTCTATTCTGTATCCAACCTCCGTAGTGAACAACAAAGTAGTATATCTCTTCCTCTTAATAATGCGACTGCTTCCCTGCACACCAGAACACACAAGTAAACACAAGATATCCCATAATACTCCTCGTCCCAGACTCAGCCCGCCAACACAGTTAAAGGAACAATCCCCCTGTATATACCTAGGGTTACACACTTATATAGCAACATTAGGTTTTTCAGAAAACGGTTTTCTGGAATTAGAAGACATTAGTAGAATCGGGCCCTCATGGTCTTAAATTGATTATACTCCGTTGCACTTTTGTCTGGAAGGGCTGGGGTGATACATTACATCCAATTATCCATGACCGTCGACACCAGACTGGATACTGCCTGCCGTTAATGCCACAATATGCTCTTTTATATGCAAATTTAGGACTGAAGCTGATTCTAAAAGAAAAAAATAATTAAGCCTTGTTTTTTAAACTTTCGAAAATGTCAAAAATAGCACGATCTACATGATCACAAGGTGTGACGTTGCAATGCATCGTGAGCTTTTAGAGCTAGCCTTTTTGAACATGTGTATTATTGTCGCAATAGCAATACACTGAGGTATTCGGTCCAAAATATTGTTTTGTTATACCGGTAATTCAATCAATATATTGATCTTTTGTCAGCATTAAAAATAGCCGATCTATAAGCTCACACGTCACAGCTTGTAATTAGTTATTTCGCTTGTAGATTGGTTATTTAGCTTGTAGATTGGTTATTTAGCTTGTAGGCTGGTTATTTAGCTTGTAGGCTGGTTATTTTTGGTGCGAGTCAGCGGCCTGTGCAAGACGCTACAGTGATGCTAGGAGCAAACAGAATCTAGTAGATTCAATAGATTCACAAATATACAGATATGAAGTGGATATTATAATACTGCAATATAGTAGTGATTCAATATCAACAAAATCGTCACACTCAAAAGGTCTGCAGTTTATACGTATGTATAAACTATAACTATACTATAACTATATAACTGTAATATATATATATATATATATATATATATTCTTGGAGAACAAAGAGCTTTACACAATGTCATCAAACGGTTCATGAATGGCATAATGGTGGTAGGCCTATAAGGTGTTTGCATGAGACAGCCTAGTCAGGGCAACACATCTTATTTCTTTCTCTCCCCTTTGGTGAATAATGAATAATAAACTGTTTAAGGGCTCAATAAAATGATCATGAACTCTTTTAACCGTTTTGTTTTCATTGGTACTGAGGAATATTTTCGCATGCTTTCTGTTAACTTCGTGGCAATTTGGCAAACATGACCAATATTGACGGAACATTACTCGGTCATCAAATCAGTGTGCGCGCCTAGAGGTTTTAGAAGAATTGCTGGCCTTAAAATGCAATATCGCTATCGAACCAATATCAAAATATTATATCGGTTTTAGCCCATATTTTATTTTATATTATTACATGGCTTGGTTGAATGCTTGATTCCGATTGGTCAATCGCTGAATTCAGCGGTGTGTTATTTCTTAATAACAGAGCGCTCCGCTCTATATTAGACCGCTGCCTAATCAAACCCTCTGAGTGAGCACCAGCTGCGCCCCGCTTGATTTACTGCTGTTTCCAACATGATAGACATGTAAACACACACACACAAAATCAGTGTTTTTCTTTTTTTCTGGGAGCTTTCAAAGGAGTCAACAAGTTGGAATACTTACATTCAACTAAGCTGTTTATGTCAGGACCAGGGGGGCAGTCAGACAGATATTTTGTGAAGCCACTGAGGAAATCGGGATTTCCTGAAAGTTCATATAATGGCCCATAGCCCCATAGAAGTCCATGTATTTGGGCCCAACTTCACCTAGACTGTATTACCTTAATAAACATGGTCATGAATACTTTCTGCTTCCAGTCACTAGTTTAAAGTCTCATTTCTCATGTCATAATATTCTTTTTGGAAAATGATGGTGCCATTTATTTAAAAAATGACCATAAAGTCGCGCATGTTCTGAGGGGCGTGGCTACCGTTACAGTCTATGATCGGGATTCCCCTCCCACTCGAGTCAAAATAAAAACCAACAGAGAAGAAGGGGGTCCCGCCTCGTTGTCTGGGCCAGCCAATGGCCAGCTGGGCTAAAACGGATCTAGAAAGATGGCGACTTACAATACAAGGACTGACCATAGAGTATTAAAAGGATAGAGACTAAACTGGCGCGAAGCTCCGCCCCCTCCGCTATTCATGTCAGTGGAAGTTGCTCAGTGGCATTTTGAAGCACCCAGAAGGCTGCCGGAAGTCTATTTCCGCATTTTTCGCTGATTCAGCATTTGGGCACCAAATGTTGGAGAGCATAAATATCTACAAAGTGTTTGTTTCATAAAAATCCACTACAGACATGTTATGAGCTACTTTCTGTCAAGACATTCTGTGCAGGACGGGTGATTCTTTTTATAGTGTCAAGAGTTTTGAAGTGTCGCGGTGGAAAAGTAATGTGCATGTGCATACTCAATAACGTTGCATCTGTAGTTATGGAATAAAAAGACATTGCTTTTTCAAATTGCAGTGTTTGTTTATAGGCTATATAGGACAACATCTTGAACTTGTTTCTATACAGATATTCGTGGATAAATATCGGGTTATCGGCCATAACGGCCAACGTTGGTATGTGGTATTGACCGGACAAACATCCGGTTCTCGGTATATCGGCCAGAAAGGTCACATCCCTGATATTATACATAGTCTTTGAGCCCGTCAGGGTGCCGTTAAGTCCAATATGAGGGAAACAGGTGGACGTTGTTAAGTCCAATATGAGGGAAACAGGTGGACGTTGTTACGTCCAATATGAGGGAAACAGGTGGACGTTGTTAAGTCCAATATGAGGGAAACAGGTGGACGTTGTTACGTCCAATATGAGGGAAACAGGTGGACGTTGTTAAGTCAAATATGAGGGAAACAGGTGGACGTTGTTAAGTCCAATATGAGGGAAACAGGTGGATGTTAAGTCCAACATGAGGTTGTTATGTCCACTGCAGCCTGAGGGAAACAGGTGGATGAATGTCCAACGATGTGTGAGTCTTCACTTATGAAGAGCTACCCTCTGCTGGTACTCCCGTTCCGACTGCTTCCGTCTGTATACATCGTCTGCGGGGGGAGAGGGGGGGAACGACAACAACAGAAAATAAGTTTTGTTTCAGGTAGTACCATGCTAAAATGGTGGAGCCAAATGGATTACATAACTTACAAGAAGTCTACACAATTAGAGAATGTAGAATAATTGTTATTTTTGATCAACGGTTGCCTGTTATCTCTCCTAATGGTACCAACATCAATACAGTATGGAATTGTGGACAAAATCTTATCCAACAATAAGTCTGTGGCTCAAATACAGAATAAATAATGGACCTTGATATGAAAACGGTTGCAAACCACAGTATTAGACTGTGGTTGTACTGGTCAGTACAACAGTATCAGACTGTGGTTGTACTGGTGGTCAGTACAACAGTATCAGACTGTGGTTGTACTGGTCAGTACAACAGTATCAGACTTGTTGTACTGGTGGTCAGTACAACAGTATCAGATTGTGGTTGTACTGGTCAGTACAACAGTATCAGACTGTGGTTGTACTGGTGGTCAGTACAACAGTATCAGATTGTGGTTGTACTGGTCAGTACAAGAGTATCAGACTGTGGTTGTACTGGTCAGTACAACAGTATCAGACAGTGGTTGTACTGGTCAATACAACACTAGAAGATCAAGATCAAGATTGCTTTATTTGTCATTTTTTACAACTGTAACATCAGAAAAAACGAGATTACGATGTGCTGAGTGCACGGGCCGCAGCAAACATGGGTCGCGCCGCCACAAACTTCTCTTTACATCATAGAAAAAAAAGAAAAAGAGGCAAGATACTGGGGGGGGGGGGGGGGGTGCGGGGGGATGCATAGAATGGGTGAGGGGTATTGACAGAGAGGGAGGAAGGGGGGGGATGGAGTCAACATATCACATTACAATCATAATTGTATCGTGCAGGCACAGAATGAACTTGGGTGGGGGTGAGGGGTTGGTTTTGGGTCTGAGCACAAATAAAAAACACTGTTCCTCACGCCAAGAACTGCCTGAGTACAGGAAAAAGAAATACACAGCCGGGCAGCAGGTGGGGGGGGGGGGGGGGTTGGGGGGAGATGTGATGCACTCAGCATCAGGGGGGGTGGTGGAGGCGGCGTGTAGTGTAGGTGTGTGTGTGTGTGTGGCATTGTCTGTGAGAGTTCATGTTTATGTTTGCGTATCCTGGGCTCCTCTCGTATCTGGGCCCCCGGGTCACGTTGTCTCAAAGTCCAGATAGTGAAAGGAATAACAGCCATGCTGTGCAGACTGTGACCTTGATTCCCAGGCTAACAGTATCAGACTGTGGTTGTACTGGTCAGTACAACAGTATCACTTCAGACTGTGGTTGTACTGGTCAGCTCCCAGATGTGTGTGAGATAGTGGTGCTGGACCATGCTGAAAACCAACATAAATTATTGACCATGGATAAAACAATGGTTAAATAAAAATGTCAAATATTTCAGAAAATATAAAGCATGTGTGAAAAGAAATGCGTGTAAGTAGTAAGTACTACGTTAGCCTACTGGCAGTGTGCACTGGGCACAAGTAATGTGTTTTTTGGCAGCAGTGTTTTTGGCAGCAAATTTTGATTTTAGTATGATTTATAGGGCTCCATTAAGCAATTCATATAATATGACATATAATATTACAGTTTTATGAGCTGGGGGCGTGTTGTATGTCATATTGCAATTTTGGGCATGTTAAGAAGCGCTTTCGACACCCCGTGGATTGCGCAAAACGGCCTTGAATTAGTCATGGGTGTGTTTAAGGAGTGTTTGAGACGTACCCAATCAACATGTCCGTACTATTCTCTTTACCAGTCAGCTGATGTCACATATGGAATGCGCACTTTGGGGATCGTGGTATTACATTTCTTCAGGCTGGCACCATAGAAGACATGACATGACTTTGTCACATTTGGGTTAATTATTCCTATTGCACTGCATGCTGTCACCTTTATGCCTCAAAATAATTTGTTTCTATTGAAAAACACCAGTAAAATAACGTTTATTATATTTTATTTCATTCAAGTCATGATGAAGGAATGAGTTGAATGCTGCTGCTTAATGCTGTGCCTGTGGCCCCGATGGTATATGGTCTTCGCTCGTAGCATTTTATTGAAGAAGACTTGAATCGGGTGTATGCATATGAAAGCAAACTTCCCAAGGATTATGGAGATGTTTTTATTTATTTTTAAGGTTGAGAAATGAAAGAATTATGGCCGTTTCTAATCTCAACATTTTACAAAAAAAAAGACGCAAAAAGAGGCTGTTGCCATGTCTCATAGAAACAAGTAAATAGGTCTATAAAAATAAGCGCATATAACAGGGGTCTGTAACCTATTTTAAATGAAGTGCCATGTTTTTATTTTCTAGATAGTGAGTATGCCATGACACCACAATGACACCACATTAAAATAAAAAAAACATATTTTGATTGTCCACAAATATAAAGCTCTTCCTTCTTTTTAAATATGTTCTTGCACATTGTTATAATGATCATTATATATATCCCCCTGCAGTCAGAGTTCATAGTTTTAATAAATGAATGTGATGCATTGTGAGCTGGTATAGATCTGCTATTTTCAAAAGTAATCTTGGAAATTTTTAATTTAATCTTTGGATTAGCCGTCCTTAGTTGGGCAAATGCATTCATCTGGGGATCCTTGACATGGGAATGTGTTGTGTGAGGATCACTGGTTTAAACAACATTAGGAGAAAAGCCCAAATAACCCCTTTAGAAACAAGAAAAGCAACCACAACTAGTAGGCTACAACTACCAATATTTACAAGCAACTTTACAGAAAAAGAAGCCGCTTATAATAAACAGACATGGCAACACTCCAGCAGCCTCCCAGAGCCGCTCAAGTGTAAAATCAAACAGTGCTTTTTGCGTTTATGAGGTGGTCAGACCCACGTCTAATCGTTATGTGCCGAGTGTTTTTAGGTCAAGGGGCTTAATAGCAAATTGCGCAAAGCGAAAATAATTAACATATGGACACTCCCACAATGCTAAAATATTCAGGAACGCCGTATGCCATATGTGTGTGCGTTCAACACGGGCCGATATGGCTTTCATAATACGATTGTGCGCAGAGCGAGGGCAATTTATGTATTACCCCATTGTAAAACGGATCTTCAAAATGGCACCCATAGTCTCTTCAATAGTTTTCATTTAGTTTCAGTCACATTTTAGTCAACTGGAATGATTTTGGCATGATGAAAATATATTCCATAATTCCAGGGACCCCCATAAGAGAAGATTTTTACGGCTCTAGCAGTGATTCTCAACCCGTTTAATTTCAAGGACCCCCAGTTTGACATGCATTAGTCTACAGACCCCCCATTTAATGGCATTTCTATCTCTCGGACCCCCAATTTATATTGTAAAAATCGATGTTAATTTAACTCTGAGAGTGTACAAATGGAACCAAATGTACCCGTTAGGGGCTTAGAGTTGCAAACCTATAAGGGTCCATTTGGTTCCAAACCCTCACACTAACCCTAACCTCCCACGGGGCAGCACACCTAAACCTAGCTCTGGTCCATAGCTCTAATGCATTGCCGCATTAGAGCTATGGGTCAGAGATAACCTTCTCCTAACCCTTAACGCACTCCTCACCAACCTTAATCCGGTCGCTTTTAAAATGGGGGTCCACGGCCAAATACATATCAATGTGGCATTATGTGGGGGTCCTTCCTTGACCTGATGTAGAGAGAACTATGCTGATGTAAGTCAATGAGAAGAGACACTGCATGTGTATAATATGAGTGCAGCAGGCAGTCTGGGCAGAGTTTTGGAACATGTGCACCTCACTGATTATTAGTAACACTTATATAGGCAATTAGGCATACAGAATGTGCTATCCTGTTAGCTTGATGCAGCTACTGTAGGATGCGGTAGATTTACAGAAGGTCTATATTTGTAGTTAAATTATCTATAGAGGGTATGCGCATGCATAAAGTGAATGGCACATCGAGTGGCAAATCAACATACAAAGTGAGTTTAACATTGTTTAACGTTGCTTAATGCAATCAGATAGGACTTCTGTTTGGATGCATGGGTTGTCAAGGCCAGAAAGTAGCTTTTTGACACTCAGTAGGCGTTCCTGCATAACTTCCGGGTTTGATGATGATGTCACACGCATACCCTCTATACCAGTGGTTCCCAAAGTGGGTTCCGGGGACCCCCAGGGGTCCTTGAGGGAGTTCCAGGGGGTCCCCCCAGCTAGTTTGGAGGGGTGCATACTTAGTTTAGACTAGTCATTGGTTAGACACAAGGTTGGTGAGGGATGCGTTAAAACGACCGGATTAAGGTTGGTGAGGGGTGCGTTAAAACGACCGGATTAAGGTTGGTAAGGAGTGCATTAAAACGACTGGATTAAGGTTGGTGAGGGGTGAGTTAAAACGACCGGATTGGGGTTGGTGAGGGGTGCATTAAAACGACCGGATTAAGGTTGGTAAGGGGAGCGTTAAAACGACCGGATTAAGGTTGGTAAGGGGTGCGTTAAAACGACCGGATTAAGGTTGGTGAGGAGTGCGTTAAGGGTTAGGAGAAGGTTAGCCAACGCCAACGCAGGGAAACTGGAAGTACCCTCACTAAAAACGCCGGGACAACGCTCCACACGTCCCAAACTCTTTTCCCTTCTGGCTCCAAAACTGTGGAATGCACTTCCCATTGCAGTCAGAACTGCAGCATCACTCCCAATCTTCCGCCGTAGCCTGAAAACCCACCTTTTCAGACTCCATCATGGCCCATAGCACTTACCCTAACCCCTTAGATAGCATTTCTGTTGGCTTAGATAGCATTTGACACAGACTTATAGCATGTTATGTAGACAGCACTATAATTGTATTGTATATAGTCATAGCACGCCATAGTACATATGTATAGCATAGTAGTAAATATGTATAGTTTATATGTATAGTGTATGTATAGTTTCATTATATAGATATTCCACTGTTACTTTCTTAGCTTACGCATGTTTCATGATATTGATAAATGCTTTTATGTGATGTATTCCCATGCTTTTGTTCTTGCTTAAATGTAAGTCGCTCTGGATTAAGAGCGTCTGCTAAATGCCTAAATTGTAAAATTGTAATTGTAGCTCTGGTCCATAGCTCTAATGCGGCAACGCATTAGAGCTATGGACCAGAGCTAGGTTTAGGTGTGCTGCCCCGTGGGAGGTTAGGGTTAGGGTGAGGGTTTGTAACCAAATGGACCCTTATGGGTTTGGAACTCTAAACCCCTACAATTAACATAGATTTGTACAATATAAATTGGGGGTCCCACTCCCAGAGATAGAAATGCCATTAAATGGGGGGGGGTCTGTGGACTAATGCATGTCAAACTGGGGGTCCTTGAAATTAAACGAGTTGAGAATCACTGCTAGAGCCGTATAAAAATCTTCTCTTATGGGGGTCCCTGGAACTGGAATTATGGAATATATTTTCAAATGGGGGTCCACGGGCCAATTAGTGTCAATTTGGGGGTCCTTGACATGAAAAAGTTTGGGAACCATGCACTGATCTATAGGCCTACTCACAGAATCCCTCCACCATCACTCTATATTATACACATATATTAATTTAGCCCCATATGTGCCCTCTCCCTACGCTCATTCTGTAGCTCCGAGATGAGCTACAGAATGAGCGGAGAGGGCATATGGGGCTAATATTAATTATACTTCGTCCTATCCTGTTAGACGAACCACTCCATACTGGTTAACAAGCTTAAAGCTATTGGTTTTGATAGCACATCAGTGAGCTGGATGCAATCCTACCTGGAGGGGAGAGAACAGACGGTGGAGGTGAACGGAACACTGTCCCCTCCCCTCCCAGTGAGCTGTGGTGTCCCACAAGGAAGCATACTAGGGCCTTTAATGTTCCTAATATATGTTAACGACATGACTTCAGCTTGTGACTGCAACTTGTTCCTGTTCGCAGATGACTCAGCACTGCTGGTCTCGGACAGGAACAAACTGCAGGTTGAAAAGACCCTCAGCTCTGAACTCGGTAGAATCTGCACCTGGCTCGCTGATAACAAACTATCCTTACACCTGGGAAAAACTGAATCCATCCTCTTCGGATCAAATAGTAATCTCAGCAAGGCAGATGGCTTCTTGGTTAGAGTGGGTGACAAATTGACAATATTATCACACGAAAAGATCAAATTACCTACCTAGGTTCCATCCTGGAGGCCAATCTTTCCGTGATAAAATGGCCACCAACGTAATCAAAAAAGTCAATCAAAGAACAAGATTCCTTTACAGGATCTCCTCACTGGTCAGCAAAAACACCTTGAAGACCTTAACAGGAGCCCTCGTACAAGGTTTCTTTGACTATGCATCCACCTCTTGGTACCACAGCACCTCAAAGGCCCTTAAAACAAGGCTCCAGACCTCCCAAAACAAACTGGTCAGGCTCCTACTTGGCCTCACCCCCCGAACCCACCTCACCCCTGCCCACTTTGACAGGCTGGGATGGCTTAGGGTCGACGACAGAGTACAGCATCTTGCAATGGGTCTGGTCCACAAGATTCGATACACCACCAAGATACCCATGTACCTGTCTAAATACTTCCTTAATGTAAACGAAGTCCACACCCACAACACCAGAGGTAGTGCAACAAACCATGTACAACCCAGATTCGGCACAAACAAGGGACTAAATTATTTTCGCTCCTATGCCACCAAAATGTGGAACGCCCTACCAACAGTCATTAAGACATGTGAATCCCTTGACTCCTTCAAAACCGCTCTCCCAAAGGGCTGCAATTCGAAACTGGCCTCTGTAAAATCTGAATCCCCCCCCCCCCCCATTTCCCCTCACTGTATAATGTATCTTTTCCCTTTTTTGCTTCCTATATGATGAATTCCTGTTCTGTTCTTTAGCTACATAGAAATGTCTATTTGTATGTCTCTAAATGTTTGTATGTCTCTAAATGTTTTGATGAATTGAACAATGTGGACCCTGTTGTAAACAAGTGTAATGCTTAATTGGGTCGTCCACTCACAGTTAACAGTCTTTGTATTGAGTTTGTGCTTAAAATGTACTGTAAATTCTACAAACTGTTAATAAATATTGCAATCAATCAATCAAGATATAGGCTAACAGCATTTGAGTGAACTTACAGAATGTCTCTCATGTCCAGTCCTATCCTGACGTTTATCATGATCCACTCCATCATTAAATATGCTTACAGAAGACATTATAATACAACAGATATAGCCTACTTATTACTTACAGAATGTCTCGTGTCCTATCCTGACGTTGATCATGATCCACTCCATCACTCCTCCTATGCAGAAGAACACAGGCAGGAACCTGTAGGGTCCGAACCTCTTTCTGCCAGGAAATAGAGCCAGGAGATACTTCACTATGGGCTTCGTCTCAACCATGATGCTTATAAACTTAACCTGTTAAATCTACACTGTCTGAATCAGTCTTAATGTCTGTTAAGTCTAAATGTCTGAATCTGTCTTAATATCTGTTCAATCTACTGTCTTAAAGTCTTCCAGGAACCAGAGCCAGGGAATACGTCACTGTGGTTTTCGTCTCAACCATGATGTTGAAACTTCAATAATACATCTATACAGTCTTATAAACAGTCCAAATCACACTACTTGTCCTTCTCAAAACCTTGTTGACATTTCGTCCCTGACTATAGTGACTAAACGTGAGGAGTTTTTATTTTAACTAGTCCAAAACGAAGCGGGCGGTTGACTGTGGTGAAAACAGCGCCTCCTCCCGCCCGCCGTTGTTTCGACTGCTAAAACGAACGTATCCAATCTTTGTACACGTCACATCCGGGTGTATAGTGACGCAAGAGAAAAGATATATCCTAGTCTGGAGCACTTGTGCCCCCTCTTGGCCAAGTCCCGTAATGACAGTCCTGACTCTAGCATACAGCCTAACCAAATACCCTTATGGGTCTGTAACTCTGAGTGTACAATACAAATGCAACCAAATGGACCCTTATGGGTCTGTAACTCTGAGTGTACAAATGGAACCAAATGGACCTGTTAGGTTACATTTGGATCCATTTGTACACTCTGAGTTAAATTAACATTGGTTTTACAATATAAATTGGGGTTTCAGAGATAAATGCCATTAAATGGGGGGTCCGTAGACTAAGTCTGAGAATCTCTGCTAGAGCCGTAAAGATCTTCTCTTATGGGGGTCCCTGGAATATCTCTTCAAATAGGGGGGTCCGCAGGCTAATCAGTGTCAATTTGGGGGTCCTGACGAGCCGAAATCATTTCGGCACTACAGCACCGAAACAGCTGTAAAATAGGAGTATGAATCGGCCCTTAGTCTGTGTCCAAAAATGTAGTTTTGGCTTTGCAGGGCAGATAAGAGTAGACATACTGATTGTAGCTTTAAGGGTCTCTAGATCAAAACAGGCTTCATGTGCAAAACTAGTCAACAAGGTACAACAATGTGCATAATATAAAAACATGACTTTTATTATTATTATTATTATGAGGGCATTGATAAATAGCCTACCTACCGAGTGGTTTCAGGTTGCATTTACACATTACATACGTGTGGCTTGAGATTCTATCGGTTTAAATTATGGCTTGATATTAAACATGCAGGTAACAATCGAAACATACATTGGGTGTTCAGCAACATGGTCTTACTACCAGGCACCCTGGATAACATTAAATAATGTAGATTCAATAGGGCATCATTCCATCGCAATTCTTGTCATCGCAAGAATGGCCGTGGGGGTGAAATATGGCGTGATTAAATATAAAAAATGTGCACAAAATCCAACATTTCTGCTTGTATAGCTTACATTGTTAGCAATACAGTACTCGTGGTCGGGCTTGATCAGCCTGCTCACAGTTAGCCGCAATTTGCAACACTAGATATTGTTTTTACATGTTTAATCTAGAGTTGCAACAACAACCATTGACAGCCCATACATCCAAACAGAAAAGTCCTATCCCATTGTATTAAACGTTAAACTCAACAACATTGCAGATGTACAGAAAGCTGTAATTATGCTTTTCTGCAGAAATTCCTTGCAGGTGATTACTTTTTGTATTTTTCTATGAGTGAGTTTGAAATCACTCAACTGCTCAAGTTGACTCAACGGCCCTACGGACCATCTTTTTTAAATTGCACATAATGCAGGAGGCAGCAGGACATTGTGTTATTGAAAATGACAAATATATTGAATCAGATAGGACTTTTCTGTTTGGATGTAGCCTATGAGCTAAATTCAACATAGTAAAAATAAATCTAGAGTTGCAAATTGCGGCTAGGTCATGATCAAATATGTGCAAAATTGTCTGTGTCTTAGAAGTAAAACCGATTGATTACATCACTTGCACATCAACCAGTATAACGTTACATTTTGTTTTTTAAATCTGGTTTTAATGTCGCTGATGTTATCCGTCTGTCGATAAAAAACCTGGGGTAGAAGCTTGTTCCATCATGTACCACAATGAATAATAAAAAAAAATACAGAAAACACATCCCTCCGTATGAAAATGTACACCAACATTATTGATTCCGTCTTAATAATCGTGACGCTTAAGTGATCTATGCTTAAGTCGTGCACCGGTGCCGCACGCCAACAATAGCAGATCTACAAGCTCTGAGGACGAGTCGTTGTGAGCATGTAGATGTTGCTATTGTTAGTGCCGTGACACACACACACAGCACACAAACAACTAGAACTAGACTAAACTATTTCTAACATTAATATCCTGATGACAAAAAAACACTACAAATGGAATCTAGATAAAGCAGTAGTTCACCCAAAAACGTACTTATTTTCTAGCAATTACACACACCCGCCTTGAATTCACAGAGATTCTTTCTGGGCCCAGACAGCGAGGGGGGGGGGGGGGGGGGGGGGGGGGGGAGTGATGCTGCAGTCAGAACTGCAGCATCACTCCCAATCTTCCGCCGTAGTCTGAAAACCCGACTCCATCATGGCCCATAGCACTTACCCTACCCCCTTAGATAGCATTTCTGTAGACTTAGATAGCATTTGATACAGACTCATAGCATGTATGTAGACAGCACTATAATTGCATTGTATGTAGTCATAGCACGTTGTGTATAGCATAGTAGTATATATGTATAGTTTCATTATATAGATATTCCACTGTTACTTTCTTAGCTTACGCATGTTTCATGATAAATGTTTTTATGTGATGTACCCATGCTTTTTTGTTCTTGCTTAATGTAAGTCGCTCTAGATTAAGAGCGTCTGCTAAATGCCTAAATTGTAAAATTGTAAATTGTGTAGAGTGGCCACATGGCAACTGGAAGGAAGGTTGGGCAAGACTCTGAACCCCTAATTGCTCCCGATGTGCAGGTTGATGTCTTGCATGGTTTCCTCCGCCATTGGTGTACGAATGTGTGTGAATGGGTGAATGTAATGCACAATCTATGTAAAGCGCCTTGGATAAACGCGCTATATAAAATGCACCATTTACCAATCATTTGATGACTGGTGGAGACTCACAGGCCCCTTTTACACCAGGGTTGAACCGGTTCAGTTCTTTTTTCCCCACCTACTATTGAACCAGTTCAGAGCGTTTACACTGAAAATGAACTGGTTCAGAACCCTAAAAGGTAGCAGGTTCCGTGAAATCACCAAGGTTCCAATAATCTAGAACGGAACCAGTTTGGTGGAAAATGAACCAGTTCTAGAACCAAAGTTTATTTGGTAGAAAAGGGGGCCAAAGAGTCTCCTACTACTAACGATGATCCGGTCATCGAAATATTGTCTTACGAATGCGACAAACAAAAAGAATCCCCGTGAATTCAAGGCTTCACGGGACGTGTAATTGACTACAAATAAGTCATTTTGTGTATACTACTCCTTAACCCATTAAGACCTGGAACGCATCTGTGTCACTGTATAGCTTTTAACCACTTTAACCATTATTTTAAACTTTAGCTGTTGAGGAATAGCAGATCTACAAGCTCGGCACCGAGTGCCGCGCTACTAGCTTGTAGATCTGCTATTTTAGAAAAATTGTGAAAATGTGGCGCAAATCTTTTAATATATATTCTTTCCCAGCGAACATTTTAACTCAAATCTTTGTTTCTGGGAGGTCCCTGGAACAAAATATTTTAAGATATCGGGTACGCACCAAATACATATAATTTCAGGGGTCCTTGACATGAGATAGTTTGGAGCACCAGTGATATAGAAACAACAGGTATTACAGAAAAAACTGTCTTAGGGCCGATTCATACTCCTATTTTACCGCTGTTTCGGCGCTGTAGTGCCGAAATGATTTCGGCTGAAATCTTTTTAGGACGGCACCCGCCCCCCGAACCTCAAATGACGTCACATTGTAGGCTCTACAGCGCCGAACCGACTTTTATTCTGCTCTAAAATAGGAGTATGAATCGGCCCTTAGACTTAGAAGACATTTCTTTTAGAATCGGCCTCAGGTCTAAATGGTTAAACAAAAAAAGAAGGAAAAAAAGGCGTATCGCTGGTTAAAAACTCAGTCTTCGACCTTGTGCGCCGGCCGACAGAAGGTCCAGTGGTGCTCCACGGTGTTCTCGTTGGCACGCTCACTCATGTGGTGCACGCGCGTGTTGCGTATTGTGAACCCTTGCTTCGTGATGTAGTCAATCAGGTGGACGCGCAGCGCCACCTCCTGGTGGTAGTCGCACGGGCCGAAGGTGAAGCTCACCTGGCAGTCGCGCGTGTCCATCATGTGCTTGTTCCACTTGGTGAAGGAGTTGGAGATGCCCTCGAGCAGCGAGTGCACCTTGGTGGTGACCGTGAGCTGCGTGATGATCACTGCCACCGGGTTCGAGTACTTGGAGAGCTTGCGCGTGCTCGACAGCTCCACGACCTTAGTGGATGTATAGGAAGGAAAGGAAAGGAAAGAAAGTGTGTTATTTATGGAGACTCTGAGAAATTACTACAGTGGTGGGTGGGAAGAAAACATACTCTGTTGCAGCAAGTAAAAACAAAGTCCGGAATTCAAAAAGAATTAATGCGTCACAATGTGACGCATTGTGAGCTTGTAGATCGTCTAATTTCAAATGTGTGTGTAATTGTGTATATATAAAATCTAGAAATTGGAAGAGAACAAATAAATCTATTTAATTAATACAAATATAATTATTTTTGTAATAAAAATAACCAAGCTTCGGCTTCAGCCAATAACTTTTCGGGCCAAATAATAGGCACTTTGTTGAGCAAGTTGTGTACTGTAACTGTACTGTAAAAATTGCTCCACAACTGTTTCGTTTAAAACAAAACAAAAATCTGACCCGCCTGAAGTGAGTGGTGCTGTACTGTAATTGTACTGTACTGTACTGTGTGTGTCTGTGTGATAAGCTGTGCAACAGTGACACTTGGTGGTAAACAAACATTATACATCGTACAGCTCCCAGGGACAGACCCAGGGACACACATAGCTGTCTATAGGAGTGGTTGCACCACTCCAAAATAAAATAAAATAAATGCCCGAACGAACAAATTAACTAATAACCAACACCTGCTCGAAGACGTCGGGAGGGTACAGCGGCTTGGGCTCGCTCAGGCACTGGATGAGCGGCTCGATCTGGTAGAAGTCGGCCTCCTTGCGCAGCAGGTCAGTCTCCGTGAAGTCCACAGGCAACGTGAGCTCCGACGTGCGCAGGAAGTTGAGCACGTAGCGGAAGAGGGAGCCGTCGCGGTCGATGAAGTAGTGGCCCTGGGCGTCACGCGTGGTGGGGAAGTCCCCGCGGAACATGGCGCCCAGCATGGAGTCCGGGTAGCGCTGCAGCGTGGACAGGCTGGTGGTGTACAGGGCGCCGCCCACGTTCAACGTCACAGGACTCATCTGCACATCATCGGCGACAAAGAGAGAGATAGAAATTATTTTAACCCATTTCGATCTGAGGACGATTCTACAAATGTCTTCTAAATCGTGACAGTTTTCTGAAAAACCCATGTTTGTCGTTCTCAAACATTTTCATGTCAAGGACCCCCAAATATATATAAAATTGGCCGCCGACCCCCATCTGAAAATGGGTTGTTCCAGGGACCACCTCCCAGAAGCAAAGATTCGAGTTAAAAACGTTCGCTCTGAAAGAATATATATTCAAAGCTTTGCACCACATGTTCATGATTTTTCAAAAATAGCAGATCTACAAGCTCGAGCTTGTAGATCTGCTATATTTCAATAGCAGCTTAAGTGTAACATAATGCTTAAAACACCAAAAGGGGTTCCCGTCCAAAATGGGTTAACGGTGAGACTGTGTGGAAAGACGAGGTGGCAGTGGCTCAGGGGTAGAGTGACCGGATGTGAACCGCAAGTTTAAACCCGGGGCTCCCCTCAGAGTTAGTGTCGAAGTGTCCTTGAGCAAGACTCTGTACCCCCAATTTGCTCCCAATGTGCAGGTTGGTGCCTTGCATTTTATACTTTAACTATTGAAAAATAGCAGATCTACAAGCTCATAGTGCGGTACCAAGTCCCTGGAACAGTCAGCAGCCAATTACATATATTTTCGGGGGTCCTTGACATGAAACTTTTTGAGAATGACTGACATAGAAACATGTGTTCTTCATAAAACGGTCAGGATATAGAAGGCATTTGTAAAATCGTCCTCAGGTCTAAATGGGTTAAAATGCTGGTTATCGGCAAGTGGTGACGGTGAGAGAGTATGCCAGTCAATGTCGTTCCCATGCCACATTTATCACATGAATGATGTCGTATTTTGAATAAATTAAATAAATGGTGCATTTATATAGCGGCTTTATCCAAGGCGCTTTACATAGATTGTGCATTGCATTACATTCACCCATTCACACACACACACCGATGACAGAGGAAACCATGCAAGGCACCAACCTGCACATCAGGAGGTTCAGTGTCTTGGCTCAAGGACACTTTGACACCAACTCTGGAGGAGCCCAATGCTTCGGTTGATGTTGCACTACTGTTTTATACTCTTACTGTACTATTTACATTATATTAAATGGTAGCTGCATTTTTAATAATTATCAATGGAATTTGTATTTATTTCTAGATCAGTCGTTCTCAAACTTTAATTTCAAGAGTGTACAAATGGAACCAAATGGACCTGTATGGTTCCATTTGTACACTCTGTAAGCTGCAGTAATATCTCGAATACTTTACGGCGGTCATATGATCATGTTAGGGGAACAATCTGGATGCAACACAAACGGTGTGATGTAATCACAAGTCTGCCCTTTGTTAAAAACACACAATGTGCTGGTACAGCGGAGATGTCTTAAGAGAAGTTGTGGTTTTAGTAGCATGACATTCTCGCACGCCTCTTTAACTCCTTGTGTGTGTGTGTGTGTGTGTGTGTGTGTGTGTGTGTGTGTAACGAAGCGACAGGCATGTACTGCTGCAACATGCATTATCGGTCACCTGTTTCAAATTGCACAACTTGTATAACATCGTTGAAAAGTAAATGGTCCATTATAAAATGATAGGTACATTTTTAATTTCTGTTAAATTTAACTTACATTCTGGGGGCCGTGTGCGAAAAAGAAAAAGAGTCATACCTCAATGTTTATGCCAAAAATACCTACATAGCTAGCAACAATGAAAATAGCACATTATAGGTAAAAAACAGTGCTCTTATTGGGCCTGATTCTTCAACGCGCTTCCGCTTATATATTGACGTGACGCTAGCGGAAAGGCATTTACGTGGATTTCCCACATTAATTTGGAATTCATGAAAATGGCCGTGAACTTGACGCTGTCTTTGGTTGGTCGGAAATTCCGCTAAATCCTCCGCCACCTCTTTAGGTGGCGGAGAAATTTTCGGAAGCATACACTTGCATATAGATTTATTCAGAAGGCTTTAGTCTTCATGCTGAATCAATAAATAGTCCCCAAATCTCAGATAAAATATGTAGGCATGTGTCCCCAACATATTGGTCGATCAGCACATAAAAAAACGATATATATATATATATAAAAGCCGAGTGCACTTGTATGCCTAAATGCATGCATTATAGGCAAGTTAGCCTATAGAGTCCCATACAGAAACTGCCCCGCAAGCACGACACATTTCTATTTATTTATTAGGATATTTATATCATGCGCGATTGGGGCTGCAGCTCACTGGCAGCCTTCTACTCGGAAGTGCAACGGTTGTGAGCTTGTAGATCGGATCTCGCGGACTCGCGCTGCATGTTAAAAAACAAATTCACAGTTATAATAAGAACATAGGCTTATCTGCATTCTGCACTGTACGAATCCAACATAGTTTAGTGTAGACAGTAATGCCTGCAGTAGGCGTGTGTGTGTGTGTGTGTGTGTGTGTGTGTGTGTGTTTGAAAGTCGGCCAGTCATATCAGTTTTAAACCATGCAGCTCGCCTCCACTCGTGAACATGACGGACAGACAGACAGAATTTATAATAATGTATATTGATATTGATCACATGGATGCCACACACAGAATAGTTTAACTCACTGGATTATAATTTCTTCAGACAAGAGGATCCCAGGCCTATAATATATTTACTTATGAATGTATGGGCTACTGTTCTTTATCGCGCAACAGTGTCGAGGGCCCATGCAGCCCCCCTCCCTCTCTCGTCTCTCTCTCTCTCTCGCTCTCTCTGAAAAGACGACTTTTGCATTGACAAAAATATCGGATATGTTTTACCTCTGCAAAGGTGTGAGTGAGCACCCGCCTTGGTCCCGAACTTAATTAAATAAATTATAATTATATTGCTTCAGCGGAGCACACACTGTTGTAAGCTTGGATATAGCAGTGACCGCGGCTGTGATCTCAGACAAACTGCTGTCTGCTGAGTCATGCTTGAAGCCTTTTATGGTCGATATGGGGCGTGGATCAATGCAGATGAGGTTGTCGGTTGCTTTTCCGATCACTTTGCACCCGCTGCTTTCAGTATGACATACACCTGCGATACGCCAGCGCACCTGTGGTACACACCACTCTCTGAATAACACGTCATCTCAACGTAGCTTGATCGGACGGATAAATACGATATCTGTTTCCGTCACCGTTACACTCTGGCGCATTTCGTTTTTGAAGAATCAGGACCATTGAGTGGTACGGAGCTATGTGTGTGTGTGGGTGGGTGGGTTCCTGGGTGCGTCTGAGCACGAAAACAGCACGGTTGTTTTTCACCACCTGTGCGCAACCTAACACACACACAAACACACACGCACATATTAACTGTATATATGGTGATTTCGGGTGTGCCAGTACAGTACAGTGACAGTACAGTAGAGGGACCCCCACACGGTAACTGTCATTTCTCAACCGTTTCGGACGCGGGGCGGCTCGCCGGAATCGGGCCGGCACCCTGGGTGCGTTCCTGTGGGTTAGTACAGTGACAGTACAGTAGAGGCTACAGTAGAGGGACCCCCACAAGGTAACTGTCATTTCTCAACCGTTTCTGACGCGGGGCGGCTCGCCGGAATCGGGCTGGCACCCTGGGTGCGTTCCTGTAAAAAGAAAATCACACCCGTGTGCAGTGAGTGGTGCAACTCCGTGTGGGGGTGGGGGGGGAGTTGCACCACTCACTTCACACGGGTGATTTTTTTACATTCCACAGACCAGAGCGCTCTGGGCTCTGGCCACGTTCAGGTGTTTAGACCAGGGGTGCAGTCAGACAGATATTTTGTGAAGCGACTAAGGAAATCGGGATTTCCTGAAAGTTCATATAATGGCCTGTTGTGGCGCTGTCATTGGGCCCAAAAAAACCCCATAGCCCCATAGAAGTCCATGTATTTGGGCCCAACTTCACCTAGTATTACCTTAATAAACATGGGCATGAATACTTTCTGCTTCCAGTCACTAGTTTAAAGTCTCATTTCTAATGTCATAATATTCTTTTTGGAAAATTATGGTCCCATTTATTAAAAGAATTACCATAAAGTCACGTATGTTCTGAGGGGCGTGGCTACCGTTAGTCTATGATCGGGATTCCCCTCCCACTCGAGTCAAAAAAAAAAAAAAAACGAACTAAGAAGAATTAGAAGGGGGGAAGTCCCGCCTCGTTGTCTGGGCCAGCCAATGGCCAGCTGGGCCAAAACGGATCTAGAAAGATGGCGATTTACAATTCAAGGACTGACAGGCTTCAATTTACGTTCATGTTAGACCCGGGGAACGCTTTGTCCATATTTTTTACAGTCTATGGTTTAGACATATATCTAGTGTTGTGTTTATAGACGGTTGCGTCCCCCTCTCAAACGAGCACTTGCCCGGTCGGGCAACCTGAAAGCAAACTCCAGCTTAGTGTTGATTCCTGTCCTGAGCACCAAGTTGTAAGCAGCGCAGACATCTTAAATGTATGAATCATTCATTAATCCAACTCTTACCCTATTTCCCCAGTCTCCATTATCCATTTGTAGATAAAGTTGCCCACTTCACTTCCAGGACCAGGTCAACTGGGGAGCAGAGAATGTAGCTCAGCTTACTTCAATAAAGGCACCCTTGGAAAAGACAGACATCACTGTTTTTATTTAAGGTAATTGTTTTTGCATAATAATCGTCATAATTGTTTCCATGTAGATTTTTTTCTTTTTTTAAGAAAAAAAGTGAAAGAGCAGATCTACAAGCTCAAAACGCATCATGATGTGACGCGATTTTAGCTTGTAGATCGGCCATTTCCACCATTCATATAAAGCATAAAGTTATTAAATAATCTAAGTTAGCTGTCATATCTGCCCCGTGTGCACCTTTAGAGCCTAAAAGCCAAACGGAAGTGTAACACTGGGTTAGAACACAGGGCGGCAGTGGCTCAGGGTGTAGAGCGGCCGCTTGGGTCCCGGATTGCTCCCCCAGAGCAAGTGTCAAAGTCTCCTTGTCTGAGCAAGAACCCCATTGCTCCGGTGAGCAGGTCATGGTTTTTTTCATGTGCTTTTTGAGCGGTGCTTCTGCTCCAATACGCAGCTATGTGTGTCTGTCTGTCTGTCTGTCTCTGTGTCTGTATGTCTGAGCATGGAAAGCTGCAACACGGTAACTATTACTTCTCGACCGTTTCGGATGCAGGGAGGCTCGCCGGAGCCGGGCGGGCCTCAGGTGTAATTTCCTTTGTCTGCTCTGAAGAAGGCTCTGCTGAAATGCGGCAACGTTCGCTAAATAAAGAGAAATTGCATCTTTAATTTTGGAGTCCCTCTTTTTCCATTTAGTTGGTTTATGAGTTAAGTGTATGAATGTGTCTGTGTGAATCTGTGTGTGATGTGTGGGTTCCATTTGTACAATATCTGGTTTATGCAGGTCCAGGGGAAAGAAAATGCCCAAGGATCTACCCATCAATCAAGCAGAGGCAAGATGCACATTTTATAATTTATTCAAGATGGCTTTCTTGCTCCTGATGTGGTGAGAATGTTTCTCAATTATTCCCATCATTAGATGCAGCAGTGGTTTAGCAGCTTCATGCTGTAGACTGCAGCATGTTGCACTATGAGCACTAATATCCTATAGTTTACTGAGACACTGTCTCTCTGCATTCTATGATCCTATACTTTACTGAGACACTACAGCACTGTCTCTCTGCAGTCTATGATCCTATACTTTACTGAGACACTACAGCACTGTCTCTCTGCAGTCTATGATCCTATAGTTTACTGAGACGCTACACTGTCTCTCTGCATTCTATAATCCTAGTTTACTGAGACACTACAGCACTGTCTCTCTTAGCCGCAATTTGCAACTCTAGATTTTTTTATAATGGGATGAATCTAGAGTTGCAATACCCTCCATTGACTCCCCACTCATCTTTTTTGGTTTGCGATCTGCTTGTCTTAAACGACGTTAAACTCACCAACATTGCAGCTGTAATACAAGCTTGAATTATCCTCTTTCAATCTGCCGAGCTTGTTTTTCATAAAAATCCACCATAGAGATGTTATGAGCTACTTTCTGTCAAGACATCCTCTGCAAGTGATTCTGGAGTTTGGAAGCACTCGTCGTATGTCACTGAACGGCCCTGCGTTCCACCTGTTTCGAATTTGCACATAATGCAGGAGGCAGCAGCGCGACCCGTTAATAAAAACGAGTGCTTCCAAACTGCAACACTTAGAAAAATAATCACTTGCAGAGGATGTCTTGACAGAAAGTAGCTCATAACATCTCTACGGTGGATTTTTATGAAAAACAAGCTCGGCAGATTGAAAGAGGATAATTCAAGCTTGTACTACAGCTGCAATGTTGGTGAGTTTAACGTTGTTTAAGACAAGCAGATCGCAAACCAAAAAAGATGAGTGGGGAGTCAATGGAGGGAATTGCAACTCTGGATTCATCCCATTATAAAAAAATCTAGAGTTGCAAATTGCGGCTATGTCTCTCTGCATTCTATGATCCTATAGTTTACTGAGACACTACAGCACTGTCTCTCTGTATTCTATGATCCTATAGTTTACTGAGATGAGACGTCACACTACACTGTCTCTCTGCATTCTATGATCCTATAGTTTACTGAGACACTACAGCAACAGCACTGTCTCTCTGCATTCTATGATCCTATAGTTTACTGAGACACTACAGCAACAGCACTGTCTCTCTGCATTCTATGATCCTATAGTTTACTGAGACACTACACTGTCTCTCTGCATTCTCTATGATCCTATAGTTTACTGAGACACTACAGCACTGTCTCTCTGCATTCTATGATCCTATAGTTTACTGAGACACTACAGCAACAGCACTGTCTCTCTGCATTCTATGATCCTATAGTTTACTGAGACACTACAGCAACAGCACTGTCTCTCTGCATTCTATGATCCTATAGTTTACTGAGACACTACACTGTCTCTCTGCATTCTCTATGATCCTATAGTTTACTGAGACACTACAGCACTGTCTCTCTGCATTCTATGATCCTATAGTTTACTGAGACACTACACTGTCTCTCTGCATTCTATGATCCTATAGTTTACTGAGACACTACACTGTCTCTCTGCATTCTATGATCCTATAGTTTACTGAGACACTACACTGTCTCTCTGCATTCTATGATCCTATAGTTTACTGAGACACTACAGCACTGTCTCTCTGCATTCTATGATCCTATAGTTTACTGAGACACTACACTGTCTCTCTGCATTCTATGATCCTATAGTTTACTGAGACACTACACTGTCTCTCTGCATTCTATGATCCTATAGTTTACAGACACTACACTGTCTCTCTGCATTCTATGATCCTATAGTTTACTGAGACACTACAGCACTGTCTCTATGCATTTAATGTATACATGTGTTCCCCTGTGATCCTATAATTTACTAAGACACTACACTATCTCTATATGCATAAATGATCATCTGCTAAAAGGTCATGACAGTAAATTGTAACCTGGAGATAAACAAACCAAACCTGGCTAACGAGCTATAGGTTTAGCAGCAGGCAACAATCACCAAACAACGATTGATCCAGAATGTAAATGATCTCCCAGGGAGGGATAACAACAACAACATAGGCTACTACTGCAGAATGGATGGATGCATTGCTGCTCATTGCTATGCACTGTATGCAGACAGACAGACGGACGGACGGACGGACGGAGGCTAGGCTAGCCAGCTAGCATCACTACAGTAACACAGAAACAATTAGCTAACATCCTAGTTAGCCACAGCTATCCGCTAAATGATGATAAAACTGAACATTTATAGGGAGTGAAATGTTGAATTAAAACAACGTCCTTACCAGCTCTGTGTGTGTTGACCTGCAGCCCTCTCTAAACAACGACCCAGAGACGGCTCAGTGTGTGTAGATTATTAGAAACACACACATTAGATATTCACTGATGTTTGCAGACATTTACAGTTAATAGTTAACAGGATGGATGATCCTACAGGCCAGGCAGAGCATGCGCACTGTGTGCTACTACCGCAGTCACAGTGTTGCCAGGTTCAGCATAAGCAACCAGGTTTTGAAATTGATTGATTGATTGAAATATTTATTAACAGTTTGTAGAATTTACAGTACATTTTAAGCACAAACTCAATACAAAGACTGTCAACTGTGAGTGGACGACCCAATTAAGCATTACACTTGTTTACAACAGGGTCCACATTGTTCAATTCATCAAAACATTTAAAGACATACAAACATTTAGAGACATACAAATAGACATTTCTATGTAGCTAAATTCATCATATGGGAAGCAAAAAAGGGAAAAGATACAATATACAGTGAGGGAAAAAGGGGTGGGGGGGGATTCAGATTTTACAGAGGCCAGTTTCGAATTGCAGCCATCCGTAGGTGCCCTTTGAGAGCGGTTTTGAAGGAGTCAAGGGATTCACATGTCTTAATGACTGTTGGTAGGGCGTTCCACATTTTGGTGGCATAGGAGCGAAAAGTATTTAGTCCCTTGTTTGTGCCGAATCTGGGTTGTACATGGTTTGTTGCACTCCCTCTGGTGTTGTGGGTGTGGACTTCGTTTACATTAAGGAAGTATTTAGACAGGTACATGGGTATCTTGGTGGTGTATCGAATCTTGTGGACCAGACCCATTGCAAGATGCTGTACTCTGTCGACGACCCTAAGCCATCCCAGCCTGTCAAAGTGGGCAGGGGTGAGGTGGGTTCGGGGGGTGAGGCCAAGTAGGAGCCTGACCAGTTTGTTTTGGGAGGTCTGGAGCCTTGTTTTAAGGGCCTTTGAGGTGCTGTGGTACCAAGAGGTGGATGCATAGTCAAAGAAACCTTGTACGAGGGCTCCTGTTAAGGTCTTCAAGGTGTTTTTGCTGACCAGTGAGGAGATCCTGTAAAGGAATCTTGTTCTTTGATTGACTTTTTTGATTACGTTGGTGGCCATCTTATCACCGGAAAGATTGGCCTCCAGGATGGAACCTAGGTAGGTAATTTGATCTTTTCGTGTGATAATATTGTCACCCACTCTAACCAAGAAGCCATCTGCCTTGCTGAGATTACTATTTGATCCGAAGAGGATGGATTCAGTTTTTCCCAGGTGTAAGGATAGTTTGTTATCAGCGAGCCAGGTGCAGATTCTACCGAGTTCAGAGCTGAGGGTCTTTTCAACCTGCAGTTTGTTCCTGTCCGAGACCAGCAGTGCTGAGTCATCTGCGAACTGGAACAAGTTGCAGTCACAAGCTGATGTCATATCGTTAACATAATAGGAACAGTAAAGGCTTCTTTGTGGAAGACCACAGCTCACTGGGAGGAGGAGGGGGGGGGGCAGTGTTCCGTTCACCTCCACCATCTGTTCTCTCCCCTCCAGGTAGGATTGCATCCAGCTCACTGTTGTGCTATCAAACTTGTGCAACAAACTTCACAAGTAATTGGCCATTCTGCATTGCTACAAACTTTACAAGTAAATGGCCATACCGTTTTATGAATCCGCATGTGACTTTTTAAATTTTTCTTTCGAGAAAACATTTCTCCACAGACTGTACAACTAAAACCTTTCTTCCCTGTGTGAATCATCATGTGCTTCTCCATATTTCCCTTGTGATTAAACGTTTTACAGCACACTGTACAACTAAAACTTTTCTTCCCAGTGTGCATGGAATGAGTTTCTTTCGATGGTTTCAGTCCCTTGTGTGACTTCAGTGTGTTTAAAAATGACTGATATACACCGGGCTGCCACTCATCACTGTCTTCAACCTCTTCTGGTCTTTGAAGTAGCTCCTCCTGCTCATCTTTAATGTGTGGAGGCTCTGGTTCCTCCTGGACTAGACTGGAGCTCTTCTCCTTTTCAGCGGAAAGCTCCTTTTTACACACAGGGAGGTGCAGGACGTCTAGGGAAGAACACACAATGAAAGCAACCATAACACATTTTAATTGTACCTTTTTATTTATTTTTTCATTAAAACACATTCACTGCTATTGACGTAGATCTACATCATAGCCAATTCAGTGGTTGAGAATGAGCACTGATGCCGTAGCTTTATCTGAATGGTTCTTTTTTGTAGGATACAACCTCATGAAACACATTTGAACGACTACAACGACGAAAATTAATAGTGTACTATAAACAGACTGCGAAAATTGAATTAACTAACTGTTAAGTGTCAGTATTTACCAGTATGTCCAGAGATGCCGCTGTTGGTATCGTCTTCCTGGTTCACCTCCAGTTTAATGGTGTTAGGTACAGAGGTTTGGGTGGTGTAAACCTCCTGTTTAATGGTGCTAGGTACACAGGTCTGGGTGATGTAAACTTCCTTTTTAATGTTGTTAGGTACAGAGGTTTGGGTGGTGTAAACCTCCTGTTTAATGGTGCTAGGTACAGAGGTTTGGGTGGTGTAAACCTCCTGTTTAATGGTGCTAGGTACACAGGTCTGGGTGATGTAAACTTCCTGTTTAATGTTGTTAGGTACAGAGGTTTGGGTGGTGTAAACCTGTTTAATGTTGTTAGGTACAGAGGTTTGGGTGGTGTAAACCTCCTGTTTAATGGTGCTAGTAGTAGGTACAGAGGTCTGGGTGGATGTGGATCTTTGCAGTTTGACCATGGTCTCTCCATCTCCGTTCGATGAGACATCATCCAAAACACGTTTCACTGTTTGTCTCAATTCTGGGGAAGAAAAACAAAGTCAAAATATGTTAGGAGGATACACGTCAGACTGTCACCCAGGCGGAGACATATTCATTTGTAAGTGTTTTGACCACCCCTCTAGACCAGAAGTCACGCTGGCTGGACCAGGCTAGTCTCCCATTCGCTTAGAAGCCAGCCAATCATGCAAATATCACCATTAGACCACGTGACTACAAAGTTGATCAGCTCTGCAAGCTGATAAGAATCCACAGCACACCACTGCATACACACGTCTCAGAGAGAGAGAGAGAGAGAGAGAGAGAGAGAGAGTGCGGATGAAAACTAAACTGGATAGACCACCACTGCAAATGATCATCCTACATCTCAAATATAAGTCTACAACCATTTCTCTCAAATTGACCAGTCAAACTAAAATCCACGATTTTAGACACTTTGCTCCAACCTCCAGGGATTGGATGGCTCGTTGAGCACTAATTAACTGCAGCTGTAAATGCTTGGCTTGTGTATGTTGTTTTCTGCAGCCTCCTAGATATTAAGTGGGACGGCGGTGGGCGATGGCTCAAGGCAAGGGTAGTGACCGGATGGGAACCGCAAGGTTGCCAGTTCGAACCCGGGCTCCCCCAAGGTTAGTGTCGAAGACTCTGAAACCCTAATTGCTCCCGATGTGCAGGTTGGTGCCTTGCATGGTTTCCCCCGCCATCGGTGTGAGTGAATTTGTGAATGTAATGCACAATCTAGATTAGTCCGGCAGCCGACAGGCTTCTTTTGTTTAAAGTGGGAAAGTCTTTTTTATTGCTAAAATATTGTGTATATAAACTTCCCTTATGCTTGAAACGTATATTCAGTGATTTCACTTAATTCAAATATCACTTCTTTTTTGTTTTGTTGTTATAATCCTCCCTACTATAGAGCAGAGCCGAAGAGTTTGATCAATCCTCAAGGGGGCCCGTTTTTCATCCTGGTGCTCCTTGAACCAGGCGAGTCTCTTTGGTGAATTCTTGATCAGTGTTATTATGTCATGACTCAAGAACAACTACCATGAAATTCTGACACGCTTTGATGTTGTGGACATCTGGCTAGGTGAAAACAAAAGAAACCCGATTAGCATTTGAGTACTTGGGTGACACTTTTAACACCTCTTGGACGGCCAGCGGAGTAGTCTCTCAAGACAGACTGTTGCCTCGCAACAGTTGAGGAATAACAGGGGAGGCGCTGTTTTCCCGAATATTTGACGATTCTCAGATTGCCGGCGAAGAGGTCCAAAATGTTCGGAATTCCCAGAAAATCTGTAATGTAAATGTAAAATGTCCACGGAAATCTTCATGGGGGCCTAAAGGCCCGGGCCCTGGGAGTCTTCATGGGGGCTGTGGCCCCGTGGCCCCCACAGACTCTACGTGGTTGCTATAGTGTGCTGACCATATAATGAGTCCCCAGTTAACCCCTGGGGTAAAAAAAACCTTTCGTTTTTGGCTAGATGGTCCTTCATCCAATCAGGATAGAGAGGGGCCTTCCGCCAATCATGATCGAGCGGGGGCGGGCCTTGGTGTGCGTGCCTTTTGCGTGTCCTGCCACTGTGCATGTGCACATCCTGTTACCGGGGCAGACCGGGTTTTCACTGAATGCTCCTTTAAATAGCATGTGACGTGTCAAACAAGGGGGTTTTCGTGATTCTGAATACATTCCAAGCATTAGTTTTGCACAAAATACTCTCCTTGGGCTAAAAACAGCCATAGCCACTTGGCCAAAATGTGCTGACCGCGTCATATTTTGTATTGGAATGTATTCAGAATCATAAAAAAACCCTAGTTTGACATGTCACAGTTGTCACATGCTACTAAAAGCATAAGGGAAGTTTGACATTTTTGTCTGCCATAGGATGTTAATGGTAGGGTCACAAGAAACCCCTATAAAAACATTGCCCAATAGTGACAGCCGGTCAGCAAGTAGGCCTAAGTGGATTCATGAATGTATAGACAACATTTTAGGCCAATAAAAAAAGATTAGGCCTATACCAAATTTCCCACCCGTTCAGGTCGACTGCCAGACTATATATAAATGCACCATTTACCTAGAAATTTCCTGTAGAGCAGGGGTCTTCAACAGGGGGTCCTCAGAGTTACTACATGGAGGGCTCCAAAGTTTTGTGTGATAGAACCTATCCTATGAAGTCGTCCTTAGCCCATCGTTTTTTTTCCATTTTTTCTTTATGGAGAACTTCTAATATAACGCTAAGAACCAGAGTATTATATGACATGAAGCATTATGAACCACCAACCTGCTCTATGTAGTCTGATGTGTGGCTGTAGCATCACGTCCAGCAGTTTGTTCTGTAACTTCTGTTTCTCCAGCAGATTTTCTAGTGTCTCCATCTCTCTCTGGAAGAGGTTGAACATGAAATCTCTCAGCGCGCCGAGGCGCACGAACAAAATCATTCGGACATTATGCGTCACACTACAAACATCATCGCCAAGCGGTTTGTCCAAAACGCACAATATCTCCTCTCCCATCAACGTCATGTGTTCATTTATCTTCAGCCGTACAGACTCCATTTGACTCCTTTTACCTCCTGTAGGAGACATTCTCACCAACAGAACTGTAATATACTAATATAATGTGTTATATAATGTATAAAGCTCGCTCTCTGTACTTCCCAGGTTGAGGATTGCAACGCCACTATGCTGAAAACTTTTCAGTGAAAAGGCCATGGGAAAAGGCTCATGAAAATATAAATATAAACATAAACAACACGCATTTACTTCCGGGTTAACGACGCGGCATGAGCAGCAAAGGATGCGGTTCAGGCACTGTTGCCTTTCGCCACCTGGTGGAGGAGGTGTGCAAAAGATGGATGGATGGATGGAAGTGATCAGTTTGCACAAAGTACAAAGGTACTACAATGATTGGGCCATGATGGCTTGTTCCCACTGTGGCCACAGATTAGATAGAGATACAGACAGAGACAGACAGACAGACAGACACAGACAGACAGACGGCATCTGAAACGTTTAGGTTTTAGTTGACTACATCTATAGTTGATTTATATGTTATGTTTATTTATTTGACATGGACATCACAATCACATAGCACGAGCATGTATATAGCACGAGTTCTAGTTCTGTTTTCAACACCTGTCCACATTGATTGATTGATGTATTTATTCAATGTGTAGAATGGGTACATTTCAAACGAAAGCGCAACTCAATACAAAAACTGCTGTAACTGTGGACGACACCATAAAGCATAAGAGACGTACAAATATACACTTCAATATAAAAAAACAGGAAATCATCATAGAAGGGAAAAAGGGAAAAACATAGGCCTATACAAGGGGACCTTTCTAAAATAGAATACCACTATAGTCTAAAACCCAAATGCATTAACCTGTGAAACAAAACAAAACCAGATTGATTGATTGATTTATTAACAGTTTGCAGAATTACAGTACATTTCAAGTACAACTGTACAACTCAATACAAAAACTGTTAACAGTGAGTGGACAACACCATAAAGCATTACAATTGTTTACAATAGGGCCCACCATTTTCAATTCATCAAAACATTTAGAGACATACAAATATACACAATATAAAGTCAAAAGGAAATCATCATAGGAGGTCCAAAGGGAAAAGAAACATATACAGTGAGGGGGAACAGGGATGGGTGGGGGATTTTTTCGAATTGCAGCCGTCCGTATAGGTGCCCTTTGAGAGCAGTTTTGAAGGAGTCAAGGGATTCAAATGTCTTAATGACTGTTGGTAGGGCGTTCCACATTTTGGTGGCATAGGAGCAAAAATGAATTTAGTCCCTTGTTTGTGCCGAATCTGGGTTGCACATGGTTTGTTGAACTCCCTCTGGTGTTGTGGGTACTGTGGACTTCGTTTACATTAAGGAAGTATTTAGACAGGTACATGGGTATCTTGGTGGTGTAGCAAATCTTGTGGACCAGACCCATTGCAAGGTGCTGTACTCTGTCGTCAACCCTAAGCCATTCCAGCCTGTCAAAGTGGGCAGGGGTGAGGTGGGTTCGGGGAGTGAGGCCAAGTAGTAGCCTGACCAGTTTGTTTTGGGAAGTCTTGTTTTTAGGGCCTTAGAGGTGCTGTGGTACCAGGAGGTGCAAGCGTAGTCGAATAAACCTTGTACGAGGGCTCCTGTTAGGGTCTTCAAGGTGTTTTTGTTGACCAGTGGGGAGATCCTGTAGGCCTATAGGAATCTTGTACTTTGGTTGACCTTTTTGATTACGTTGGTGGCCATTTTATCACCGGAAAGATTTGCCTCCAGGATGGAACCTAGGTAGGTAATTTCATCTTTTCGTGTGATAATATTTAAACTAGTATTTGTCATTCCTGTTTGAACGTTTTATTTATTCAAAATAAATACATTGATTGTGTACAGATCCGAGTGTGCAACGCTTCCCTTAATTTTTTTCATTTATTCTGGAGGAAAAATATAATACAAATAAAAACTAAACAAAGTAATCGATCATAAATTGTAAATAATCAAGGCACATGTTATACATAATGGTGAAGTCATACTGTGTAAGTTCCAGCCCTACATGTGTCTGATATAATATATCATCTCAGATTCTCCTTTGAAAAATGCATTTGTTTCTGTTGAACTAACAGCATTTGGACCAAAGCGTTTTCCACAAACTGACGCTAAGGGTTATGAGTCCTCATGTGTGTTTTTAGATTACTCGATTGACAAAAGGCTTTGTTACAAACTTCACAGCTAAGGGGCTTTTCTCCTGTATGAGTTCTCATGTGTATTTTCAGATGATCGTTGCCACGAAAGCCTTTGTTACAAACTGTACAAGTCATGGGTTTTTCTCCCGTATGAGTCATTGTGTGTTTCTTCAGAGCACACTTTTGAGTAAAGCCTTGGTCACAAACCGTACAAGTATATGGCCGTTCCCCCGTATGAGTCATCATGTGTATTTTCAGATGGCTCCTGTGAATACAGCCGTGGCCACACACTGTACAAATAAAGGACTTTTCCCCTGTATGGGTCTTCATGTGTGGTTTTAGTTGACACAGCTGCCTAAAGCCTTTTTTACAAACTTCACAAGTATAGGGCTTTTCCCCTGTGTGAGTCCTCATGTGTATGTTTAGATCACATTTCTGAATACAACAGTGGCCACAAACTGTACATGTAAAGGGCTTTTCCCCTGTATGGGTCTTCCAGTGCGTTTTCAGATTCCATGAGTGTCTAAAGCCTTTATTGCAAACTTCACAAGCAAAGGGCCTTTCCTCTGTGTGAGACTTCATGTGCTTGTTCAGATCTGCCTTACGACCGTACAGTTTGCCACACACCGCACAGCTAAAACGTTCCTTCCCTGCCATGTGATCCTGGTCTCGGTTCTTGGGGGGACGCCCCCGCCTTGGCATGGAGTGAGTTTCTTGTGTTTTCATGTGTTCATCAGTTGAGTTGCTGGCTACAGGCCCTGTGTCTCTGTCTTCGCCATCACCATCATCATCACTTTTCACTGCTAGTATTGTCAGCATTGGCCCATCAACCTCTTCTGGCCTTTCCTGTTTAAAGTGTGGAGGTTGTGATATCTCGTGGACCAGACTGGAGCTCCTCTCCTCTTCAGAGGAAACCTCCTCTTTACACACAGGGAGTTGCAAGGAGTCTAGGGAAAAGACACAATGAAAGCAAACGCTTGATGACATATTTTAACTTAAAGATTTCTTTCATAACCGTGCGACTGATGGCAACCAATCGACACATGTATCATTGCAAAACGTCTGCCATAATCAGAACTATTTTTAAGGGGCGCTAGCCCGTTCTATAGACAGCTTTTGTCTCAAGATTTGCCATTGACAATAAAAGGGGAATTTAGGTCAAATGTCCGCTAAATCTTGTCCCGACACGTCTCAATATTTGCCACTGACAATGAACAGAGAAATTACATCAGAATTCTGCTAAATATGACGCCAATTAAACATCAAAACATTAAACGCCATTGACATTGATGGGAAAACTTAGGTCATATGTAAACGAGCAAATCAGCTAACAAATCACATGTTGGTTGGCTTGGCCAATAAGGGACCACCTCATGTACATCATGTAGAAATGTCAAATGTCCGCCAACATAAATTGATGTACGATGACAAGAGCGCCCCTCATTTCACACCGGTGTGATTTATTATTATTTTTAAACTTTGTTTTTATTTTTCGGTAAACAGGTGGGTCATGTTGGGCATCACAGTACATTTCGTAATTGTTACAAGTCATTTGTTACATTTCTATTATTAACTTTCATTGTGTTACAGTTCCAGGAGAGTAAGGGAATCCTCTTTGAGTAGTTTCAGTTCTTCTTAGTCCGTTCGTTCCCAGTTACAGGGTTCATGATAATTATACATCGGTATTCCATTTCTTGCTTTGTTGCTTAAATTAAATAAATCTTCTCGTAGGGAGCTCTCCGTGGTTTTGATCAGATGGATATACTAAGCTCTTAATTTCTGACTTCTGACCTGCCTCTCGTTCAATAATATGAATGTGAGGGACCATCGAGCGATTTTATCGAAACGAGAGAAAGGTAAGCAAGCAAAAACAAAAATTCCCGGAACGGTGGCCATAGCTTCCCGGCACCCTGAGCTTCTATTTTGAAGGAATCCCGGTGCTGATTGTGTTAAGGTGATGTGGTGTTCTGTACCCAGTAGGAGGTGGTCGTCGGCGTCGTTTCCGTCGCTCTCAGAGCTGGACGTGCTGTGGGAGGGGCTGCGGGGCCTCTTCCTCTGCCTGGGACTGGGAGGGGACACCTGGCCCGTCCCTGCCGTGTGCATGGCCAGGTCCTGGTTCCTGGCGGGGCGCCCGGGCCGCCTGCAGCAGGGTGGTCCGGCTGATTTAGTGTTCTTCTTGGTGAGGAGAACAGCGGTCCGAGGCCCCACCCCCGGTGCCAACGTCCTCCGATCTGTGGTGAGACATTTTCGGAAATGTTCTATATTCTTTACCAATCATGTTCTAAATGTGTTTATTGTGTCATACATAGGTAGGAGCCCTTTGGGCTTCTTGCCTCCTCCTAGCACCTTTGCTTTTATATATATATATATTTTTAAGCTTTAATTTGAATTATTATTCCGCAGCTAGCTCACTATCTACAGCATGGCCGGTAGAAATGAAACTCATAACCAATGGCCAAAGGATTGCACTCATAGGCAAACAAAATGCCTCAAATTGTGAACATGGCGTCCTTGAAGGGCCTAGGAAGAAATTGCAAGCTTTTCACATAGCAGAGGAGGCTGAAAACCGGCCAAAAGAAACACACATCCAATAACCTAAGTAGGCTGGGTGCCGGATCAAAACAGTCACATATTACAAACTTACTTAAGATACAACTGGGAGCATCAAATTGCTGTGCAGACTTTTTATTCTTAATAACCTTTTCACATTGAACTTAGGCACACATAACCTACCTGACCTGGCAGAGACCTGTGCTCCGAGGAGCACCTTTTCTAGTTCAATCTGTGGAGGTCGTGGTTCCTCCTCCTGGACCAGACTGGAGCTCCTCTCCTCCTCATGTTCAGGTGAAACCTCTTTACACACAGACAGGAGGACAGAAAGAGTACCATCAGCACCACACACAACTCAAAGTGTAGTTCAGCTAGCTCATGGTCCATAGCTCTATAATAAGGAATAATAAGGAATTGCATTTTTTTTGCGCTTTTCCAAGTGCTCAAAGCGCTTTACAATGGTTCATTCATTCATACATGGAGGTGAAGCAGCGAACAGTCGATGCCAGCGTCCTCTCTTCTCACATTCACACACCAATGGTGGCGAGCTCACACCGACCGACTCATTGTAGGCAACGTAGGGTTCAGTGTCTTGCCCAAGGACACTTCGACATGTGGACAGGAGGAGCTGGGATTCGAACCGCCAACCCTTGTATCATTGGACGACCTGCTCTACCTCCTGAGCCACAGCCGCCATAATGCATTAGAGCAGTGGTTTTCAACCCTTTTCATATCAAGTTCCATTATTTATTCGGCACTTGAGCCACGCCGACGGACCACCATTTGCTGAGATGTAGCCTCTCAGTCCCAAAACTGAAGAATATTTTGTTATCGTTGGCCTAAGATTTTGTCCACAATTCAATGCTGTTGGCAAACGTCGATCAAAATAACAATTCTTCTCTACATTCTCTAATTGTGTAGATTTCTTGTAAATTAAGTAATGCAAATAATGTAACAGTTACATTATTTGCATTACTTAATTTACAACGTGTTGTCTCCAACCAGCTCTCATCTCTCACAGAACAACCTGCTGGATCCCAACCAGTCCGGATTCAAAAAGGCCCACTCCACAGAAACTGCCCTGCTGGCAGTCACAGAAGCAC
This sequence comes from Protomyctophum parallelum, assembly GCF_964188405.1. Lineage (NCBI taxonomy): Eukaryota > Metazoa > Chordata > Actinopteri > Myctophiformes > Myctophidae > Protomyctophum > Protomyctophum parallelum. The sequence continues at coordinate 28,061,158 of NC_139705.1, read as the reverse complement.
TACATGCTCCCCTTGCTGCTTCCCACTCTGCAGTCCTGATTCTCCTAGACCTATCAGCAGCATTTGACACAGTGAACCACCAGCTGCTCCTAGACACCCTAGCGGATTTAGGCATCGGTGGGATGGCACTAAAGTGGTTCTCCTCCTACCTCACCGACCGGAGCTACCAGGTTTCCTGGAAAGGTTTGCCATCATCGTCCCGAACCCTCCAAACTGGGGTCCCACAGGGATCTGTACTTGGTCCCCTTCTTTTCTCACTGTACACTAAATCCCTTGGCATTATCATCTCTGCTCACAATATATCCTATCACTGCTATGCCGATGACACAAAACTGTTTCTATCCTCCCCCCCTCTGCCACTCAGGTGGAAGAGTGCATCACTGCATGCCTGGCTGACATCTCAGTGGATGTCCTCCAACCACCTCAAGCTGAACCCAGACAAGACTGAGCTTCTCTTCTTCCCAGCTAAGTCCTGCCCTATGCGGGAGCTAACTATTTCCGTAGACAACGCCCTGGTAATGTCTGTCCCAACAGCCAGGAACCTTGGTGTTGTCCTGGACAGTCAGCTCTCGTTCAAAACTCACAGCTGTCACTCGATCCTGTAGGCATGTGCACTGATCCAAAATGCTGCAGCTCGCTTGGTCTTCAACCAGCCAAAATTCTCACATGTCTCCCCCCTGCTCCGCTCCCTCCACTGGCCCCCGGTCGCTGCCCGCACAGAATACAAAACTCTGATGCTGGCATTCAAAGCAACCAAAGGTATAGCTCCCCCATATCTTGCAAGTATGATTGAACCCTACAAACCCTCCCGCGCACTCAGATCAGCCAACACAGAGAAGCTGGAAGTACCCTCACTAAAAAAAAATGGGACAACGGTACACACGTCCCAAACTCTTCTCCCTTCTGGCTCCAAAACTGTGGAATGCACTTCCCGTTGCAGTCAGAACTGCAGCATCACTCCCAATCTTCTGCCGTAGTCTGAAAACCCACCTTTTCAGACTCCATCATGGCCCATAGCACTTACCCTACCCCTTTAGATAGCACTTTTGTAGACTTGGATAGCATTTGATACAGACTTATAGCATGTTATGTAGACAGCACTATAATTGCATTGTATGTAGTCATAGCACGTCATAGTACATATCACATATGTATAGCATAGTATATATGTATAGTTTAATTATATAGATATTCCACTGTTACGTTCTTAGCTTACGCATGTTTCATGATAAATGCTTTTTATATGTGATGTATTCCCATGGTTCTTTTGTTCTTGCTTAATTTACGCTCTGGATTTAGCGTCTGCTAAATGCCTAAATTGTAAATTCTACAAGAAATCTACACAATTAGATAATGTAGAGAAGATCTATATGGGTCCATTTTTGGTTACCAACTCTCCATCATTTAGCTGGGGACCACCTGGAACCTCCTCAAGGACCACTGGTGGTCCCCGGGCCACTGGTTGAAAACCACTGCATTAGAGCTATGGTCCAGAGGTATAGTTCAGCAGCTATAACTCTTAAACGCGTAAACATGTGTTTAAAATGATGAGACATGGTCAAACCTGCTCTGTGTAGTGTCTCCATCTCTCTCTGGAAGATATGTTGCATGTCACACACTACAGACATCAACAACGCAAAACACACAACAATTAAATATCTCCTCTCCCACCGACGTCATGTGTTCATTTATCTTCAGCCGTACAGACTCCATTTGACTCCTTTTACCTCCTTTAGGAGACATTTCAATTGGTTAATTAATACTCATTACTCATGTGTAAAGAATAGAGTTATTATCGCTCGAGGATCAACAATTCCACCGCTTAATAACGGCCACAGAAAATAAACAACACAGCCATAGGCGGCAGCGTCTAGTGAGCTAATCTAGTGAGCTAATTTAAGACTTCCGGTGGACGATCTCTTCAAAATAAGAGTACCCTCTAGAGTATTGAAAAAAAGTTTAATTTGCACATTAAAACTACAAATTAAGCATTTAAATGATGCTATATGATGCTATAAGACACACATTATGTTTCTGTGTAAGAATAAGTAATTAAATCCTTATAATAATAATAATAATAAAGTTATCTAAATGGATAAATGCTATTCACTGGAGTGCATGGACTTTATAAAGTGGACACTGGACAAAAGACGGCTCCGCAAGGCAACTATCTGGACATACCCACGCGTTCGGGGAGATGTCCTATACCACACCCCACTCTCCGCTAAGCGGGAGAGGTGTAAAATTCACAGCAGCAGACCTTCTACTGGGGTCAATGCTGACAAAAAGTACCGTTTCCGGACCCAGAATGGACACTGGACAAAGAGGCCTCCGCGAGGCAACTATCTGGACATACCCACACGTTCGGGGAGATGTCCTCTACCACACCACACTCTCCGCTAAGCGGGAGAGGTGTAAAATTCACAGCAGCAGACCTTCTACTGGGGTCAAGGCTGACAAAAAGTACAGTTTCCGGACCCAGAATGGACACTGGACAAAAGACGGCTCCGCGAGGCAACTATCTGGACATACCCACGCGTTCGGGGAGATGTCCTGTACCACACCCCACTCTCCGCTAAGCGGGAGAGGTGTAAAATTCACAGCAGCAGACCTTCTACTGTGGTCAACGCTGAAAAAAGTACCGTTTCCGGACCCAGAATGGACACTGGACAAAGAGGCCTCCGCGAGGCAACTATCTGGACATACCCACGCGTTCGGGGAGATGTCCTCTACCACACCACACTCTCCGCTAAGCGGGAGAGGTGTAAAATTCACAGCAGCAGACCTTCTACTGGGGTCAATGCTGACAAAAAGTACCGTTTCCGGACCCAGAATGGACACTGGACAAAGAGGCCTCCGCGAGGCAACTATCTGGACATACCCACGTGTTCGGGGAGATGTCCTCTACCACACCCCACTCTCCGCTAAGCGAGAGAGGTGTAAAATTCACAGCAGCAGACCTTCTACTGGGATCAACGCTCAAAAAAGTGCTGTGCCTTGGGGCATTGACATGAAATCACTTTCTCTACGCAAGCTAAGTCAGGTCAAGGAGTTACCTCTAGCTTTGGAATGGGTGTCACTTGTGTGCGTTGATTGCATCTGTCTGTGCATTTATGCATTTGTTTGTCCTGACGAAACTTGATTATTTCTCGACTGTTTATTTTCTCGTATGACACGACATAGAAACTACTTGTGACTACTGTCTTTGTGTGCTGTCGAGCGGATGTTCTTTGCATCAGCTCAAAGGTATAGCCTGCTGTGTCATTCGATTCATTTGTCCAGATATGCCATTTATGATCTTTAAGGATGTACAATGACGCATATGGTGGCCTGTCGAAAAATACACACATACTGGTCAAAGCATACTCATTTTGGTGGTACAGACAGGATAAATTGAACGTTTTTTGAATTTTTGTGCCAGCTCTTAACAGGAGAAGTAAGGTCTGTGGGCTGTTAATTACTTCATATGTTGATAAGCTCTTTTCCTGCTGACATGTTTCACATTGTTCAGATTGAGCAGGTAATATTTGTGCAATAGTGTCTAAGATGCCTTTTTGTGACACGTCAAGTGGCTGCACTATGAATTGTGACATGTTCTTTGTAGATGGTAAGGCCTTGTCACCACATTGAGTACAACTATACAGACTAAGACTTTTCAGGCAAAGCAGGTCATCTCCAAGGAAAGGAGACCGAAGTGTGTATTCTACAAAGCTGTTTAATATGGTGCATACTTCTGTCCTAGAACATTTCTGAGACACTAATGACACTGATGTGTTGGCTAGATTGAATTTCTCAAGTTTCCGTCTAAATGTTGAGTCCTGCGCTGCTGCTTCTTCAAGCCGTGTGTGACATTTTTTGATAGCAGATGTCTGTTGTAGAAATGTTAGAATTGGTAATGGTATAGCTTCACACATATTGTCATTTAGACTTTCATTGCATAAAACCACATCATCATCATCTTCTTCCAAATTGTCCTCCGTTATTGTTCTGTTAATTGCTTTCAACTGTCCAGGCACAGAATGTACAGATGTCTGTATGTTTTGCTTGAACAACTGTGTGGACACCACACATACTCAACCAAACTACTAGTTTGTGTATAAAATCTAATGGGTCATTGTGCATTCCTAAGGCCAAGTAAGATGCTATTCACTAGTTGTTGAGTGACACCACAGATTGTTTTGCAATCAAATGTGTGACCTGGATTTTGAAAAAACGCTTGAATGAGAGCTGCTAAATTCCCCGGCATAGATGACAACTGAACCATCGAAGTAGGTGTCAATGGTTTCAATTTATCTTGTACTACTTGTAGATGCAGTATACCCACGCGTTCGGGGAGATGTCCTGTACCACACCCCACTCTCCGCTAAGTGGGAGAGGTGTAAAATTCACGGCAGCAGACCTTCTACTGAGGTCAACGCTCAAAAAAGTGCTGTGCCTTGGGGCATTGACAATTATTTAATTAACGAATTAAATAACTTTATTTTATTCTGAAGGCAACCGGATGTCTTAAATTAGCTAGCTCTCAGACAGGAAGTTCTAAATTAGCTCATAAGACGGAGCCAAATATCTGTCTGAGAGTGGAGCCTGCCTGGCAAATGACATGGGGGGTCCTTTTTGTGGGCTTGGCCGAAAGTGGGCGTTACCAAAAGGTGGGCGTGGCCATGGCCGCCAGAAGTCTGTCAGATTTTGACATTTTTTGACAGCTTCAAATTAGTGTTAAACATAATATAACCCAATTGACTCCAGTCCTCTCTGTTTAATATATCTATAATGAAACTATATAAACTATGCATATACCATGAAGTGCTATGACTACTAGCTCTGGTCCATAGCTCTAATGCGTTTCATTTAGAGCTATGTTACTCTAAACTTCCCCGCTCGCATGAATGCAGACCAGCCTCTACTCTTTGGCGTAAATAAAAAGAACGTAAAGTAATTTCACAATTGACATTGTAGGCAATAATTAATAACGGTATGGCACCAGGCCAAAGCCATGGGGATAGAGTATGTTTTGCACTCTGAGTGAGTGTGTGTGTGTGTGTGTGTGTCCGTCAGTTTGTTAACAGCTAATCTCCAGCACCATTAACCCGGTCGATGCCAAATTTTGCACACACACTCCCTGGATGCCAACGATGAACCTCTGTCCCAAATTTTCCAGAACGGCCTGTATAGCACCACACATTTTTGTATGCCCTCCGAGACTATGGACTATAGCCTTTCGCTTTTCCGCGATTTAACCTTTTTTCAAATCGTGAACAATGATGAAGAATCGCGCACTATAGCATGCCACTTAATGACCTTGGGGTCATCAAGGTCATTGATATTGATCAATAACCTTGAGCAGTATAAATTACCTTCAATAAGACTAGTAAATGACCTTGACCAGTATAAATGACCTTGACAAGTACAAATGACCTTGACCAGTATAAATGACCGTGACCAGTATATGACTGACCAGTATAACCTATGCGGTCCGTGACCATGGACTATAGCCTTTCGCTTTTCCTTGATTTTCACCTTTTTTTTAAATCCTCAACAATGATGAAGAATCGCACACAATAGCGCGCCGCTCAATGACCTGAGACCATGGACCAATGAACCATGTAAATATAACACATTGAGCAGGGCACTGCAGGGAGTTGAACCCCGTTCCGGTAAACCAGAAGTCCGACACCAGTGCCTTAGTTTTTGTGTTGTTGTTCATTTACAGGTCCAGGTGTGCATACGCATGTGCGCCTGTGCGTGTGTAGGTGCATTTGTGCATGTCTGTGCACGCTTCAATGACCACTGTTGGACCCCATGGGGATCAAGGACCTCAGGGAGCCACCCATAATTCACAACGGTCACAGCGAACTCTGTTGCATCACAACTGTTGGCCACCAGTTGTGACCAAGACCGCCACCAACCCACAGGAGAATACCATCGCACAGTGGTATCAGACCAACCACAATCAGCCAGCCTTCAAACCAAACCCTTCGACCTAGAAGAACGTGAAACTGCAATGGGAAAGTTGAAACCCGGAAAAGCAGCAGGGATTGATGACCTACTAGCAGAAATGATACAGCACCTGGGACCTAACGGAAAGACCTGGCTTGTGGGGATGCTGAACACATGCATAGCACAGAAAACCATCCCTTCTGTCTGGAAAAAGGCCAAAGTGGTTGCAATCCCTAAACCTGGCAAAGACCCATTATCCCCAAAGAGCTACCGACCCATTTCCCTCCTCTGCATCACCTACAAGCCTATCCCGTCACACCAAATTGGTCGACACAGCCCTAAATGACACCTGTGGCATCATCATAGGATGCATCAAGACAACACCTGACCCTGTCCCAACACCTGTTTACATTCGAGGGTCGCCGGTCCTCTCGAACGGAACAGTTTAACGTCATGCCCAGGACGAAAAGATATAGAGAACACCAACATGACAAATAACAGCAGGAAGGCATGGGCCACAATCCACCGTCTTGGCAAAGACCACACCACCCATAATTCACAACGGTCACAGCAAACTCTATTGCATCACAACTGGTGTAGTTATTGGATGGAGCCCGCACACCACCAAAAAAAAGAAAAACAACATACTATAGTATGCCCTCCGTGACCATGGACTTTAGCCTTTCGCTTTTCTGCAATTTAACCTTTTTTCAAATCCTCAACAATGATGAAGAATCGCGCACTATAGCGTGCCACTTAATGACCTTGACCAATATCAATGACCTTGAGCAGTATAAATTACCTTCAATAAGACTAGTAAATGACCTTGACCAGTATAAATGACCTTGACAAGTACAAATGACCTTGACCAGTATAAATGACCTTCACCAGTAGAAATGACCGTGACCAGTATATGACTGAACAGTATAAATTACCTTCATGAGACTAGTAATTGACCTTGACCAGTATAAATGACCTTTAGAAGACTAGTAAATGATCTTCACCAGTATAAATGACCTTTAGAAGACTAGTAAATGATCTTCACCAGTATAAATGACCTTGACCAGTATGCGGTCCGTGACCATGGACTATAGCCTTTTGCTTTTCCTTGATTTTCACCTTTAAAAAATCCTCAACAATGATGAAGAATCGCACACTATAGCGCGCCGCTCAATGACCTGAGACCATGGACCAATGAATGAAATACAACACATTGAGCGGGGCACTGCAGGGAGTTGAACCCCGTTCCGGTAAACCAGAAGTCCGACACCAGTGCCTTAGTTTTTGTGTTGTTGTTCATTTAAAGGTCCAGGTGTGCATACGCATGTGCCCCTGTGTGTGTAGGTGCATGTGTGCATGTGTGTGCACGCTTCAATGACCACTGTTGGACCCAATGGCGATCAAGGACCTCAGGGAGCCACCCATAATTCACAACGGTCACAGCAAACTCTGTTGCATCACAACTGGTGGCCAACAGTCGTAACCAACACCGCCACGACCCACAGGAGAATACCATCGCACAGTGGTATCAGACCAACCACAATCAGCCAGCCCTCAAACCAAACCCTTCGACCTAGAAGAACTCAAAACTGCAATGGGAAAGTTGAAACCCGGAAAAGCAGCAGGGATTGATGACATACTGGCAGAAATTATACAGCACCTGGAACCTAACGCAAAGACCTGGCTCGTGGGGATGCTGAACACATGCATGGCACAGAAAACCATCCCTTCTGTCTGGAGAAAAGCCAAAGTGGTTGCAATCCCCAAACCTGGCAAAGACCCATCATCCTCAAAGAGCTACCGACCCATTTCCCTCCTCTGCATCACCTACAAGAGAGGCTGCTACTCCAACGCCTCATACCACTCATAGACACCAAGCTGACTAAAGACCAAGCTGGTTTCCGTCCCGTCCTGTGCTGGACAGAGCTCAACCTCACCCAACACATTGAGGATGGGTTTGAGGGAAAACAAATAACTGGAGCAGCAACTGGAGGGCGAAGCAAGCACGCAGGCAGCTTGTGCCTGCCTGCGTGCCTGCCTGCCTTCCTCATGTGGAAGCTGCAAAGTTGAGTTTGTGTGTGTGTTTCTTTTTCTGTCTTTCTTTCTTAGGACGAAGATCAAGGTAGACGCCGTTGGAAGGCTCAACACAAGCCGATGCCCCTAGAGATCCATCCCAAAGCTTCCCTCAGGGAGTCCAGCAAGCCAGCTAGCCAGCAAGCCCGCCCAGTCAGCCAACGCAGTCAGCCAGCTCCGCCAGTCAGCCAGTGTAGAAAGTCAGGCTGCCAAGCCAGCGCACATCAGCCCTTGCAGTCAACCATTGTAGCCATACCAGCCTTGCTCAGTCAGCTCAGCCAGGCCTCTCTCGAGGCCTGGCTCTCTGTCTGCCTGGCCCGGTCTGCCCCGCCCTGCCTTGCAGCAACAGAACCAGCCTTGCTGGCAAGCCAGCCAGCTCAGAATACGAGCTCAGCAAGCCAGCGCAGCTGGCAAGCACGCAGTTAGTCTAAACCAGTTTCAGACTGGCAGGCCAAGGCAGACAGACAGGAAGACCGAGGCGCCTAGGCAGGCAGACAGGCCAGGAAGGCAACAAAGTGCAGGCAGGGGGACTGTCCGGCCTAAGGCTGCGCTGCAAGGGTTGGAGCCTGGCCAGCTCCTGCTGGTCTAGACTGAGTGGCTGTGGCTGCACAGTAAGGCTGCGGTAACCTAGTCTGGGCTTGCTGCTGCACTGGCTTGCTCAGCTCGCATTCTGAGCTGGCTGGCTTTCCAGAAAGGCTGGTTCTGTTGCTGCAAGGCAGGGCAGGGCAGACCGGGCCAGGCAGACAGAGAGCCAGGCCTCAAGAGAGGCCTGGCTGAGCTGACTGAGCAAGGCTGGTATGGCTGCAATGGCTGACTGCAAGGGCTGATATGCTCTGGCTTGGCAGCCTGACTTTCTACACTGGCTGACTGGCGGAGCTGACTGGCTGCGTTGGCTGACTGGGCAGGCTTGCTGGCTAGCTGGCTTGCTGTGCTCCCTGAGGGAAGCTTTGGGATGGATCTCTAGGGGCATCGGCTAGTGTTGAGCCTTCCTATGGCGTCTACCTTGATCTCCGTCCTAAGAAAGAAAGACAGAAAAAGAAAGACACACAAACCCAACTATGCAGCTTCCACCTGAGGAACCGAGACGCGAGAAAAGAACTGAGCGTCACTTGGGATGGTCACAAACTCTCCAACCATAACCACCCCATGTATCTTGGAGTTACACTGGACAGGACACTCTTCTTCAAAAAAACACCTGGAGAACACAAAAGCCACGGTCAACACCCACAATAACATCCTGTGAAAACTAGTGAACTCCCAAGTGGGGCGCAGACCCACAAACAATCCGTGCAACTGCCATGGCCCTGTCTTTCTCTACAGCAGAGTATGCCTGCTCAAGCTGGAGCCGATCACGTCACACCAAATTGGTCGACACAGCCCTAAATGACACCTGTCGCATCATCACGGGATGGGTCAAGACAACACCTGTCCCGTCCGTGCCTTTATGCGCTAGCCGGCACCTCCCCCCGCACATCAGACGACTGTGTAACGCTCAAGATGAATGGAAAACACAGGAGATAGACAGTGAAGTCTGGAATGAAATGATAGAGAACACCTCACACACACAGTTTCCTTTCGTGGCCGTTTACATTCGAGGGTCGCCGGTCCTCTCGAACGGAACAGTTTAACGTCATGCCCAGGACGAAAAGATATAGAGAACACCATAATGACAAATAACAGCAGGAAGGCATGGGCCACAATCCACCGTCTTGGCAAAGACCACACCACCCATAATTCACAACGGTCACAGCAAACTCTGTTGCATCACAACTGGTGTAGGTATTGGATGGAGCCCGCACACCACAGGTATAAGAAAGACGTGATGCAGAGGAGGGAAATGGGTCGGTAGCTCTTCGGGGATAATGGGTCTTTGCCAGGTTTAGGGATTGCAACTACTCCAGCCTTTTTCCAAACAGAAGGGATGGTTTTCTGTGCTATGCATGTGTTCAGCATCCCCACAAGCCAGGTCCTTGCGATAGGTCCCAGGTGCTGTATCATTTCTGCCAGTAGGTCATCAATCCCTGCTGCTTTTCCGGGTTTCAACTTTCCCATTGCAGTTTCAAGTTCTTCTAGGTCGAAGGGTTTGGTTTGAGTGATGGCTGATTATGGTTGGTCTGATACCACTGTGCGATGGTATTCTATGTGGGTCGGTGGCGGTGTTGGTTACAACTGTTGGCCACCAGTTGTGACCAAGACCGCCACCAACCCACAGGAGAATACCATCGCACAGTGGTATCAGACCAACCACAATCAGCCAGCCTTCAAACCAAACCCTTCGACCTAGAAGAACGTGAAACTGCAATGGGAAAGTTGAAACCCGGAAAAGCAGCAGGGATTGATGACCTACTAGCAGAAATGATACAGCACCTGGGACCTAACGGAAAGACCTGGCTTGTGGGGATGCTGAACACATGCATAGCACAGAAAACCATCCCTTCTGTCTGGAAAAAGGCCAAAGTGGTTGCAATCCCTAAACCTGGCAAAGACCCATTATCCCCAAAGAGCTACCGACCCATTTCCCTCCTCTGCATCACCTACAAGCCTATCCCGTCACACCAAATTGGTCGACACAGCCCTAAATGACACCTGTGGCATCATCATAGGATGCATCAAGACAACACCTGACCCTGTCCCAACACCTGTTTACATTCGAGGGTCGCCGGTCCTCTCGAACGGAACAGTTTAACGTCATGCCCAGGACGAAAAGATATAGAGAACACCAACATGACAAATAACAGCAGGAAGGCATGGGCCACAATCCACCGTCTTGGCAAAGACCACACCACCCATAATTCACAACGGTCACAGCAAACTCTATTGCATCACAACTGGTGTAGTTATTGGATGGAGCCCGCACACCACCAAAAAAAAGAAAAACAACATACTATAGTATGCCCTCCGTGACCATGGACTTTAGCCTTTCGCTTTTCTGCAATTTAACCTTTTTTCAAATCCTCAACAATGATGAAGAATCGCGCACTATAGCGTGCCACTTAATGACCTTGACCAATATCAATGACCTTGAGCAGTATAAATTACCTTCAATAAGACTAGTAAATGACCTTGACCAGTATAAATGACCTTGACAAGTACAAATGACCTTGACCAGTATAAATGACCTTCACCAGTAGAAATGACCGTGACCAGTATATGACTGTGACCAGTATAAATTACCTTCATGAGACTAGTAATTGACCGTGACCAGTATAAATGACCTTTAGAAGACTAGTAAATGATCTTCACCAGTATAAATGACCTTTAGAAGACTAGTAAATGATCTTCACCAGTATAAATGACCTTGACCAGTATGCGGTCCGTGACCATGGACTATAGCCTTTTGCTTTTCCTTGATTTTCACCTTTAAAAAATCCTCAACAATGATGAAGAATCGCACACTATAGCGCGCCGCTCAATGACCTGAGACCATGGACCAATGAATGAAATACAACACATTGAGCAGGGCACTGCAGGGAGTTGAACCCCGTTCCGGTAAACCAGAAGTCCGACACCAGTGCCTTAGTTTTTGTGTTGTTGTTCATTTAAAGGTCCAGGTGTGCATACGCATGTGCCCCTGTGTGTGTAGGTGCATGTGTGCATGTGTGTGCACGCTTCAATGACCACTGTTGGACCCAATGGCGATCAAGGACCTCAGGGAGCCACCCATAATTCACAACGGTCACAGCGAACTCTGTTGCATCACAACTGGTGGCCAACAGTCGTAACCAACACCGCCACGACCCACAGGAGAATACCATCGCACAGTGGTATCAGACCAACCACAATCAGCCAGCCCTCAAACCAAACCCTTCGACCTAGAAGAACTCAAAACTGCAATGGGAAAGTTGAAACCCGGAAAAGCAGCAGGGATTGATGACATACTGGCAGAAATTATACAGCACCTGGAACCTAACGCAAAGACCTGGCTCGTGGGGATGCTGAACACATGCATGGCACAGAAAACCATCCCTTCTGTCTGGAGAAAAGCCAAAGTGGTTGCAATCCCCAAACCTGGCAAAGACCCATCATCCTCAAAGAGCTACCGACCCATTTCCCTCCTCTGCATCACCTACAAGAGAGGCTGCTACTCCAACGCCTCATACCACTCATAGACACCAAGCTGACTAAAGACCAAGCTGGTTTCCGTCCCGTCCTGTGCTGGACAGAGCTCAACCTCACCCAACACATTGAGGATGGGTTTGAGGGAAAACAAATAACTGGAGCAGCAACTGGAGGGCGAAGCAAGCACGCAGGCAGCTTGTGCCTGCCTGCGTGCCTGCCTGCCTCCCTCATGTGGAAGCTGCATAGTTGAGTTTGTGTGTGTGTTTCTTTTTCTGTCTTTCTTTCTTAGGACGAAGATCAAGGTAGACACCGTTGGAAGGCTCAACACAAGCCGATGCCCCTAGAGATCCATCCCAAAGCTTCCCTCAGGGAGTCCAGCAAGCCAGCTAGCCAGCAAGCCCGCCCAGTCAGCCAACGCAGCCAGCCAGCTCCGCCAGTCAGCCAGTGTAGAAAGTCAGGCTGCCAAGCCAGCGCACATCAGCCCTTGCAGTCAACCATTGTAGCCATACCAGCCTTGCTCAGTCAGCTCAGCCAGGCCTCTCTCGAGGCCTGGCTCTCTGTCTGCCTGGCCCGGTCTGCCCCGCCCTGCCTTGCAGCAACAGAACCAGCCTTGCTGGCAAGCCAGCCAGCTCAGAATACGAGCTCAGCAAGCCAGCGCAGCTGGCAAGCACGCAGTTAGTCTAAACCAGTTTCAGACTGGCAGGCCAAGGCAGACAGACAGGAAGACCGAGGCGCCTAGGCAGGCAGACAGGCCAGGAAGGCAACAAAGTGCAGGCAGGGGGACTGTCCGGCCTAAGGCTGCGCTGCAAGGGTTGGAGCCTGGCCAGCTCCTGCTGGTCTAGACTGAGTGGCTGTGGCTGCACAGTAAGGCTGCGGTAACCTAGTCTGGGCTTGCTGCTGCACTGGCTTGCTCAGCTCGCATTCTGAGCTGGCTGGCTTTCCAGAAAGGCTGGTTCTGTTGCTGCAAGGCAGGGCAGGGCAGACCGGGCCAGGCAGACAGAGAGCCAGGCCTCAAGAGAGGCCTGGCTGAGCTGACTGAGCAAGGCTGGTATGGCTGCAATGGCTGACTGCAAGGGCTGATATGCTCTGGCTTGGCAGCCTGACTTTCTACACTGGCTGACTGGCGGAGCTGACTGGCTGCGTTGGCTGACTGGGCAGGCTTGCTGGCTAGCTGGCTTGCTGTGCTCCCTGAGGGAAGCTTTGGGATGGATCTCTAGGGGCATCGGCTAGTGTTGAGCCTTCCTATGGCGTCTACCTTGATCTCCGTCCTAAGAAAGAAAGACAGAAAAAGAAAGACACACAAACCCAACTATGCAGCTTCCACCTGAGGAACCGAGACGCGAGAAAAGAACTGAGCGTCACTTGGGATGGTCACAAACTCTCCAACCATAACCACCCCATGTATCTTGGAGTTACACTGGACAGGACACTCTTCTTCAAAAAAACACCTGGAGAACACAAAAGCCACGGTCAACACCCACAATAACATCCTGTGAAAACTAGTGAACTCCCAAGTGGGGCGCAGACCCACAAACAATCCGTGCAACTGCCATGGCCCTGTCTTTCTCTACAGCAGAGTATGCCTGCTCAAGCTGGAGCCGATCACGTCACACCAAATTGGTCGACACAGCCCTAAATGACACCTGTCGCATCATCACGGGATGGGTCAAGACAACACCTGTCCCGTCCGTGCCTTTATGCGCTAGCCGGCACCTCCCCCCGCACATCAGACGACTGTGTAACGCTCAAGATGAATGGAAAACACAGGAGATAGACAGTGAAGTCTGGAATGAAATGATAGAGAACACCTCACACACACAGTTTCCTTTCGTGGCCGTTTACATTCGAGGGTCGCCGGTCCTCTCGAACGGAACAGTTTAACGTCATGCCCAGGACGAAAAGATATAGAGAACACCATAATGACAAATAACAGCAGGAAGGCATGGGCCACAATCCACCGTCTTGGCAAAGACCACACCACCCATAATTCACAACGGTCACAGCAAACTCTGTTGCATCACAACTGGTGTAGGTATTGGATGGAGCCCGCACACCACAGGTATAAGAAAGACGTGATGCAGAGGAGGGAAATGGGTCGGTAGCTCTTCGGGGATAATGGGTCTTTGCCAGGTTTAGGGATTGCAACTACTCCAGCCTTTTTCCAAACAGAAGGGATGGTTTTCTGTGCTATGCATGTGTTCAGCATCCCCACAAGCCAGGTCCTTGCGATAGGTCCCAGGTGCTGTATCATTTCTGCCAGTAGGTCATCAATCCCTGCTGCTTTTCCGGGTTTCAACTTTCCCATTGCAGTTTCAAGTTCTTCTAGGTCGAAGGGTTTGGTTTGAGTGATGGCTGATTATGGTTGGTCTGATACCACTGTGCGATGGTATTCTATGTGGGTCGGTGGCGGTGTTGGTTACAACTGTTGGCCACCAGTTGTGACCAAGACCGCCACCAACCCACAGGAGAATACCATCGCACAGTGGTATCAGACCAACCACAATCAGCCAGCCTTCAAACCAAACCCTTCGACCTAGAAGAACGTGAAACTGCAATGGGAAAGTTGAAACCCGGAAAAGCAGCAGGGATTGATGACCTACTAGCAGAAATGATACAGCACCTGGGACCTAACGGAAAGACCTGGCTTGTGGGGATGCTGAACACATGCATAGCACAGAAAACCATCCCTTCTGTCTGGAAAAAGGCCAAAGTGGTTGCAATCCCTAAACCTGGCAAAGACCCATTATCCCCAAAGAGCTACCGACCCATTTCCCTCCTCTGCATCACCTACAAGCCTATCCCGTCACACCAAATTGGTCGACACAGCCCTAAATGACACCTGTGGCATCATCATAGGATGCATCAAGACAACACCTGACCCTGTCCCAACACCTGTTTACATTCGAGGGTCGCCGGTCCTCTCGAACGGAACAGTTTAACGTCATGCCCAGGACGAAAAGATATAGAGAACACCAACATGACAAATAACAGCAGGAAGGCATGGGCCACAATCCACCGTCTTGGCAAAGACCACACCACCCATAATTCACAACGGTCACAGCAAACTCTATTGCATCACAACTGGTGTAGTTATTGGATGGAGCCCGCACACCACCAAAAAAAAGAAAAACAACATACTATAGTATGCCCTCCGTGACCATGGACTTTAGCCTTTCGCTTTTCTGCAATTTAACCTTTTTTCAAATCCTCAACAATGATGAAGAATCGCGCACTATAGCGTGCCACTTAATGACCTTGACCAATATCAATGACCTTGAGCAGTATAAATTACCTTCAATAAGACTAGTAAATGACCTTGACCAGTATAAATGACCTTGACAAGTACAAATGACCTTGACCAGTATAAATGACCTTCACCAGTAGAAATGACCGTGACCAGTATATGACTGTGACCAGTATAAATTACCTTCATGAGACTAGTAATTGACCGTGACCAGTATAAATGACCTTTAGAAGACTAGTAAATGATCTTCACCAGTATAAATGACCTTTAGAAGACTAGTAAATGATCTTCACCAGTATAAATGACCTTGACCAGTATGCGGTCCGTGACCATGGACTATAGCCTTTTGCTTTTCCTTGATTTTCACCTTTAAAAAATCCTCAACAATGATGAAGAATCGCACACTATAGCGCGCCGCTCAATGACCTGAGACCATGGACCAATGAATGAAATACAACACATTGAGCAGGGCACTGCAGGGAGTTGAACCCCGTTCCGGTAAACCAGAAGTCCGACACCAGTGCCTTAGTTTTTGTGTTGTTGTTCATTTAAAGGTCCAGGTGTGCATACGCATGTGCCCCTGTGTGTGTAGGTGCATGTGTGCATGTGTGTGCACGCTTCAATGACCACTGTTGGACCCAATGGCGATCAAGGACCTCAGGGAGCCACCCATAATTCACAACGGTCACAGCGAACTCTGTTGCATCACAACTGGTGGCCAACAGTCGTAACCAACACCGCCACGACCCACAGGAGAATACCATCGCACAGTGGTATCAGACCAACCACAATCAGCCAGCCCTCAAACCAAACCCTTCGACCTAGAAGAACTCAAAACTGCAATGGGAAAGTTGAAACCCGGAAAAGCAGCAGGGATTGATGACATACTGGCAGAAATTATACAGCACCTGGAACCTAACGCAAAGACCTGGCTCGTGGGGATGCTGAACACATGCATGGCACAGAAAACCATCCCTTCTGTCTGGAGAAAAGCCAAAGTGGTTGCAATCCCCAAACCTGGCAAAGACCCATCATCCTCAAAGAGCTACCGACCCATTTCCCTCCTCTGCATCACCTACAAGAGAGGCTGCTACTCCAACGCCTCATACCACTCATAGACACCAAGCTGACTAAAGACCAAGCTGGTTTCCGTCCCGTCCTGTGCTGGACAGAGCTCAACCTCACCCAACACATTGAGGATGGGTTTGAGGGAAAACAAATAACTGGAGCAGCAACTGGAGGGCGAAGCAAGCACGCAGGCAGCTTGTGCCTGCCTGCGTGCCTGCCTGCCTCCCTCATGTGGAAGCTGCATAGTTGAGTTTGTGTGTGTGTTTCTTTTTCTGTCTTTCTTTCTTAGGACGAAGATCAAGGTAGACACCGTTGGAAGGCTCAACACAAGCCGATGCCCCTAGAGATCCATCCCAAAGCTTCCCTCAGGGAGTCCAGCAAGCCAGCTAGCCAGCAAGCCCGCCCAGTCAGCCAACGCAGCCAGCCAGCTCCGCCAGTCAGCCAGTGTAGAAAGTCAGGCTGCCAAGCCAGCGCACATCAGCCCTTGCAGTCAACCATTGTAGCCATACCAGCCTTGCTCAGTCAGCTCAGCCAGGCCTCTCTCGAGGCCTGGCTCTCTGTCTGCCTGGCCCGGTCTGCCCCGCCCTGCCTTGCAGCAACAGAACCAGCCTTGCTGGCAAGCCAGCCAGCTCAGAATACGAGCTCAGCAAGCCAGCGCAGCTGGCAAGCACGCAGTTAGTCTAAACCAGTTTCAGACTGGCAGGCCAAGGCAGACAGACAGGAAGACCGAGGCGCCTAGGCAGGCAGACAGGCCAGGAAGGCAACAAAGTGCAGGCAGGGGGACTGTCCGGCCTAAGGCTGCGCTGCAAGGGTTGGAGCCTGGCCAGCTCCTGCTGGTCTAGACTGAGTGGCTGTGGCTGCACAGTAAGGCTGCGGTAACCTAGTCTGGGCTTGCTGCTGCACTGGCTTGCTCAGCTCGCATTCTGAGCTGGCTGGCTTTCCAGAAAGGCTGGTTCTGTTGCTGCAAGGCAGGGCAGGGCAGACCGGGCCAGGCAGACAGAGAGCCAGGCCTCAAGAGAGGCCTGGCTGAGCTGACTGAGCAAGGCTGGTATGGCTGCAATGGCTGACTGCAAGGGCTGATATGCTCTGGCTTGGCAGCCTGACTTTCTACACTGGCTGACTGGCGGAGCTGACTGGCTGCGTTGGCTGACTGGGCAGGCTTGCTGGCTAGCTGGCTTGCTGTGCTCCCTGAGGGAAGCTTTGGGATGGATCTCTAGGGGCATCGGCTAGTGTTGAGCCTTCCTATGGCGTCTACCTTGATCTCCGTCCTAAGAAAGAAAGACAGAAAAAGAAAGACACACAAACCCAACTATGCAGCTTCCACCTGAGGAACCGAGACGTGAGAAAAGAACTGAGCGTCACTTGGGATGGTCACAAACTCTCCAACCATAACCACCCCATGTATCTTGGAGTTACACTGGACAGGACACTCTTCTTCAAAAAAACACCTGGAGAACACAAAAGCCACGGTCAACACCCACAATAACATCCTGTGAAAACTAGTGAACTCCCAAGTGGGGCGCAGACCCACAAACAATCCGTGCAACTGCCATGGCCCTGTCTTTCTCTACAGCAGAGTATGCCTGCTCAAGCTGGAGCCGATCACGTCACACCAAATTGGTCGACACAGCCCTAAATGACACCTGTCGCATCATCACGGGATGGGTCAAGACAACACCTGTCCCGTCCGTGCCTTTATGCGCTAGCCGGCACCTGTCCCCGCACATCAGACGACTGTGTAACGCTCAAGATGAATGGAAAACACAGGAGATAGACAGTGAAGTCTGGAATGAAATGATAGAGAACACCTCACACACACAGTTTCCTTTCGTGGCCGTTTACATTCGAGGGTCGCCGGTCCTCTCGAACGGAACAGTTTAACGTCATGCCCAGGACGAAAAGATATAGAGAACACCATAATGACAAATAACAGCAGGAAGGCATGGGCCACAATCCACCGTCTTGGCAAAGACCACACCACCCATAATTCACAACGGTCACAGCAAACTCTGTTGCATCACAACTGGTGTAGGTATTGGATGGAGCCCGCACACCACAGGTATAAGAAAGACGTGATGTAGAGGAGGGAAATGGGTCAGTAGCTCTTCGGGGATAATGGGTCTTTGCCAGGTTTAGGGATTGCAACTACTCCAGCCTTTTTCCAAACAGAAGGGATGGTTTTCTGTGCTATGCATGTGTTCAGCATCCCCACAAGCCAGGTCCTTGCGATAGGTCCCAGGTGCTGTATCATTTCTGCCAGTATGCCATCAATCCCTGCTGCTTTTCCGGGTTTCAACTTTCCCATTGCAGTTTCACGTTCTTCTAAGTCGAAGGGTTTGGTTTGAGGGCTGGCTGATTGTGGTTGGTCTGATACCACTGTGCAATGGTATTCTATGTGGGTCGGTGGCGGTGTTGGTTACAACTGTTGGCCACCAGTTGTGACCAAGACCGCCACCGACCCACAGGAGAATACCATCGCACAGTGGTATCAGACCAACCACAATCAGCCAGCCCTCAAACCAAACCCTTCGACCTAGAAGAACTTGAAACTGCAATGGGAAAGTTGAAACCCGGAAAAGCAGCAGGGATTGATGACCTACTGGCAGAAATGTTACAGCACCTGGGACCCAACGCAAAGACCTGGCTTGTGGGGATGCTGAACACATGCATAGCACAGAAAACCATCCCTTCTGTCTGGGAAAAGGCCAAAGTGGTTGCAATCCCTAAACCTGGCAAAGACCCATTATCCACAAAGAGCTACCGACCCATTTCCCTCTGCATCACCTACAAGGCTATATGAGAAGCTGCTACTCCAACGCCTTGTTGCCACTCATAGATACCAAGCTGACTAAAGACCAAGCTGGTTTCCGTCCCAGCCGCTCCTGTGCTGGACAGAGCTCAACCTCACCCAACACATTGAGGATGGGTTTGAGGGGAAACAAATAACTGGAGCATCATTCAGAGATCTCTCTGCTGCCTACGACACTGTCCAACACCGCACAATGGTCAGGAAAAGCCTCCTCAACAACAGGCGCTTCTATGTCCAGTTAAATGACCAGAGGAGTAAATGGAAAGCCCAAAAGAACGGCCTCCAACAAGGTAGCGTGCTCGCCCCCCTCCTTTTCAATATCTACACAAATGACCAGCCACTACCCAATGCCTAATGCCAGCGTTTCATCTACGCCGACAACCTCTGCATTACGACCCAACAAGCAGACTTCCAGAAGATTGAGTCTGTCCTTGAAAGTGCCCTCCAAGAAATGTCAAGCTACTACAATACAACCACCTGAAACCCAACCTATAGAGAACACCTCACACACACATAATTTCCTTTCGTGGCCGTTTACATTCGAGGGTCGCTGGTCCTCTCGAACGGAACAGTTTAACGTCATGCCCAGGACGAAAAGATATAGAGAACACCAACATGTCAAATAACAGCAGGAAGGCATGGGCCACAATCCACCGTCTTGGCAAAAACCACACCACCCATAATTCACAACGGTCACAGCAAACTCTGTTGCATCACAACTGGTGTAGGTATTGGATGGAGCCCGCACACCACAGGTATAAGAAAGACGTTCTTTGTTGAAATACTGACAGCGTTTCGATCCATTTGATCTTCATCAGGTCATGTGTACACAAAACATACACTTTTATACTAAGGGAGTGCCCCCATTAAACAATCAAAATACCACATTTTGGTGACCCTCCCATCACTGCAGGTGTGACACGTCAACCCTGAGTGAGTAGGTGGGGACCCAGACATATTGATGTAAATATAGTCTGTTCAGAAATTGTAGTGCCTCTCATAGAGCTTGTAGGTGATGCAGAGGAGGGAAATGGGTCGGTAGCTCTTCGGGGATAATGGGTCTTTGCCAGGTTTAGGGATTGCAACTACTCCAGCCTTTTTCCAAACAGAAGGGATGGTTTTCTGTGCTATGCATGTGTTCAGCATCCCCACAAGCCAGGTCCTTGCGATAGGTCCCAGGTGCTGTATCATTTCTGCCAGTATGCCATCAATCCCTGCTGCTTTTCCGGGTTTCAACTTTCCCATTGCAGTTTCACGTTCTTCTAAGTCGAAGGGTTTGGTTTGAGGGCTGGCTGATTGTGGTTGGTCTGATACCACTGTGCGATGGTATTCTATGTGGGTCGGTGGCAGTGTTGG
Organism: Protomyctophum parallelum; assembly: GCF_964188405.1. Taxonomy (NCBI): domain Eukaryota; kingdom Metazoa; phylum Chordata; class Actinopteri; order Myctophiformes; family Myctophidae; genus Protomyctophum; species Protomyctophum parallelum. Next base: position 28,040,612 of record NC_139705.1, on the reverse strand, counting down.
TTACAACTGTTGGCCACCAGTTGTGACCAAGACCGCCACCGACCCACAGGAGAATACCATCGCACAGTGGTATCAGACCAACCACAATCAGCCAGCCCTCAAACCAAACCCTTCGACCTAGAAGAACTTGAAACTGCAATGGGAAAGTTGAAACCCGGAAAAGCAGCAGGGATTGATGACCTACTGGCAGAAATGTTACAGCACCTGGGACCCAACGCAAAGACCTGGCTTGTGGGGATGCTGAACACATGCATAGCACAGAAAACCATCCCTTCTGTCTGGGAAAAGGCCAACGTTGTTGCAATCCCTAAACCTGGCATAGACCCATTATCCACAAAGAGCTACCTACCCATTTCCCTCTGCATCACCTACAAGGCTATATGAGAAGCTGCTACTCCAACGCCTTGTTGCCACTCATAGATACCAAGCTGACTAAAGACCAAGCTGGTTTCCGTCCCAGCCGCTCCTGTGCTGGACAGAGCTCAACCTCACCCAACACATTGAGGATGGGTTTGAGGGGAAACAAATAACTGGAGCAGCATTCAGAGATCTCTCTGCTGCCTACGACACTGTCCAACACCGCACAATGGTCAGGAAAAGCCTCCTCAACAACAGGCGCTTCTATGTTCAGTTAAATGACCAGAGGAGTAAATGGAAAGCCGAAAAGAACGGCCTCCCACAAGGTAGCGCGCTCGCCCCCCTCCTTTTCAATATCTAAACAAACGACCAGCCACTTGAAACCCAACCTATCAAAAACCCAACTATGCAGCTTCCACCTGAGGAACCGAGACGCAAAAAAAGAACTGAGCATCACAAACTCTCAAACCATACCCACCCCATGTAACTTGGAGTTACACTGGACAGTTTAACGTCATGCCCAGGACGAAAAGTTATAGAGAACACAAACATGACAAACCCTACACTTAAACCCTCTATATTTAATAAAAAACAATTCTGGACAGGAATCCTGTATTGCAGGGGTGCCCAAAAGGTACATCGTGATCTACCAGTAATCACAAAGGCTGTGCAGGTAGACCATATGGCATGCCCCTGTATATAATCTATCACTTGAATTAAGGTGACTTGACACCAGCTCAAATGTTGCACACAAACATCAGTAGCAAAAGTACAAAGTTATTGTGACAGTAATAATTGCTATAGTGTGTGTTCAGTAACAGGAATATTCCTGTCTCTCCAGCTCTTTAATAAATAGAAAAGGGTTTAATCAGGAGTTGTAGTAGCCACAGGATAATCAAAGCGGTGGATATTGCTCTTGTCTTCATGTCTTTATGTATGTAAATTGTCTTGTTGTTTGTGTTATGTCAAATGCGTGTATACGTGTTCTGCATATACTTGGCTGCTGTGTTGCAAGATAATGGGAGTTACTGATACTATGGGACTGAATGGGAGTGAAAGGGAGGTACTGTTACTATGGGACTGATACTATGGGAGTGCATGGGAGTGGATGGGAGTGAATGGGAGGTATTGTTACTATGGGACTGATACTATGGGAGTGAATGGGACTGAATGGGATGTACTGTTACTATGTGACTGAATGGGAGTGAATAAAAGTGAATGGGAGTGAATGGGACTGAGTGGGAGTGAATGGGAGGTACTGTGACTATGGGACTGTGTTTAACAAAAAGCTGGAGAGACCGGGAGACCTCTGTTACTGAACAAACACTATAGCAATGATTACTGTCACAATATAGAGCTATTTAACACTGTTACTGAACACACACTATAGCAATGATTACTGTCACAATATCTATTTAACACTGTTACTGAACACACACTATAGCAATGATTTCTGTCACACTATAGAGCTATTTAACACTGTTACTGAACACACACTCTATAGCAATGATTACTGTCACAATACAGAGCAATTTAATTTAGGTAACCAAATTGACCCTAGCCTCGATACCCAGGCTTTCATTTCGTCTGCGCGAAAGATGAAAGCCTGGAAAAAGCCGTGGGCTGAACCAGTCTAAAAGTGGGAGTCAACCCTTCCGCGTAGGCGTCGCTCTAAATGATGTGACGTAGCGCTGCACTAGGGGGGAGAGGAGGGGCCGGGGGTGACGGACAGATCGATGAGATCCAATCAGGGTGCGCGCTTTTCTGAGACGCGACCCTCCCATCTAGGCCAGAAATGTCTCTGCTTAGGTCAGGCTAAATTGACCCCAATAGTAGATCTTTACACTCTGCCAACATTTGACGCCATCTAGTCTCTCAGACCCATTTGAGCCACTGACCACCATTGTGAGAGTCTATTAATGTGAAATGGTGGTCCGTGGCTCAAACATGTTATCACTTTTTAAGTTACTTGTTGTGTTTAGAATCTGTGACCAGTGCCAGCAGAATATGCCTCAACTCGATTTTTACAGATTACAGTAAATTATTAAAGTACAGAATGTAAGCTTTCATATGATGTATCATTCAATGAAATTGGACAATAATTGAAGGAGATATGACCATCTAAAACTTGTTGAAACAGAAACCCCAAAGCAGAGAATAAGCCATGCAAAGAATCCTGAAATTTTAGCACCACTTGAATGGGTGTGACAATAGATACTTGTCCACAACCCTAATTTCTTGCATAATCACTCCCCCACCCACTAACCACTCCCCCACTAGGTTAAAGTAAAAGTAAGTTAAAGTAAAGAAATATAGGACTGAAGTTGTTTAGTGTATATTTTGTAATAATACAATCTAAAAAGTAACTAGTAGGCTAACAGAGTTTTCAATGGATATAGGCTATGTAGTTTTAGACCAATGCTTTAACATGTGTGCAATGAAACAAAGGGCAGAAGAATGAGATCTAACACCTTAGGTGCCCCAATAAACCCTTTTGAAAGTACAACAATTCAATTTAACTTATACACTACCTGGTTGTAAATAGCTGCAGTACAGAATTTTATGCAGGTCTACTTTAAGCAATCAAAGTCAGACAATTGACCCAGTATTTTGCTATTTAAAAAAAACAGATACAGCAAACAGCAAGTCATAATGATCATTAGTCAATTGATACCGTTTCGTAGAGACGGCCTACACGACGCGTGATCTTGGCGCTGGGTGCGCGAGGGAAAAAATAAAGCGATTTCCCGACATTTCCTTTTCAATTGATACCGTTTCATAGAGACGGCCTACACAAACGTATATACCAAATGAAAGCCTGCATTTCATAGTTTACATAGTATATAACCTTTTTTTAAATGAGCAAGAAATGAGCGACACAGACGGCTAGCTAACTAGGCTAGCTAGCTTCTAGCCTGTTGTTTGTTGGTGAAAGACTCCAAGTTGGGAAGTGTATTTCAGCGAGTAGCTATACGTGGTTTTGTTTATTTACTCCAAGCTGGGAAGTGTATTTCAGCGAGTAGCAGCGAGGGTTATACTTTACAGAAAATAAACAAAACCACGTATAGCTACTCGCTGAAATACACTTCCCAGCTTGGAGTCTTTCACCAACAAACAACAGGCTAGAAGCTAGCTAGCCTAGTTAGCTAGCCGTGTCGTGTGTTAAAGAGCAAAGAGCCAAGATCATACGTCTTATACGTTCTTTTAATCATAACTCGCTCATTTCTAATGTGAGTCTATAAATGTAACATGGTGGTCCGTGGCTCAAATACTTAATGAATAATGGACCTCGACTAGATGGAAAAACAATTGTGTTTGTTTTGGTAAGAAGGAAAAACACTCGGTCATCGACGGGCCCGTTGTTTATAAACCAACACTAACCATTCGGCTACTGAAACACTGTTTTACGGTTTCGTACAAACATCATATATAAACATCATAACAAGTAACTTCAAGTGATAGACGTTTGAACACAAAAACAACAACAGCGTTAAGTATTAAATAACATTTAATCACTTACTTGCTCCGAAGACGGACCCGGAAGATGGTGACGTGGCACGTTCCAAACAAACACTGACCAAGCCGACCTCCACGCGTCTCTTCCGTATTTGAGGACGGCGGCACTTCCTTCCGGTGTGAGGCCACGCCCGCGAGATTTAACAGTGAATTTATTGTAGTCATATTGTAGTAATGTAGTCCTTCTACGTTACATCCGGGTCCCTTGGTCCCACCCGCTTCTCATAAAAATGTAAATGCAAAATAGCTACATATGAACGCGTGAATCTTTTACAATAACGTTATTTGTCAGAAAGGAAGCCATTGGGGGTTAAAATGGGTCTTAATGCTTCCAACTCATATAACTGTCAGTCTGTCACCAACAACACTTTTAATGATATTACATGAAGCAGACAGCCCTGTGATGAAACCTTTAGCATTACACTGTGGTTAATACGTTTTTATTCACAATGGAATGTTATTGTACTCTTAATATATCATGGTGTAGCACAGCACAGTAGATTCATATTTCAATCGATCTGGGATGTTAAAATTGTGCAAAACTCTGTTAAATGAATGGCCTCTTCTGCTACATTAAAAATTACTAAACATTAAACGTTACTTATACCTGTTATTGAGACTCCTATAGAGCATGTTGACATGGATAGCTTGGTTAGTAGTATCTCTGTTAGTTAATGCAGTTTGATTGATTAAATTAATAGCCTATTTTATTAGACAAAAATGTAGAACAGTAGTGTCATAGAGTGGAAAATGCCATTTGGTTTAATGTCACAGAATGCAGTGCCACGTAGAGCAGCATGATAAATGGTTAACTTTATAGTGTGTTCAAAAATGGCAGATCTGCAAGTTCAGTGTATTGAATGAGATGTGCTGTGAGTTTGCATATCTGCTATTGTCCAGCATAGGACCGTTGCACAGTGAAGTATAAACAAGGCTTTAGGATTTATAAGTCGTTTTTAGAATATAATAGAATATTCACTCCAGTGAATAGCATTTATCCATTTAGATAACTTTTTTATGTTATTTAATTACTTATTTTTACACAGAAACATAATGTGTGTCTTTACAATAACTGTAATGTAATAATAATACTAATAATGTAATGTAATAATTATTAATTAAATAACATTATTTTATTCTGAAGGCAACCGGATGTCTTAAATTAGCTAGCTCTCAGACAGGAAGTTCTAAATTAGCTCAAAAGACGGAGCCCATATAGGCCTACTACATAGATTTACTCGCGGCCCCGGGTCAACGTGTTACAAAGCATGAGCAGCAAAGCAAAGGAGGATATTTGCCTTATGCCTTTCGCCGCCTGGTGGTGGTGGTGGTGTGTAATGTTTGTGTGCGTGCGTGTGTGGGTGTGCGCGTTACAAATCCTTGTAAAAGTGACAAACATTAAATTGAAGTATTATGGAGGAATTGAATGTGGATACTGGATGGTTTTTTAATCCCTAATTCGACATCATGATACACTCTTTCTTTACTCACCTCAATTATTAGTTATCTTTTTATCAGCAGTACTACAGAAACACATTTAAAGAAAAAGGTTGAAATGTTTTTAGTTTTTTTAATGTAAATGACCAAACATTGGCTGCCCGCCACTGCAGAGGTTGTGACTTGTGTATGTTGGGGTTGGTCAGCACCCCGGAGTGTTGGGCGGGAGGAGTAGGACGAAGGCTCTAAAGGCCTGTATTCATACCTAAAACGGTGATAACCTATCACCTGAAACTGGAGTATTCTGGAGAGTCTAATGATGGCTCTCTGGGCCATCATTAGACTAGGGCTCATACATACTCATATACATGACCAGATGTCCCCCTTTGCGTACTTTTCAGGCCTGTCCCACAAATTGAGACCCTGTCCCCACATTGTGACTGGCAGGCATCAGTGTTCAAATGCCCTAATAGTTTGTCCCCTAATAGTTGGCCTTCTGTTGTAAAGCTCTCTCTGTCTATTTTCCTGCAAGAATGGAGGTGGGCAACTTTGACATTTCCGCACTCACTCCAGAGTCCAGAGGGCCACATTTTATATTACATTACTGTCGTAGCAAAAATAACCGATCTACAGAGATCAGCTATATTTGAATTGAAATCCTGAATAATTGTGTTGCTATTTTTTTATTATAATCCTGAAAAGTAACATTTGTATTTCATTTCAAATGCATTCAGTTATACTTATGTTAACTTTATGAACTATACAAATACATTACATTGGACATAAAAAAATATATATATAATAATAATAACATCGCAACACTAGTCATTAAGCTACTAATATAGAAGTAATTAAATATCATGTTTGGAAAAATAATATATCAGTGTTCAGATATTAACCTGCGAGTCGCATTAAGTGAAGGTGGGGGCCGCATGTGGCCCTCAGGCCGCCAGTTGCCCATGTAGGCTATAGGCTACAGTACCAAGTCGATAATACCACCCATAACCAAACTTAAAATTATAGGCAATATTAGGCATATGGTCGAAAATGACATCAAACTTACCGGTAATTGTGACCACCGCGCTCTGACTTATGGTGCGTTAACAGCTTAAATCACCATAGAATAGGTAGAGAGAGGTCGCACACACCAACAATCCAATTTCAACAGGTTTATTTCTCATCAGGACATCAGGACAAACGTTTCAGGTAACAGCCTTCTTCAGTGTCCACACTCCAAGAACAGAGAGGAAATTAGATAAGTTTAACTGAATACAATTTGTTTCTATGCTTCACCATATATCTTGTGGCTTGAGTGCACAATATGGTTCTAGTTCTACAGATACACGTACACACTAGTTCTGCACACAGACATACATAACATACACCAGGGTTCTCAACATATTTTTACCAAAACATTTCCATAATATTTAACCTATATTCCTTGGCCCTATATACTGTAACAATCATTCAGCTCAATAATTAGTTTCTTACTCCTATGTGCAATGGCAATCCACAAAGACATGTAGTCAGGTTAGCAAAAATTAATAATTCTTTGCTACACCACCTATCCTAGGGCATAGGATCACGCTGCAGCACATTGTGAGCTTGTAGATATTTTTTAAATTAATATTACAGTACACTGGTACACATGAGTCTGCGTTAATCACATTAATCACGCAAAACAACATAATTATGTTATTTCTTGTAATGCTATGTGTTGGTGACAGCTATATGCAGGGCTTAAAGCCAAAAAGAATCCCAAGACTGAAAATGATTTTTTGCAAATCTACACTGATGCCATTAAATGACCCCTATGAAATCCTCAGGACTGAAATCAGTCCCCAGGACTGAGAACTTTAAGCTCTGGCTATATGGGTCACGTGGTGTTGCGTGCTACTAGTCTACGTCACTCATAGTAAAGTCAGCTGTTCGCAAGGCGGCATTTCATGAATGGAAGGAGAGAGGGGGTGAACGGGGAAGGTCCAACTTCGTTGACCGCAATCGCTTTTATTATGCCGTGATTCACTGTGGTAATGTTCTAACCGTAATAAAATATAACAAAAGCAGTACCCTGGCCTGGAGCAGTGATTCTCATGCAGACAACGACTAAAGCAGCGAGTCTGACAGCTAAAACGTTTCCCCGCTTTAGCCTCTCGGCGTCATACGACATAGACGCCATACACTATGTATGTTTTGGAAAATATTTGCATTAACTAAATCAACAGCCAAAAAACAATGCATACAGTATGCATATATATATATATATATATATATATATATATATATATCCCCGATCTGGTTACTTAACTTACTTGCAAACGGCAGTGTGAATGGTCGGCCCGACTCGGGCCCAGGGGTAGAGTAGCTGTATGGTAACTGCAAGGTTGCCGTTCGAACCCGGGCTCCCCCAGAGTTAGTGTCGAAGTGTCCTTGAGCAAGACAATGAACCCCTAATTGCTCCTGATGTGCTGGTTGGTGCCTTGCATGGTTTCCATCCGCCATCGGTGTATGAATGTGTGTGTGAATGGGTGAATGTAATGCACAATCTATGTAAAGCGCTTTGGATAAAGGCGCTATATAAATGCACCATTTACCATTTTTGGTGGAAATGAACCAGAGTGAGTAGACAGACCTGGTACCACTACCATCCTATGACATGCATTAGAGTGGACCAATTATATTAACCTAGTTTGAAAAAGTGTCCCTTTAACCGCTTAACTCTGCACATTACTTCGTTGTACAATGGTGGTGTACAAAACGGCTCGTTGTGAGCTTGTAGATCTTGCATCACAGCTGTTGTGAGCTTGTAGATTTGCTATTCGGATTATTTAAAAGTCATGAGGCCCAGGCCTAGATCATACATGTGTCTGATATCATTTATCGTCTCAGATGGTCCTTTGAAAAAAGCATTTGTTTCTGTTTAACCAACAGCTTCTCTGCATATGAATCTTTGCATTTGGACTAAAGCATTTTGCCACCAACTGAAGCTAAGGGTTATGAGTCTTCATATGTCTTTTTAGATTACTCGATTGACAAAATCTTTTGCTACAAACTTCACAGCTAAGGGGTTTTTCTCCTGTATGAGTTCTCATGTGTATTTTCAGATGCTCGTTGCGAAGAAAGCCTTTGTTACAAACTGTACAAGTCAAGGGTTTTTCTCCCGTATGAGTCATCATGTGTTTCTTTAGAGCACCCTTTTGAGAAAAGCTGTGGTCACAAACCGTACAAGTAAATGGCCGTTCGCCCGTATGTCTCATCATGTGAATTTTAAAACTGCTCTGGCTAATGCAGCCCAGGCCACAAACGGTACAAATAAAAGACTTTTCCCCCGTATGGGTCTTCATGTGTGGTTTTAGTTGCCCAAATTGCCGAAAGCCTTTGTTGCAAACTTCACAAGTAAAAGGCTTTTCACCTGTGTGAGTCCTCATGTGTACTTTTAGAGCATATCTGTGAATACAACCTTGGCCACAAACTGTACACGTAAACGGCTTTTCACCCGTATGGGTTTTCCAGTGCATTTTCAGATTCCACAAGTGTCTAAAGCCTTTGTTGCAAACTTCACAAACAAAGGGCGTTTCCTCTGTGTGAGACTTCATGTGCTTGTTCAGGTTTCCTACGCGACTGTACGTTTTGCAACACACCGCACAAGTAAAACGTTCCTTCCCTGTGTGATCGGGGTCCTGCTTCTTGGGGGGGCGCCCGCGCGTGGGCAACAGGGGCAGCTGTGGGGGGGTGCCTACGGGACTGGGAGTCTCGCCTGATGTCCCCACCGCGCGGGTCAGGTCCCGGTCCTTGGGGGAGGGGCTTCCAGTCCCACGACTGGCTGGTGGTCCCACTGATTTAGTGTTCTTCTTGGTGAGGAGGACAGAGGTCCGACACCCCACCCCCGGTGCCGACGTCGAAGACGACGCGCTCAGATCTGTATTGAGAGAATTGGCGACAGACGCTACTTACAACAAGCAAGGTAAACATACTTATAATGCAGAGAGACAATGTAGTCTGTAGTGCCTCAATAAATTACGACTCGAAGAAAACAAGAACCTCAGCCTAAACAATTACTATCGTTTCAACATGTTGTGTTACGGTTTTGACTACGGTATTGTTAAGCTCCCGTTGTGGAACAGCGGAATTCAGAATCTCAGAATTATTTTGACCAAATAGCCAATTTTACATTGAGGAGGTCCCAGTCTTAGGGTGCCCACTATTCCTTAGTGCCCACTTAGGGTGGCCACCAGTAAGACCTCAGAAGGAGGACACTTTTCCGGGCATGTTGTGTGGGTAACCAACCCATTCCAATTTCCAATGCGTTTATACTGTACTACACTAAAACCTTTTCATGTCAAGGACCCTCAAATTGATATGCATTTAGCCGCGGAACCCTATATCATAATATAATAATAATGTGCGCTTTTCCAAGTGCTCAAAACGCTTTACAATGGTTCATTCATTCATACATTGGGAGGTGAAACGGCAAACCGTCGACGCCAGCGTCCTCACTTCCCACATTCACAGACCAATTGGTGGCGAGCTCACACCAACCGACTCATTGGACTGGAGGCAGCCGCCCTTGTGACCCCCGCAGACCCCTAAAATTATTCCAGCACAAAACCATACTTCCATGTGACAGAAGGTTCCAAGTTGAATGAAAGTTGCGCTACATGGCAGAAATAGACCAACAATACAAATGATGCTCGTTTTGTGGATTCATTTGTTTTTGTTGCGTGGCCCCCAGACCCCCACCAAATGACCAGAGTTACTTATCACCAAAACAAGACCAGAACCCCCACCACAGGACTCAGGGAATCAATCAATACCTTTGCAATCACTATATATTTCAAGTCCAAAAAAATCCACAAGGTTTAATGTTTTACTTTTTGGATTGTTTTAAATTGTATGAAATATGGTTTTATATGTATAAAATATGGTATCAGCTATATTTATTTATTATTATCATAATATATTATTTACCTTGTGGTTCCTCCTGGACCAGACTGGAGCTCCTCTCCTCCTCGTGTTCAGATGAAACCTCTTTACACACAGACAGGACAGAAGAAGTATGTCGCATCAGCAGCACACAACAAAGTATAGTTATTGATTGAAATTTGTATTCACAGAATGGGTACATTTCAACGAAAGTACAGGTCAATACAAAAACTGCTACGAGGATAAAACCAGGAAAAGTACTAAGACTTCTTCACTTCTATGAATGAAAAAAAGAAAAGAAAAAAGGAAATCATCATACAGTAAAAAAGGGAAAAGACATGTAAAGCATGGATGGGGCACTGGGGGGGGGGGGGGGGGGGGGGCAGGGGCCAGTTTCGAATTGCAGCCATCCGTAATAGTATAGGTGCTCTTTGAGTGGTTTTGAAGGAGTCTAGGGATCCCTTTTCTGGGGCGTCAAAACTAGTAGGCTACTTTCACCATAGGGATCGACCCTGAGAGCGAAGGGCCCTGGGCCACCGTCCCCACTGGACCAATGGCTAATTTGTCACTGCTTGTACTTTGCTGAAACCAACCTGTAGTGTTAGGAGAATGGTCCATATCAGAATCAGCGTCCAGCAGTTTGTTCTGTCTCTCCAGCAGAGTTTCTAGTGTCTCCATCTCTCTCTGGAAGAGGCTGTACATGAACTCTCCCACCGCGCTGAGGCGCTCCAACACAAACACTCTGACATTAAGCGTCACACTACAAACATAAACACCACGCTGTTTGTCCAAAACACACAATATCTCCTCTCCCACCGACGTCATGTGTTCATTTATCTTCAGCCGTACAGACTCCATCTGACTCATTTTACCTCCTTTAGGAGACATTATATTCAAGGGTTAATTAGTACTCATATAGGCTAATGTGTAGTCATGAAGGAATAGTTATTATCGCTCGAGGATCAACAATTCCACTTTTACATGCTACAGACAGACAATAAACAACACGCATTTGCTTCCGGGTCAACGTGTTACAACGTACAACCTCGGCTCTATGCTTACAACAAGCGTGAGCAGCAAAAGATCCATGCACTGTTGTCTTTTGCCACCTGGTGGAGGAGGTGTGTGTGTGTGTGTGAGTGAGAGTGAGAGTGAATGTTTTTAGACTAAATCATCAAATCCTTGAAAAAGTGACAATTAACATAAAAAAACGTGATAACTTATCAGTTATCACCGAAAAGTTAAACTGGAGTATACTTAGAGGCTTAGACCATACATGACCTGCAGTTGTCCCCCTTTGCATGGGACAGTCCCTCATTTCCAAGACTTTTTAGGCGTCCGCGTCCCACAAATTGAGACCCTGTCCCACATTGTGTTCAAATGCCCTAGTAGTTAGTTTTTAGGTTTAGGTTTATTTATTTAGCATGTAGTACAAAAAATAGACAATAACATATCAAAGAACAAAAATACAATGCAAGGAAGGGAAGAAGCCAGAAGGCTTATTTTGAATCCATTCCTGTAGGAAGAGGTCATTGGTTTAAAAGATTAAAAGTTCATAAAGAAAAGTACATAAGTCTAAATGGTAAATGGTGCATTTATATAGCGCCTTTATCCAAGGCGCTTTACAGAGATTGTGCATTACATTCACCCATTCATACACCGATGGCAGCGGAAACCATGCAAGGCATGAAGGCACCAACTAGCACATCGGGAGCAATTAGGGGTTCAGTGTCTTGCTCAAGGACACTTCGACAGTGACTCTGGGGGAGCCCGGGTTCGAACTGGCAACCTTACGGTTACCATCATCCAGGCACTCTACCCCTGAGCCACCGCCGCCCCTTGTAGTTGGCAAAGGGGGGCAGCTGTGCAGTAAAGAAATAAAAACACAGACTGCACAAAAAACAGAAATAAACAATACAACAACAAACACACAAAAGAAAATATAACGCATCAAGGTCCCCTGATAGTTGGCTTTCTGTTGTAAAGCTCTGTCTCAGTGGCTGCGGTTACATGAGGGCTTTTTCAATCAGAATGAAAACTTCAGAATTAATTAATTCAGAAGTAAGTTTTTTGCTGTGTGTTTACATGGGAAATGGTCATTCCGAATGAGTGTTTACATGGACAATACTTTTAAATCCCATTATTTCATTCCACATCAGGTTTGGGGCTGGGAAGGCTTCTGATTGGATAGGGGGCGGGGCGGATATGTTTACGTCCAGTGGTGGAAAGTAAATAAGTACATTTACTTTAGTAGTATTTCTACTTTACTTGAGTATTTCAAATTTCCAATGCTTTTACTTCTACTCCACTACATTTCAGGTAAAACAAAATAATAATAATAATAAAAACACTTTTATGCCATATTACTTTATATTTGATGTATCCTGTAGCCTGAGAGGTTGCTCTCAGAGATGTGAAATTAAACATGTCTAGTTTCTTATAATTAATCGCAAAACAAGAGCATAATATAGCCATACCAATTACATGGAAACAAGCATGCACAGAAAGACCAGAATGAACTTAAATCCGAATGAGTGTTTACATGAGTCCACAATTGTTTCAATAGGATTTTAAAATGGAATAATCCGGTCAGTTACATCAGATCTAAGTTTAAATCAGATTGGCCATTTTCATTCTGATTTAATTTTTGTAGGTGTTTACATGACAACTTTTAATAGGATTGAACTTTTATTCTGAATGAAAAGGGGATTTAACTGTCCATGTAAACGTAGCCATTGTCTATTTTCCTGCAAGATGACTGTTTTTAAGCCTGTAAAAATAACATGAGATATATCCCCGCCTACTGGCTACAGTACCAAGTCGGCCATACCCATGACCAAAGAAAATTGCATTTTAAAATGTGACACCAAAGAGGGGTTTAATAACACAATTATAGGCAATATGTCTATGGTTGAATGACATCAAGGCATTTATGTAATAAGTTGCTAACCTTGTCCCGTCCCGTCGCACACAATAATGGTGATATTGATTTGAAATATCATTTATCATCTCAGATGCTCTTTGTTTCTGTTTAACCAACGGCTTCTCTGCATAATATGAATCTGTGCATTTGGACTAAAGCATTTAGCCACAAACTGAAGCTAAAGGTTATGAGTCTTTATGTGTCTTTTTAGATTACTCGATTGACAAAATGTTTTGCTACAAACCTCACAGCTAAGGGGCTTTTCTCCTGTATGAGTTCTCATGTGTATTTTCAGATAGTCGTTGCGAAGAAAGCCTTTGTTACAAACTGTACAAGTCGAGGGCTTTTCTCCTGTATGAGTCATCATGTGTTTCTTTAGATCACCCTTTTTAGAAAAGCCGTGGTCACAAATGGTACAAGTAAATGGTCGTTCCCCCGTATGTCTCATCGTGTGAATTTTAAAACTGCTCTGGCTAATGCAACCCAGGCCACAAACTGTACAAATAAAGGACTTTTCCCCTGTATGGGTCTTCATGTGTGGTTTTAGTTGACCAAATTGCCTAAAGCCTTTATTACAAACTTCACAAGTAAAGGGCCTTTCCCCTGTGTGAGTTCTCATGTGTATTTTTAGATCATATTTTTGAAAATAACCGTGGCCACAAACTGTACATGTAAAGGGCTTTTCCCCTGTATGGGTCTTCCGGTGCGTTTTCAGAGTCCACGAGTGTCTAAAGCCTTTATTGCAAACTTCACAAACAAAGGGCGTTTCCTCTGTGTGAGACTTCATGTGCTTGTTCAGACTTCCTACGCGACCGTATGTTTTGCAACACACCGCACAAGTAAAACGTTCCTTCCCTGTGTGATCGGGGTCCTTGGTCTTGGGGGCTGGTCCGGCCGTTTTAGGGTCCGTCTTGGTGAGGAGGACAGAGGTCCGAGGCCCCACCCTCGAAGCCAACGTCGAAGACGACTCGCTCAGATCTGTGGTGAGAGATGGACATTGACGACAAACACTACTTACAATAAGCACGGTAAACACATACTTCTAATGCAGAGAGACAGTGTAGTGCCTCAGTAAAGTAGGATCACGAGTGAAACAATAACCTTAACAATTACTATCATTTTGACATTGTGTTACTCTTGTGCAGTCAATGGCCCTTTTAGATTGGACTATGGTATTGTAAAGCTCCCGACAGCAGTCATTTTGGAAAGAACTCTCAGATTTCTTAGAGCCAATTTTACATTGAGGTGGACACTCTTCCTTAGTGCCAGAGTTAATATAAAATGTATTGTTCAGGCTGCAGCTTCATTATTATTATCATTTATTGTTTTACCTTGTGGTTCTTCCTGGACCAGACTGGAGCTCCTCTCCTCATGTTGTGGAGGTTCCTCCTGGTCCAGACTAGAGCTCCTCTCCTCCTCATGTTCAGATGAAACCTCTATACAAACAGACAGAAGGAGGACAGAAGACATATAGTAGGCTACCTGAAAACCTCACCCTAACCCTAACCTCCCCCGGGGCAGACACCTATAAACCTAACCCCAACCCTCTCCCGACCCCCAGCGCACCTCGGACCATTGCTCCGTCGGATCAATGCTCCGTCGGATCATAGTATGCCTCCCAGGCTACCTTTATTGGAAGGATAATCCATGTAGACAAACAGAACAAGAGCTCTCCCTTTTTTGCTTCCCATATGATGAATTCCTGTTGTTCTTTAACTACATAGAAATGTCTATTTGTATGTCTCTAAATGGTTGTATGTCTTTAAATGTTTTGATGAATTGAACAATGTGGACCCTGTTGTAAACAAGTGTAATGCTTAATTGGGTCGTCCACTCACAGTTGACAGTCTTTGTATTGAGTTTGTGCTTAAAATGTACTGTAAATTCTACAAACTGTTAATAAATATTTCAATCAATCAATCAATCAATCTCCCAAAGATAGCCGCTCCAACCCCACCGGTAACCGGTTCAACCGGTGGCGTAACACACATAACGTATAGTTAATCTAGTATCTTAGCTACTTAATTGTAGCTAAACTCATGCTGAAACCAACCTGCAGTGTTAGGAGGAGAATGGTCAATATCAGAATCAACATCCAGCAGTTTGTTCTGTCTCTCCAGCAGAGTTTCTAGTGTCTCCATCTCTCTCTGGAAGAGGTTGCACATGAACGCTCCCACCGCGCTGAGGCGCTCCAACACAAACACTCTGACATTAAGCGTCACACTACAAACATCAACACCACGCTGTTTGTCCAAAACACACAATATCTCCTCTCCCACTGACGTCATGTGTCCATTTATCTTCAGCCATACAGACTCCATTTGACTACTTTTACCTCCTTTAGGTTTAGGACACATTTCCCCAAGCGTTCTGTTCCTACTGTAATATATTAATAATATGTGTAGAGCTCTGTGTAATATTATTTTGGGCACAAATATCAACAACAACACGCCGCCATGACACCATTCTTCCAACACGCATGTACTTCCGGGTCAAGCATTCAGTGCAGTAAAAGTTTCAGGTTGTTGTCTTTCGCCCCCTAGTGGTGGGGGAGGTCCAATGTTCTATTTCAGTGGTTTTCAACAGAGATCAATGTCCATTATTTATTTGGATTTGAGCCACGGACCACCATTTGATGACATTTAGTTTGTTGTCGTTGGATACGATTTTGTCCACAATTTCATGTTGTATTGATGTTGGTACCATTAAGAGACAACAGACAAATCTAATTTAATTGTGTAGACTTCTTGTAAATTAACAAGTTAATAAGTAATGCATTTTACAATTATGTAACTCTCAAAGTGATCTAAAGATCTATAAGGGTCCATTTGGATTTGGTTACCAACTCTCCGTCATTTAGCATGGGGACCACTGGTGTTCCAGTGGTGATGTATTTTCACCTTGAGGCCACAAGCTGACTCAACCATGAGCCAACATGCAGAATGTGATGTTCACTTTTAGACAGTGCTGGACAGTTTGACAGACATATGGACATGATATGTTTTATTAAAATGAGTGTTACTGTTCAATTGTGGTATTCATTTATTGTGTAAAAAAAAAAAAAAAAAAACAGGGAAATGTGAATAATCATCATAATGGTTAATAAACTGCAACAACCATAATCAATATGGTTGTGCCAGGGGTGCCCAAAAGGTAGATCACAAAGACTGAGGAGGTAGACCACATATGCCCCTAATTGAAATATAAAACAAAGGCATCTGCTACTTGAATTAAGGCCCCACATTTTGTGTTGTCCCTGTTTAGTATGTCAAGTATGTCTTCGTCTTGTTAAATTGTGAAATTATACACTACACGCACGCACGCACGCACGCACGCACGCACGCACGCACGCACGCACGCACGCACGCACGCACGCACGCACACACACACACACACACACACACACACACACACACACACACACACTGTTGCAGAATGGCCACATGATACATCTGATCTGACCTGATTTCACTTGCAAATAACAGTGTGGACAGTCAGTCAGCCAGCCAGCCAGCCAGCCAGTCAGTCAGTCAGTCAGTCAGTCAGTCAGTCAGTCAGCCAGTCAGTCAGTCAGTCAGTCAGTCAGTCAGTCAGTCAGCCAGCCAGTCAGTCCTAAAGATCAGCTCTGAGAAACAAATCAAGAAAAAGCCTTACTTTAATCGTCCTGACTCTGGCCAAAATAGAAGCTCTACAAGCTCACAATGTGTCATAAGTGTTCATTTGGTGTAGATGGAAAAATAAGTGTTCATATTCAGTTGAGTTGCAACTAAAGTGATTAAAAAGCAACAGACCTATAATAATAGGCCACATTACAAATGTATCCATCAGTCAATGCCACATTCCACAGGAACTAAAGATGGCGAGAGTAACTTTTCATAAAAGGAAGCAAACTAGATACGGGCAACTACCGCCCTGTTTCCATTCTATGTTCCACCTCAAAGGTCATAGAGCAGGGATGTCAAACTAATTTACGAGCAAATTAGCAGTTACTTAAGGGAACGCAAGCTGCTGTTCGAATTTCAATCTGGTTTCAGAACATCGCACTCCACTGCTTTACACTAGCATTGGTTCTCAAAGTGGGGTCCGGGGACCGCCAGCGGTCCTCAAGGGGGTTCCAGGTGGTCCCCAGCTAAAAAGATGATGATGATGATGCATGATAAGAACACCCCGCCCTTCACACAAGTGTGATTTTCTTTTTTTAATCATGAAAATGTGTGCAAAGTAAGTGCAAACACATCTTTAACCCATGCTTCTGGGGGTCCCTGGCGCGAACAACATAGTGTACCTTGTGAAAGCGATCACATTATTAAAACTTGCATTTGTAGTTATTTTAACGTAATTTAACAGACTAATCAACGCAGATAGACGAAGAGACATTCCTGTATTTTTAAAAGTACATTTATTTATTTTCCCCTGGAGCCAGAGGAGTCTTGCACAGGCCTTGCTATCTGTATGGAAGGTACATTTGAGTATTGTTGAAGTACAAGTTGAAGTGTCACACAATACACAGACAGAAGGACACACAAAAGCGCTTATACTAGTGGGTTCCCAAAGTGGGGTCCCCAGGGGTCCTTGAGGGAGTTCCAGGGGGTCCCCAACTCCCCATGCAGCTAAATGATAGTTTGTAACCAAATTTAAATGGACCCTTATGCACAGGTCTGTATCTCATGAAAAAGTTTGGGAACCACTGGCTTAGGCCTCACTCACACCTAAGACACACGCAAGACACACTTGTGTCCTGTGTCTTCTGTGTGTTATGGCCGCCTCAATGCATTTCCAATGGGAGTCACATGGTTTGAAGACACAACCTTGTTGCATTGCCGGAAGTACAATTATAACTCAATGGCTCGAGTGAGCGGAAGTTAAGCTCACCACCGGAGCGGTGGTCACCTCACCACCGAAAATCCAGACTATGAATAGGCCTTTACTGGGGGCTTTCATGAAACCATGTGACTCCCATTGGAAGGCGGCCATGACACACAGGTGTGAGTGAGGCCTTATACAGCAGGAGGAAAAAGGACATTTGTTTCACGAGGACTTTATATTCTTAGAGCTCCCCCTGGTGTCCTGCTGGGATATGACGAAGTCCAGGATGAGCTTGGCGGTCCTGCGGGGTCTCTCCATCGCCACCCAGTGTCCACAGTTCTCCAGAAGGTCCACTCGGCACGTCGGCAAGGTCTCTACGATGACCGCAGCTCCAGACACATCCACCACCTATAAGATGATAAATAATATCAATCATTCATATGAGAATAACATGTAGGCAGGGTTTCTGCGATGACTGCACCTCCAGACACATCTACCACCTAGACAAGAACATTTATATGAGAAAAGCACGTATAGGCAAGGTCTCTGCTATCACCATCCAGACAGATATTACAGATGGGGGTCGGCGGCCAAATACAGATAATTCTGGGGGTCCTTGACATGAAAAGGGTTCAGCACCACTTTCAAAACCACGTTTTTCAGCAATTGGTGTAGAGGTGGAAAAAAAGAGTCAGAGCCCAGAAGACAGACTGGGCCTGTTTACTAATATAGACTGCTATGGTAATAAATATTGCATTATAACCTACGAAACCTCGAGTTGGAGTAACATGTTAATGTTAGTAACATGTCATCATCACCAACTCAGACCGGCTTTATGAAACAGAACCATAATATATTATGAATGATGTTATGCTGAATATTCTTACCTGGTCTTGTTTCCCCCATATCAGCTGCAGCGGTGCACTGATCAGGTGCAGGTGGTCCTGTAAGGCATATCGTGACTTTTCACCGATGAGCTCCATGAAAACTGAAGAGAGAACACAGACAAGGTTATAAGACACATTTCAACCTATAAATCTAGACCTGACGTAGAAAAGTCTTCCGAAAGAATATATATTCAAAGATTTGTGCCGCATTTTCACGATTTTTCAAAAATAGCAGACCTACAAGCTAATAGCGCGCCACTCGGTGTGTGTGTGTGTGTGTGTGTGTACTAACCTTGTTGATAAAAGTCATTGTGAGGAAGCCGGACGTCCACCAAGCCTTGAAGAATCTACACAGTATGATGTACAAATGAAGTAAAATAAATAAATAATGATAATGATAATAACAACAAGAAGGCAGAACATTTTGTGTAAATGGCTATATTATAATATTGTTTAAACAATTTAACAACACACATGTTACAAAATCTTTTCAGATGAGGGTCTGTGCTGTGGCCAAATACATGTATATTAGTTTGGGGGTCCATGATTTGAAAACGTTTGAGAACCAGAGATGTTCTAATAAAATATCACAAATGAAAACGTTTGTAAGACCAAGTCCTAATTGCGTGATTTACAATCACAATAAAATTAACATAATGTGTACATGAACTTGGTAGATCTGCTTCTAGCTCCTGTGGCCCTAATACATGGTGAGTATACAGAGTCACAATATGTAACTGTAGATCGTTTTGAAATTTGTCTTAGCTTTCTATTTGTAAACCTACAGTATGTAATTCACATGAATACTTTTTTTTCTGATCTTCTGATGTATTGTGATGTTGTATTACTCGACGACACTGAAAATTAGTTTAATTACTCAGTGTAATTTCGAGAATAAACAAAACTTGAATGATGTTTTAGCAACATTATTCCTGCTGTTCTACATAATTTGCCAACCAGGTGAAGAAATCACAGACTGAGGCTTTAACATTTGCTTTCATGTGAAGTATCCTATAGCATAGCTAGACCCTTAAGATAAAGATGCTTCTGAACATATTGTTAGTTCGACCACTTATACAGTATAAATTAATGGTTAAAAGCTTACTTTAGCTATTGAAAAATAGCAGATCTAGGTCTGCTATTTTAGAAAAATCGTGAAAATGTGACACAAATCTTTGAATACTGTATATAGAGCAAACATTTTTAACTCAAACCTTTGCTTCCGGGGGGATGGTGACAACTCATGACAATAAACACAATTTTTTAAGGTGAACAAATAATTAGAAAGAAGAAAAAAGGGCAGGGTTCAACACTTTTGTTGTTGTTGTTTTCCGAGTTGGCTTTGTCCGAGGCTTACAGGTCTTTAAATAAATACTTTCTGAAACGTCTATGGGAAAAAATGTGTGGGAAATTCTCTTCTGGGACGCTCGTCGCCATAAAAGGGGACTGTGCCGCTCTATAGATGTTATGGTAACAGACAGAACTGCTGTGGGATGGGATCTTAAAGCTGTATAGATGTTGCTATGGTAACAGACAGACCTGCTGTGGGATGGGATCTTGAAGCTGTGTAGATGTTGCTATGGTAACAGACAGACTTGCTGTGGGATGGGATCTTAAAGCTGTATAGATGTTGCTATGGTAAAAGACAGACCTGCTGTGGGATGGAATCTTAAAGCTGTATAGATGTTGCTATGGTAACAGACCTGCTGTGGGATGGAATCTTGAAGCTGTATAGATGTTGTTATGGTAACAGACCTGCTGTGGGATGGGATCTTGAAGCTGTATACTGTAGATGTTGCTATGGTAACAGACAGACCTGCTGTGGGATGGGATCTTGAAGCTGTATAGATGTTGCTATGGTAACAGACAGACCTGCTGTGGGATGGGATCTTGAAGCTGTATAGATGTTGCTATGGTAACAGACCTGCTGTGGGATCTTGAAGCGGACGTGTGAGCAGAGCCTCAGCATGTCCTCCATCTCCTCGGGCGTGGCGGGGATCAGAGGAACGCTCAGCGCGTAGTGGTTGTGCTCCAGATCCTCCACGTGGTTGGAGAACTTACTGTCACACCGATGTCTGACACCTGCAGGGTTAAAGGTTTACCCTCACACCGATGTCTGACACCTGCAGGGTTAAAGGTTTACCCTCACACTGATGTCTGACACCTGCAGGGTTAAAGGTTTACCCTCACACTGATGTCTGACACCTGCAGGGTTAAAGGTTTACACTCACACCGATGTCTGACACCTGCAGGGTTAAAGGTTTACCCTTACACCGATGTCTGACACCTGCAGGGTTAAAGGTTTACCCTCACACCGATGTCTGACACCTGCAGGGTTAAAGGTTTACCCTCACACCGATGTCTGACACCTGCAGGGTTAAAGGTTTACCCTCACACCGATGTCTGACACCTGCAGGATTAAAGGTTTACCCTCACACTGATGTCTGACACCTGCAGGGTTAAAGGTTTACCCTCACACCGATGTCTGACACCTGCAGGATTAAAGGTTTACCCTCACACCGATGTCTGACACCTGCAGGATTAAAGGTTTACCCTCACACTGATGTCTGACACCTGCAGGATTAAAGGTTTACCCTCACACTGATGTCTGACACCTGCAGGGTTAAAGGTTTACCCTCACACTGATGTCTGACACCTGCAGGGTTAAAGGTTTACACTCACACCGATGTCTGACACCTGCAGGGTTAAAGGTTTACCCTTACACCGATGTCTGACACCTGCAGGGTTAAAGGTTTACCCTCACACCGATGTCTGACACCTGCAGGATTAAAGGTTTACCCTCACACCAATGTCTGACACCTGCAGGGTTAAAGGTTTACCCTCACACCAATGTCTGACACCTGCAGGATTAAAGGTTTACCCTCACACTGATGTCTGACACCTGAGGGTTAGAAGATTACCCTCACACCGATGATTAACTAAGTACTTTTACTTAAGTACTGTACTGAAGTACAATTTTTAGGTATTTGTACTTTACTTGAGTGTTTCCAATTTCCAATACTTTTACTTCTAGATCTACGTGAGCTTGTAGATCTGCTATTTTCAATAGATTTTGTACACATTTTGAACTTTTACTTTTAGTACTTAGGCTACATTTTGATGCCGATACTTTTGTACATTTTCAATTCCATACTTTTACTTGTAACAAAGTAGTTCTACATTGCAGTATTGGTACTTTTACTTAAGTAAAACAATTGAATACTTTTTCCACCACTCAAGTTTACCCTCACGTCTGAGACCTGCAGGATGAGGGTTAGAAGTTTTCACACTGATGTCTGACGCCTGAGGGTTAAAATTAGGGATGTCCCGATACACTGTTTTCATTCCCGATCCGATCCCGATACCACAATTCCTGTGTTAGCCAATACCGAATACAGATACCAGTGTTGTGATCTTGTGTTGTTTTTATAGATATCTAGCTATATATCTCGTGTTGTGTTTATAGCAGACTCCTCACTCAAATGTGCACTTGCAGTTTGGGCAACTCCAAAGCAAACTCCACATGCCCCAACATTTTATTTACCTGCTATAGTGTCAACGCCTTACCCCTGTGTCGGATCGGTGGTTAGACTGGCATAGTCACCGATACCGATAAGACCCGATATGACAATAAGGGCCGATACCAATACTTTTCCGATACCGATACAGTAACGGGACATCTCTAGTTAAAGGTTTACCCTCACACTGATGTCTGAGACCTGTGAGGGTTAAAAGTTTACCTTCACATGGATGTCAACTGGATTCAGTTCAAAAACTGTTACAATACTTAAAGGGGAATTCTGGAGAATCCAGAGAGACTAGCCATGTTGTTCTTACCTTAATCTGAGGTTATTATATATCCTAGAATGAGCCCAGAGCGCACCACGGCTCCGACCATGCATGCGCACTGGACAGGGCTGCCATGTCTCACCCTTTGAGTGTGACAGTCACGCAATTTAACCCTTTACCACGCACCACGCCACACATGCCATTTCACACGCATTATAAATAAAAGAAATCTCTGCGGCTCCGCCGCGTAATAACGCGCGCTCATGTGTGCGTCCTCACAAACTGTAAAATAGCCGATCTGCATGCAGCGCTGATATATGCAGTAGGAGGAGGGTAAACAGTGGACCAAATCGTCGGCTGACTGTGACGCATGGAAATGAGCCATGCAGAGTTTAACATCGCTTCGAAATATTTTTCATGGAAGACAATATAGCCCCCACAAGTTACAACAAGTGAGTAAGTGTCAAAGTGACCTGTGACTATCTCTCTTCTATACTGGTGTGTGGCGTCTCTTGCATGATATGAGGAAGTGGAACGGTGCCAGTAGCCCGTGCACATTATAGGGACAAAGTCATGTGTGTGTGTGTGTGTGTGTGTGTGTGTGTGTGTGTGTGTGTGTGTGTGTGTGTGTGTGTGTGTGTGTGTGTGTGTGTGTGTGTGTGTGTGTGTGAAGTGAAGGGGGAGGGGGAGGGGCCGCATCGCGACTTGTTTCTGTTCAGAGAGAGAGAGAGCCCACAGATGTGTTTGAACTAAGAAAATGTAAAATTAGGCATTTTCCCACATTCCAGTTTTCTGACTTTTATAACAAATTTTAACATATTCCCCAATTTCCACTGAGATTATGGGGCGAATGAATGTGAATGAATGAATCTCTTTCTGTCATAGTGACATTGTCCTGCATCAGATCATGTCCAAATCAGGTTCTCCAATCTCCAGTAGCCTCTTCAGTTTTTTGAAGATTCTTTGAGTGGTGCAACCACTGACCACTCCCTTACGGAGCTATGTGTGTGGCTGGCTGGGTCTGAGCAGTGAGCACTATATATGTGTGGCTTGCTGGCTGGCTTGGTCTGAGCACTATGTGTGTGGCTGGCTGGCTGGCTGGGTCTGAGCACTATGTGTGTGGCTTGCTGGCTGGGTCTGAGCATAGATAGATAGATAGATAGATAGATAGATAGATAGATAGATAGATAGATAGATAGATAGATAGATAGATAGATAGATAGATAGATAGATAGATAGATAGATAGATAGATAGATAGATAGATAGATAGATAGATAGATAGATAGATAGATAGATAGATAGATAGATAGATAGATAGATAGATAGATAGATAGATAGATAGATAGATAGATAGATAGATAGATAGATAGATAGATAGATAGATAGATAGATAGATAGATAGATAGATAGATAGATAGATAGATAGATAGATAGATAGATAGATAGATAGATAGATAGATAGATAGATAGATAGATAGATAGATAGATAGATAGATAGATAGATAGATAGATAGATAGATAGATAGATAGATAGATAGATAGATAGATAGATAGATAGATAGATAGATAGATAGATAGATAGATAGATAGATAGATAGATAGATAGATAGATAGATAGATAGATAGATAGATAGATAGATAGATAGATAGATAGATAGATAGATAGATAGATAGATAGATAGATAGATAGATAGATAGATAGATAGATAGATAGATAGATAGATAGATAGATAGATAGATAGATAGATAGATAGATAGATAGATAGATAGATAGATAGATAGATAGATAGATAGATAGATAGATAGATAGATAGATAGATAGATAGATAGATAGATAGATAGATAGATAGATAGATAGATAGATAGATAGATAGATAGATAGATAGATAGATAGATAGATAGATAGATAGATAGATAGATAGATAGATAGATAGATAGATAGATAGATAGATAGATAGATAGATAGATAGATAGATAGATAGATAGATAGATAGATAGATAGATAGATAGATAGATAGATAGATAGATAGATAGATAGATAGATAGATAGATAGATAGATAGATAGATAGATAGATAGATAGATAGATAGATAGATAGATAGATAGATAGATAGATAGATAGATAGATAGATAGATAGATAGATAGATAGATAGATAGATAGATAGATAGATAGATAGATAGATAGATAGATAGATAGATAGATAGATAGATAGATAGATAGATAGATAGATAGATAGATAGATAGATAGATAGATAGATAGATAGATAGATAGATAGATAGATAGATAGATAGATAGATAGATAGATAGATAGATAGATAGATAGATAGATAGATAGATAGATAGATAGATAGATAGATAGATAGATAGATAGATAGATAGATAGATAGATAGATAGATAGATAGATAGATAGATAGATAGATAGATAGATAGATAGATAGATAGATAGATAGATAGATAGATAGATAGATAGATAGATAGATAGATAGATAGATAGATAGATAGATAGATAGATAGATAGATAGATAGATAGATAGATAGATAGATAGATAGATAGATAGATAGATAGATAGATAGATAGATAGATAGATAGATAGATAGATAGATAGATAGATAGATAGATAGATAGATAGATAGATAGATAGATAGATAGATAGATAGATAGATAGATAGATAGATAGATAGATAGATAGATAGATAGATAGATAGATAGATAGATAGATAGATAGATAGATAGATAGATAGATAGATAGATAGATAGATAGATAGATAGATAGATAGATAGATAGATAGATAGATAGATAGATAGATAGATAGATAGATAGATAGATAGATAGATAGATAGATAGATAGATAGATAGATAGATAGATAGATAGATAGATAGATAGATAGATAGATAGATAGATAGATAGATAGATAGATAGATAGATAGATAGATAGATAGATAGATAGATAGATAGATAGATAGATAGATAGATAGATAGATAGATAGATAGATAGATAGATAGATAGATAGATAGATAGATAGATAGATAGATAGATAGATAGATAGATAGATAGATAGATAGATAGATAGATAGATAGATAGATAGATAGATAGATAGATAGATAGATAGATAGATAGATAGATAGATAGATAGATAGATAGATAGATAGATAGATAGATAGATAGATAGATAGATAGATAGATAGATAGATAGATAGATAGATAGATAGATAGATAGATAGATAGATAGATAGATAGATAGATAGATAGATAGATAGATAGATAGATAGATAGATAGATAGATAGATAGATAGATAGATAGATAGATAGATAGATAGATAGATAGATAGATAGATAGATAGATAGATAGATAGATAGATAGATAGATAGATAGATAGATAGATAGATAGATAGATAGATAGATAGATAGATAGATAGATAGATAGATAGATAGATAGATAGATAGATAGATAGATAGATAGATAGATAGATAGATAGATAGATAGATAGATAGATAGATAGATAGATAGATAGATAGATAGATAGATAGATAGATAGATAGATAGATAGATAGATAGATAGATAGATAGATAGATAGATAGATAGATAGATAGATAGATAGATAGATATTTCATTTCTACTTTAAGCATGAGGAGGCTGTCAGTGCAGGGAGAGCAGCTGGCATGGAGGTGAAGACATCAGTGTTAAGGTTAAATATCAACGTTCAAACGGGCCAAATCGCCGCCGCCCTTCGGACGGCGTCGAACGGATAAGACACTAGAGTCTCAGTCTTGACATTTTCGGAAATATGGCAGCCCTGTCACTGGATGACATGCATACACACACGCACACACGCACACACACACACACACACTGACCGTCGGGACAGATGAGAGTGACGCTGCAGACATCAGAAGGATAGCAGGCTGCATAAACTCCTGCTACGTTTCCTCCCAGGTGGAATGCTCTCCTGTTCAGACGGATGCTTTCTACAAACTGGAAGACAATTACAACCAATTAAAACCTTTCTACAAACTAGACATGCCCCACACACACACACACACACACACACACACACACACACACACACACACACACACACACACACACACACACACAGAACACTGTTAGGATTTAGAAGACTTTTTTTTTTTTATCGGCCTCATGCAGGTCTAAAATGGGTTAATGAGCTAACAGGTCAAAGCACATGTGATGTGAGAGCTTAGCTCTATACCTGACGGATTCGGCGGACCTGTCCCTCAATGGAGTAATCGTCTGAGGTGTTGGTCCGAGTGGTTTCTTCATGGCCAGGCATGTCCACACACACTATGTGCAAATGTTTAGGCAGATACTGAGGAAATAGTTAGAGAAAATTTGCAAATTGTGTGGCAAATCTGCAAACACAAAAATGTGTTCATAAAGGTGGCTACTATAACATATACATTTGTTCCAACCCAATTCCCTTGGGAAACTTTGTGACAGCTGCTGAAAGTTGTGGTACCATTAAGAACCAATATAAGGCAAAATATCCATATATGGCCAGTACATAATTCATTCCATATGTTGATCTGACCCTCATGAGGCCAAAGTGCCAGCGCTCGCCCAGCAGTCTGCTGTCACCCAGGCGGATGCCTGCACGCGACCTAGTAGTATGTTGGTACCTTGACGACAGTGAGCCATGAGTCTTTGTGAGCAGAGAATCCATGCAGAATGAGGATGGACAGCCTCAGTAGTAGTATAGTAGTAGTAGTAGTAGTAGTAGTAGTATTGGTATTAGTATTATTAAAACACATTCCGTCCGTAGGACGTCTTGAAACGTCATAGGGAAGCAAACCGAGGGGTCCATACGACGTCCCCAGATGTCCTAGCGCATCCTCAATGATACCGGGCGAGAGAGGAATATTCAGATTAATTTTCATTTTTTTAATTTGTCAGTTCGCCTTTCGGCTACCGTATGCTACACTCTAGGCTCATGTTAGCTTACCGTTGACTTAGCTCTGTGGTTTTGAACGGATCGATATACCAGCGCTTCATTTCTGCTCCTCATCCGTCTCTCCCGCAAAATATGAATGCTTTTTGGATCATATATCGTATAAATTAAAACGATAGCAATGGAAGCTAGCAATGTAAAGAAAACCTTTTTGAGCGGATTGTTTCTGGGTCGTGGGTTTCAGAGTAAAAGCGACCATGTCTTTCCGGCACCCCAGAGCTCCTATTTTGAAGGAATCCCGGCACCGATTGTGTTAATAGTAGTATGTTGGTACCTTGACGACAGTGAGCCATGAGTCTTTGTGAGCAGAGAATCCATGCATCATGAGGATGGACGGTCTCAGACCTCCTGCCTTTCCTCTGGACGAGAAGCAGAAACGATATCCTCCACAGTCCGCAAAACGGATCTGCAAGCCCAGGGTCCTCCTCCAGTACCTATAGAGATGATAACAGATCTGTAAACCCTCCTCTATGGGAGGAGGAGGAGGAGAGGATGGTGACACTTACATTTTCAACTGCTGCTTCGCAGCTTTCATCACATTTTCCTTAGCAGTGTGTTCTTTCTGTTGACACACATGCACGCACGCACACACACACACAAACACACACACACACACACACACACACACACACACACACACACACACACACACACACACACACACACACACACACACACACACACACACACACACACACACACACACACACACACACACACACACTTACCAGTAATAGACCTTTATGAGTGCAGAGGGCCACAGCAGAAAGACCATTACAAAAGCCAGGATGGGAATGGCCAGCGTTGCCCCGGCAATGACAAACAGATTCAATACTTCTGGATCAGCAGCCATGATGGTTTCACCTGGAGAGATGAACACATTATTATTACTTGCGCAAGCAGAGCGCGCAAGTAATGTTTTCGCCCGGTCTCTTCCGCCGTGACAGCTGTCCCGCCCTGGGACCAAATGACC
Organism: Protomyctophum parallelum; assembly: GCF_964188405.1. NCBI lineage: Eukaryota > Metazoa > Chordata > Actinopteri > Myctophiformes > Myctophidae > Protomyctophum > Protomyctophum parallelum. The sequence goes on along the minus strand of NC_139705.1, from coordinate 28,012,022 downwards.
ACAAATGACCATATTTCTTACGTCATCATTTAGAGCTAGTCATACGTATACTATATACATAATCAGTAAAAATAAAATAGCAAATTGTGCCTGATCTGCTGGGACCAGAGTACGTGGTGTGTATATGTATGACTAGCTCTTAATGATGACGTAAGAAATATGGTCATTTGTGGTCATTTGGTCCCAGCAAACCAGGCACAGATTTGCTGTTTTCTTGCATAAACATCAAATGGCGGGACAGCTGTCACGGTTTTTGGCGCAAAGTAACCACAGTATACCGCTAATCAACTTACAACTACACACTTTATACAGTATAGAGTATAGAGTATATGTATACATATATTGTATTATGCCTATATACTATATATGTACTATATATATTTCTTACGTCATCATTTAGAGCTAGTCATACGTATACTATATACATAATCAGTAAAAAATAAAATAGCAAATTGTGCCTGATCTGCTGGGACCAGAGTACGTGGTGTGTATATGTATGACTAGCTCTTAATGATGACGTAAGAAATATGGTCATTTGTGGTCGTTTGGTCCCAGCAAACCAGGCACAGATTTGCTGTTTTCTTGCATAAACATCAAATGGCGGGACAGCTGTCACGGTTTTTGGCGCAAAGTAACCACAGTATACCGCTAATCAACTTACAACTAAACACTCTATATAGTATATATGTATACGTATATAGTATATGCCTATATACTACAGTATATATATACTATATATAGTATATGCCTATATAGTATATGCCTGCTTTGCTGGGACCAAACGACCACAAATGACCATATCTCTTACGTCATCATTTAGAGCTAGTCATACGTATACTATATACATAATCAGTAAAAATAAAATAGCAAGTTGTGCCTGATCTGCTGGGACCAGAGTACGTGGTGTGTATATGTATGACTAGCTCTTCACCCAAACTTATATAGATAGAAACTTGAATCATACTTAATAATACTAGGTGTTTATATGCATAAAGTAGGTAGGTAGCAAATAGTTACATCTAAAAATTATACATTTCAAACGTTCCTTCACAGAGATACTGAGATTTGACAGTTTACAGCGGTCGAAAGGACTTGCGCGCTCTGCTTGCGCACTAGTTGGCCATTTATGGCCTACTAGTGTGCAACAAGCAAGTATGCACTCGACAGAGTGCAGTTCTAGTTATTATTATTATTGTGAGGATCAGCAGCCATTCTGACAACATCAACACATTATATTGCTGTATGATCACTCATGCCCATAATGGTAACCCATGGATAACATGCAATATGCGCCAATAGACTATATATAGGTATAGGTGTTGTAGTACTCGAGTCCTTGACTCGTCTTGAGTCCGGTCTCGAGTCCACATTTTCATCTACTCGGTCTCGTCTCGGTCTGGCCCTTAATTTGATTAAATTGGACTTGACTCGGTCTCGCAAAAAGGCATTCAGGACTCTTCCCCCATCGAGGACTCACGAGTCAGTACAATGCAATGAAATAAATGCATTATACCCATCAGGAGTCTTCACATTAACATTATAAGAGAGCTGTTTGGTGCTTATAGACAGGAGTGTAGCTGACGTGCCTGACAGGAGTGTAGCTGACGTGCCTGCCTGCTCTGACCGTGTGTTTATCAAATGAGAAAAGTAATGCACACCCGTGTGAAGTGAGGTGTGCTCATCATTATACATCATCATACATCATCTCATGAACAACTGGATTTATGTGATTGGTTAGCCGATTTGCTCGTCTAAATACATTTTCCCTTCATTGTCAATGGCATTTAATGTCTGTGTTGCGTCACATTTGAGGCACATGGCCTAATTTCTCCTTTCATTGTCAATAGCAAATATGAGACATGTGGGGACAAAAGCTGTATATAGGAGGGGCTAATCTGGTTTCGGTATCGACTCGGACTCTACCCCCTCCCACACTCGGTCTTAACTCGGACTCCCCCCCTCGGACTTGGTCTTGAGTTGGACTTGCTTTAGGTGGACTCGACTACAACACATACATGTATGCCCTGCATGCATGCCACATGGTAACCCATGGATAACATGGTGGGGGAGGGTAACTTGTAATCAATATCTGACACACATACAGTGAGTACAATGCTTTGTGTCATGTTGTCATGGCGAGACACTTTCATAAGCATGAGCTCTCCAACATTATCTACATTGACATCCAACTTGCATTCTGTGTCGAATCATGCACTAATCCAAGTACATTATTTCTGAAATTCTATTTAAAACATAATGTAAACTTACTTCATCAGTTGATTTTATTTTATTTTATTCCTCGTATTTTCTGTCACAAGCCGACTATTGACGATGACAATCCAGCAGATTCTAATCTATTTACACATAGATTGATGGTAGATATGACTTTTTTGTTGTTGTAGAGAGGAGTTTGAAGAAAGTAAACAATATACGTACAACTTATCTTCTGATCGCTGAATGTCCAAAATGAAAATGAAGAACAGTATAGTCCTCCAAACAGAGAGAAGAGGTTCTGATCATACTATTGATTAACGGATGACAACAGCCTACTACATTATTGGGTCAATCATTTAAAGTGAACGCACCACATAACAGGCCAGACTATAGACTTGAATATGAGGGAGTACAAAGTAAAAGCATTATGTTTTTCAGACCAATTCAAAACAATTACATTGAATTATTATTATTATTATTTAAAAATATTTTCAAGAAAAATGACCAATAAAAGCAACATTTTTCATTAGGCCTAATTCAAGTGAATTTAATATTTATTTTCCTCTAGTAATAATTCCATACGTTTGTAGTAGTGAAAATAACAGATCTACAAACTCACACCGCGAGTTCCCTTCCTGTTCCTTTGACACCTTTTTTTCGACACTAAACCTCTTCATTGAAATAGCAGATCTACAAGCTTGAGACTGCAAAGATTCAAGATCAGCTATTTTCAGCAAATGTTCCCTTCAGAATACCGATGCTATAGGGTTCAATGTAAAATATTATAAAGAATAAAGTTCCTATCATACAAAGATTGGCCTCCCCTGTATTAACCCATTTTGGGAACACATTTTGGTGTGTTATGCTTTAGCTATTGAAAAATAGCAGATCTACAAGCTATAAGCTAGGTCTGCTATTTTTGAAAAATCGTGAAAATGGGAAGCAAATCTTTGAATGTATATTCTTTCACAGTGAACATTTTTAACTCAAATCTTTGGGGACAATCCCTGTGACAACAATTATTTTCAGATGGGGGTCGGCGGCCCATATCATTTTTGGGGTCCTTGACATGAAATATTGAGCACCACTGATATAGAAACCTAGGTATTTCAGAAAGCTTTTTTTAGGCCTAAATGGGTTAACACCCTGAGGACCCCCTGCAGGGGTGTCCAAACCTTTTTCAAAGGGGGTCATATTAGAAAATATTAGAAAATATTAAAACACCCTAAGGGCCAAATACATCATTTAGCTTCGGATTTAAACGATTCTACTTAACACCCTGAGCGGCATAAACGGAGTTCTCCGTCCTATCAAATAGTAACGCCCAGCGCTCAGGACGGAGATTAATCACAGGACGGAACATTAATGAATTAATTAATTTAATGGTTCTAAACATCCCCGGGCGTTCGTGGTTAGGGTTAACTATCATTTAATAACAACGGTCATTGGTCAGGTGTGTGCTGTGAACAAAAAGTGTATCTCAGCCTTTTTTTCAGCCTTATGTCACAATACCAAATGTATAACCAAGCAAGCAAGTTTAAAAATAATAATAATACAAGGAACAAGGAACAAATTATACTAAAAAACTTGAATGTAAAAATATCCCGTTGGGCAGACCGTTCATAATACAATTCAGGTATGAAGCTGCCGGCTGTATAAAATTCGCCCAAAGGGAATTCCAAAGCGGGCCACACTTTTTGGACACAATTTGGACACAGTTGGACAGACTTTGGACACACTTTGGACACAGTTGGACACACTTTGGACACAGTTGGACAGACTTTGGACACAGTTGGACAGACTTTGGACACAGTTGGACAGACTTTGGACACAGTTGGACAGACTTTGGACACAGTTGGACACACTTTGGACACAGTTGGACAGACTTTGGACAGTTGGACACACTTGGACACACTTTGGACACAGTTTCTATAGGGTCCCGGACCCCCGTTGAAGACCCATGCAGAACACCATTAAAGGTTTCAGTCTCGATTTAATAAACACAATGTTCTATATCATAATTGATATAATTTATTATATATTTTGTTAAAAGAAATGAATTATTTAATAATCTGTATACTGTATAAAATACGTACCTTTTGTAATAAACTACTACTCATAGTTTCAGATCATCTGAAGTAGGCTACATAATGTGGCAAGCACTGTAAATTCAAAGAGAGAATATAGGACAGTGGTCTGAGCCAAACTGTAGAAACAGAAATAGTTGAACAAAGCAGGGGCTCACGGTCACAACTCACTTTTGAATGCTCCCCCCCCCCCCCCCCCCCAACCCATTTGGGACAAAACAACACTTTTGTGAGTTGCGAGCCCACACTTCATTCTAAGCACTGTAAATTCAACAAAATTCCACCAACCAAACCACGATACCCAAATACAAAAGCAGAAAGTGAAATGATTACAGTGATTACAAAATGCACCCGATTTTCATTTGACAAAGTGCAGTTGCAGTAGGGAACTTCAAACATAAAAAAAGCTGTGCTTATTTAATTCTGAAAGTGTATAAATGTGGCAACTCTTTCTGGTCCATTTAGGTGCACGTTCAGAATAAACCACCCAAACCCTACAGTATATGTCATTAACCGGGGTACCCCAGGGCTCTGTACTTGGCCCCGTCCTTTTCCCCCGCCTCTACCTCCAAATCTCTTCACTGGAAATAGCCGATCTACAAGCCGACGGCGTGCCGCAACACGATGGATGCGTTGTGAGCTTTAAGATAATTTTGGTCACATTGTCGCCTGTTATGAAATCATATGGCCAGCGTTTGGACCAATGAGACGCTAGGGGTTCATGTGTTTTCTCTCTGTTGCCGGGTAGAGAAACCTCATGGCCCACGGGGCAGCACCGGTTCCAAAACAGTGGGTCGGGAAAAATTTGTGGGTCATGGAGCAATTTTTATGGGTCAGGACTAGAAATCCCTTCTTTTTTTCCTCCTACATTTAAAAAATATATAGGTCTATAGTATATCTATTTCAAAAGATTTGTCTTAAAAGAAAGAAAATATATAAACAAACAAACAAATCTAAGAAATTCTATAAATAAAAAACGTGGCGCGAAGCGAAGCATTGTGCACTTGTAGATCTGCTATTTTCACTAGTTTTGGTCTCGGGCAAATTATGTCTATAAATCTTTCTTTTGGGTCTCGACCTGAACAGTTTACCTTTGCACTATAAACTACAATGCGTACACACTATACACACATACCGACTATATCGCTTTCTAGACCGCTTTCTGGACTGTTTGTGTGTATTGAAAACCGTTTTAAAATCACAACATCGATTTGTTTGTTATAGTCACCTGTCTCTGCTGCACTGCTGTTGGCAATAATCCTCTTGATTAGGAAGGTGCCAAGTGCTATGGAGGAGAGGGGTGGTTGTAGGCTATGTGCTGGCATGAGGAATGTGTTTAGTTATTAACGTTTGTCATTTGAATTGATTTCAAGCTCAAATAATGTTTGAGTTTATTGTAAAACATGTCTGTGAGACTTTAGGTGACTCTTATGCCATGGGGAGTGGTTTTTAATTTTTTACGTATTTTCACTTTTCAATAATTTTACTTAAGTTCTACTCCACTACATCTCAGAGGCAAATCCACTACAATTAGTATTTACTAGTTACTTAGTATATTTATTTAGATTATTATTATGAAACCACTTCAGACCCTATAGGCTATACTTTCGCAATTTGATAGTAGATAGTTTAAAAGTAGATCTACAAACTCACAATGCGTCGGTTTGCGATGATGATCTGCTATTTTCAAAGCATTTCTATAAATTTTATACATGTGTGAAATGGGGACCCCGATCCTGCATAGTGAGTACTTTTACTTTACGGCATTTTAAGTACATTTTGATAAATTTTGTACTGTCACTCAAATTACATTTTGAATACCAGGCTTTGTAACAGAGTATATCTACAATAGGGTATTGGTACTTTTACTTAAAGGACCACATCCATTTTCATAGGCTACTTATCTTCATAGAATTGGTCCTCAGTAATGCTCATGATAAAATGGTACCATTTCTTTCTACTTGGACTGTGTCTCATTAGTCTCATAGAACCCGTCTACCAGGGACATCGTTTTACAGATTATTTTTAAAAAAAAGGAAAAAAAAAAAAGATTAATATATTTTTATTAAAAAAATCACACCCGTATGAAGTGCAGAGGGGCACTCTTATCATCGTACAACATCATGCCGTAACATGGGGACAGACGAAAAAACATTAAAGGTATATTCAGTGATTTCATATTTAATTCAAATATCACTTCTTTTTTTGTTCTGTTGTGATAATCCTCCCTACTATATAATGTGCTGACCATATAAGGAGTTCCTCCCTGTCCCCAGTTAACCCCTGGGGTAAAAAATAAACCTGTAGGTCTTGTTTTTGGCTAGGTGGCCCAGCTTTCATCCAATCAGGATTGAGAGGGGCCTTCCGCCAATCATGATCGAGCGGGGGAGGGCCTTGGTGTGTGTGCTGTTGGCCTGCTGTGTGTCCCCCACTGTAGTGTGTGCATGTGCACATCTTGTTACCGGGGCGGAACGGGGTTTTCCAAATCACCCAAATCACTGAATGCTCCTTTAAACATTGTCAATGGCGTTTTTAATGTTTGTCTAGACAAGACAAACATTAAAAGCTGTATATAGGAGGAAAAAAATCTCTCAAAGAGATAGAGAGAGAGAGAGAGAGAGAGAGAGAGAGAGAGATTTGTTTTAACGTGAGAACAATGGCTTTCATTATAGCATGCTAACTTTCCAGGAATAGGGTCAGTGTCCACAGCCCTCCTATGAGACACAGACCGAGTAGAACAAAAGTGATACCACATTATAATGGGTTTAATGGTGAAATAGTGAAAACCGTTTCAGAAAAAGCGGGTGCAGTCGTACTTGAAGTAAAACGTTAGTAGGCCACTTCTTCCGTCACTGATAGTTAGTTATGCTACGTGGACAATGGACGTGGAAGGGCGGCCCGGGGATGTGCTCTTCTCCCCACTTGACGATGATAGTTAAGCCAGTGGTTCCCAAAGTGGGGTCCGGGGACCCCTAGGGGTCCTTGAAAGAGTTCCAGGGGGTCCCCAGCTAAATGATAATTAGGAACCAAATGGACCGTTAGGGTCTATTTGGTTGTGCGGGTCCATTTGGTTCAATTAACTTTTACAATATACATTGGGGTCCCAGAGATAGAAATGCCATTAAATGGGGGTCCGTATAGCCTAATTCAGTGAATCGGTGAAAATCACTGCCAGAGCTGTAAAAATCTTCTCTTACGGGGCTTCCTTGGCATATATTTTCGAATGGGGGTCCGCGGGTCCTTGACATGACAAAGCTTTGGGAACCACTGAGTTATGCTACGAGGACGTGGAAGGGCGACCCGGGGATGTGCTCCTCCCCCCACTTGACGATGAGGATGTAGCGTCCCGTCTCCTTCACTACGTAGCTCACGTCGTAGCGGTTGTTCCCCAGGTGGTGGATGGACAAGCGCTCACAGGGGGAGGAGGGGCCGTGCATGCCCACCAGGAGCAGGTTGGTGCCTGGGAATATAACCACAAACAAACACGAGCAGGTTGGTGCCTGGGAATATTAACCACAAACACGAGAGGGTTGGTGCCTGGGAATATTAACCACAAACATGAGCAGGTTGGTGCCTGGGAATATAACCACAAACACGAGAGGGTTGGTGCCTGGGAATATTAACCACAAACATGAGCAGGTTGGTGCCTGGGAATATAACCACAAACATGAGCAGGTTGGTGCCTGGGAATATTAACCACAAACATGAGCAGGTTGGTGCCTGGGAATATAACCACAAACATGAGCAGGTTGGTGCCTGGGAATATAACCACAAACACGAGAGGGTTGGTGCCTGGGAATATTAACCACAAACATGAGCAGGTTGGTGCCTGGGAATATTAACCATAAACATGAGCAGGTTGGTGCCTGGGAATATTAACCATAAACAAACACGAGCAGGTTGGTGCCTGGGAATATTAACCATAAACAAACACGAGCAGGTTGGTGCCTGCAGGGAATAACCACAAACCTTGGCGCCGACGGTAAAGGAAATCCACTTGGGAAAGTTCAAGGTTGTTGATAGGTATTTTTGTGGTATTTTGTGGGTGAATGATCAGTGATTCCTTTGACCTTTTAATCTGGTTGCCCTGTGCTCCACTCATATGTAGTTACTTCACGCTATCTTATGGCGTTTAGTTAGTAAGAATTATTATTGCACTGTCTGGCTGTCTCAGCGTCTAGAACCCTGCATGTAACTGACCTTGAAGGCCAGGCACTCCCTTATCAGCTCGCCATAGCCGAGACGGCATGACAATTTATCCTTAAAGCCGGGTGCCATGCATTGCCAACCTCTGTGCTCTTCCGGTTTAGGGTCTGTTGGTTGGCCAGTGATTGAATTATGAACTACAGGTCATTCCCAAAACTACATATCCCAATGCATTGTTAAGATGCTCCTCTGTATTGCCACGTCTATTTTGTACCATTCTCCATTTTGTATTGAAACCGTATAAATACCCAATGCCATTTTGGGAACGGCATGGAGAGACCACGTTGGACCGCCCCTGCGGGGTCGGTCTAATTTGATTGTAAATTATTATTATGCTGAATATGTGGATCTCGTTCTGTCTCTCTGAATCAATATAAAATATGACTAAAACCCTCACTCTGAATGGATCTCTCGTCTGTGGTGAACTCAGGTAACATTTCGGTATTTATAAGGTCATTCTCCTAAAGTAACATTGTTTATATTGGCTATTTACTTAAAGTATCCTGGTAAAAGCTAAAGTTAAGTATATATTGTAATTCGATTACTTCTAAAAGTATTTTGAGAGTTCCGGTGTTTCGGTGCTCTCAGCTCTGCTGTCGAAGCTATTTATAATAACTTATTTTAATACAGTCCTCAGTGAAACATATGGTGGAAATATATCCATCAGTTGTACTTTATTGTTACATCTTGTGTACATAAGAGTAAAATGTATAATTCTTTGGCTTCCTTCAGACAATGCAGCAGCATAGATAGCACAACATCAACATCAAACAGCAAACAAAGGGATAGAATAAAGAGTGCAAAAAGTAAAAAAGAGTAACATAAATTATGTGCAATGTGCATGTTATCCCTGTAGTAGCAAAGTTAGGTAAAGCTTATGTATGGGGGTCTATAACTCCAATTAATGACATCACGTGCAGGCTACAGGGGGGGGCTTAACTCAGCAAAATGTGTAATGGAATGTGGCATGGCTTCACTGTGGTTCTGTGTCTATGACGTCAGTCGCCTATGACAAATATGCGCTCTAATTTCAAGGACCCCCAGTATGGTATGCGTTACGCCAAGGAACCCTATATACTGAGTATATGAGTTATAGATGTACAAATGGAACCAAATGCACCGGTAACGGGTCCATTTGGTTCTATTTAGGTTCCAGTTAATTTTAAGTATTTTAAGTATTAAACATTTTGTGAAATATAAAAATAGTTCTGTGTGGTGTATGCAAGGTTTGGGTGCTTATCGGTCCAACGTTGGCGATATTAGCTCTGGACACACGCACGCACGCACACACTCACGCAAGCACGCACACACTCACGCAAGCATGCACGCACACACTCACGCAAGCACGCACACACGCACACACTCTCACCTGCATCAGCACAGTCGACAGCGAAGGCGTTTCTCTTGCCAATAACAGCCCTCTTCAAGCCCGGCCCGCTGCTGCACACCTTGGACGCATCGGACGCAAACGAGGGCCACGTGGACGGGGCGCCGCCGCCGCCCACCACGACACTCGATCTGCTCGTTTGATGACCTGCAATCACAGGTCAAAGGTCATCATGTCCACTATAGTTTAACCCATTATAGCTTCCCAACCACGTTTCAAGCTTGTAGATCTTTGATGCTTGTGTGTGACGCCGTGTATAGGACGTTAATTTACGAAGAAACACAGCAAGCTAGTCCATTCTGGACAGGAACCCTTTTGGTGTTTAAAGCATTGTGTTATGCTTTAGCGCGCTACGAGCTTGTAGATCTGCTATTTTTGAAAAATCGTGAAAATGTGGTGCAAATCTTTGAACACATTATTTGAGAGCAAACGTTTTTAACTCAAATCTTTGCATCTGGGGGAGGGTCCCTGGAACATCATATTTCCAGATGGGGGGTCGGCGGCCATATATTTTTGGGGGTCCTTCACATGAAAATTTTTGAGAACCGCTAACATAGAAACAGAGATAAGAGGTTTCTGCCCAGCGGCGGTACGTATGAATCAGAGGTTGTACTTGTTGTGAGGTCGTCGTTGGCTCCAGAAGAAGAAGCAGGAAGCACCGGAACCATGAACGGACTGTCCTGGATGTGCTGGTCGTCAAACTTCACAGACACCACGTAGTCCCCTGGAGGAAGACCACATGTTAGCATCAACCTATAGCATCTATAATATATTACTGTGTGTTTGCTAGTCTGGTGCACCAGGCTGTGTAGTGCGTGCGTGCGTGCGTGCGCTAGTACTATACCAGGCTGGTCAGCCTTGTAGGAGACCCCACAGGATCCATGGTCTCTGTCTTCAAAGAGCAGCTCTGTGCTCCCCGGTCCCTCCATCGTCACCGACAGCTTCCCAGCTCCAGCCTCGCGTGCCCAGATGCTGAAGTCAGCTGGAATGGAGATGCAACATTTATATACTGTCCATACAGATGCTGTAGTCAGCTGGAATGGAGACGCAACATTTATATACTGTCCAGTCCATACAGATGCTGAAGTCAGCTGGACGACGTATTCTTCAAAACGCTGTGACGTATAAAAAACGCCATGACGTTATTAATACGCCATGACGTATTAAAAACTCGTATTCGTAAAATCACACCCCTGTGAAGTGAGCAGTGCAACTACACTGCTCACTTCACAGGGGTGTGATTTTTATTATTATTACAGTATTAGTTTTTTTCTTATGAAAGCAGAGAGTCTTCTGTTTCATACGGTATATAGTATGTACATGTCGCTATAGGCCTTATTTTGTGAATATTTAGTTGTTCAGGTCCATGCCTTCTCTAAAATTCTCTCTGGTGGGCGCAAGCTGCATTCAATAGCCAATTACTGACAAAATGTACATGGGATCAATGTGTATTGTTTTCCTCCCTAAAAGTAGACATTCAGGGCTTTCATTCAGTGTGTAGTGTATATGATAATCATTTATTTATGTTTCTTTTTATATCTGCCTGTCAATGTCTGTGACTTTAAACCTTTATAACTCGCTATGATGATAACTTCATGATGCTTATGCGTGCCTCGCCTAATCTATCTCACATATCTGTGCTCATTGTCTCCAATTGCAGTAACAGGGGGGGAACAAAAGTCTTGATCTGTGTAGGCTACAAATTTCCACCGATCGTTTCAGAACCAAAGTATAACGGTGAGACGCGTTACTGGATCGGTGTCGTTAGAGGTTGTCATGTCTGGGCAAAGAAAGCACTGAAGCACGTAGGAACAATCAGCGTTGCAAAAGAGCTTCTTCGATCGAGAGAGATGCTAAGCCCGGCTGTGATATCGACAAAATGACAACTCGATGGAACACAACGGTTTAGGATGAGGACATGTGTATTCGGAACCGGGTCGAGGCTCCAACGAAAGACATGTAAAACGGCCGCTTGATCATTGCGGTCCCTCGATAATGTGATTCGTTTCGTGCATCTGTCCATGACTCCATGTGTGTTGCAAACGTTGCAACGTTGCGGGCAAATCGATGCTTACGGCTGCGTTCTTTTTCCGAGAATGAGAGGTGCAAGGCACTGGGGGGGCACTGCAGTGATAACGACCGCAATGAAGGCGTCGCCTTCATTGCGGTCGTTATCACTGCAATTATAATAAATAAAAAGGTTACAATCCACAACCGATAGTGATGGCTGCATTGGCTGGCGAAGACGCTGCGGGGAAATCAATGCTTACGGCTGTGTTCTTTTTCCGAGAATGAGAGACGTGCAAGGCAGTAAAGGCACTGGGGCAGTGGGGGGGCACTGTGAATGCGATCCGACTGACACCCCCACAATGCTCCCTCGGGAGAAACCATGTAGAAACAGGAGGGGAGGGGGAATCGAGTGTTACTATTCTATGCACACACACTAGAGCATGGGCACGTCCATTTTAGATCCCCTGACATCTGCGTTGGTCTATGCCGGGCAGGCCGCCTCCATTACGTCGTAATGGAGGCGGCCTGCCCGGCATAGACCAGACCTCTTTTCAGGAGGGGGGGGGGGGCTTTTAACTGCCGGATCACAGACAGGATCTTGGGAGAGGCAATCAGTGTTACTTTCTATGTTGTCCGGGCGCATAGAAAGATGAAGTACAGTAATCAATAAAAAAGCTATAAAAGCGTATAGATACGTCTTCCGCACACCGTGATCGATAAAAATATGACGTATAGATACTGGTTCAGCAAACGATGTGTTAAGGCCTATTCATACTCCAGTTTTAGGTGATAAGGTGAGGTGATTAGTAAAAATCACACCAGTGTGAACTGAGTGGTGCAACCATGTTTTACCTGGCACCCTGGCCTCGGCACTCTGCAGACCCTGGCCCCACGCCTGCACCCTGTGGGAGCCCCCCTCCCCCAGGGGCCCCACGGTGTAGCGGTAGGGGCTTCCCGGGACGTCCTGGCCGCGGTACCGCACACTCACGCAGTGGACCCCCGTCTCCGAGGGCACGAAGTTCACCCGACACGTGTTGCGTCCCGTCGCGCTGACGCCGGCCCGGCTCACGCAACCCGACGGACTGGAGACCTCGGCGGAGATGTGCTGGAGGTCCAGACCTGGTCAGGCAATTAGACAGTGTTAATAGATCCAGACCTGGTCAGGCAATAAGACAGTGTTAATAGATCCAGACCTGGTCAGGCAATAAGACAGTGTTAATAGATCCAGACCTGGTCAGGCAATTAGACAGTGTTAATAGATCCAGACCTGGTCAGGCAATAAGACAGTGTTAATAGATCCAGACCTGGTCAGGCAATAAGACAGTGTTAATAGATCCAGACCTGGTCAGGCAATAAGACAGTGTTAATAGATCCAGACCTGGTCAGGCAATAAGACAGTGTTAATAGATCTACACCTGGTCAGGCAATAAGACAGTGTTAATAGATCCAGACCTGGTCAGGCAATAAGACAGTATTTATGTATGTATACAGTATATCGCGATATCTGTAACTGAAAATGAAAAAATAAACCATAAAAGGCGAACACCTGGAATCATGTATTTATTCCAAAATCTTACAAGATTTTTTGTGTCATAAACTGGCCAATAAGTACATGAATCTTGACTCATACAAACAGGAAAACACTGACTGCGACAGACCGACTCCGAGGCTTCTGTGACACAGACAGACCGACTCGAGGCTTCTGTGACACAGACAGACCGATTCCAAGGCTACTGTGACACAGACAGACCGACTCCGAGGCTTCTGTGACACAGACAGACCGATTCCAAGGCTACTGTGACACAGACAGACCGACTCCGAGGCTTCTGTGACACAGACAGACCGACTCCGAGGCTACTGTGACACAGACAGACCGAGGGTACTGTGACACAGACAGACCGAGGGTACTGTGACACAGACCGACCGAGGGTACTGTGACACAGACAGACCGAGGGTACTGTGACACAGACAGACCGAGGGTACTGTGACACAGACAGACCGAGGGTACTGTGACACAGACAGACCGAGGGTACTGTGACACAGACAGACCGAGGGTACTGTGACACAGACAGACCGAGGGTACTGTGACACAGACCGACCGACTCCGAGGGTACTGTGACACAGACAGACCGAGGGTACTGTGACACAGACAGACCGAGGGTACTGTGACACAGACAGACCAAGGGTACTGTGACACAGACCGACCGATTCCGAGGCTACTGTGACACAGACAGACCGACTCCGAGGCTACTGTGACACAGACCGACCGATTCCGAGGCTACTGTGACACAGACAGACCGAGGGTACTGTGACACAGACCGACCGAGGGTACTGTGACACAGACAGACCGAGGGTACTGTGACACAGACAGACCGGAGCTGATGTGACCTTCTGATTACTGGACGGCCTCTCAGCCTCTCACTACCGCGAAGGCCAGGGAAGGGAAGCAGAGAGCATCATGCAAGCTACAGTAGTACGATACCTGGTATCTTGAGGTTGATGCCACACGTGTTGCCCACGTTGGCGACGCCGGTGGCTCCCTGGTAGTGAGTTATGCTGTCCATCTTGTGGCCTCCGTCTGTCACTGTGACTCTGAAAGGACTGCCTATGGAGACCAATAAACACATGAGATTACTGTCCATCTTGTGGCCTCCATCTGTCACTGTGGCTCTGAAACGACTGTCTGGAGGAACCAATACACACACTGCAGATGCAGAGACATCTCCAAAGATGTTTGCAATTTACAATGTGTTTTGTGTTCCTTTTTCTCCCCAATGTACAGTATTTGTTCGTTGCATTAAATAATGCACTAACTAACCACTTAGGAGTTAGACCCTACTTTATGAGTTATTGTTCCATCTACCCCAACTCTCCTACCATCACATACTGTAGTGTATCTTAGGGGGGAAAGATTTGCATATTTACGTAGCCGTAGCGTAATATGAATAAGTCACTCTGAAGATATATGAGAATATATGAGATTCTAAAAAAGGAACAGTGTAATTCAGGTGGTGAACCTCACAGAGACGCAGTAGGCTCCAGACTCCTACATACCTGGAACATGCTGGTCAGTGAACCTCACAGAGACGCAGTAGGCTCCAGACTCCTACATACCTGGAACATGCTGGTCAGTGAACCTCACAGAGACGCTGTAGGCTCCAGACGCCGTGGGGCAGAAGGACACGCCGCACGTTCCATCGTCCAGCTCCTCCGTTTGGATCTCCACGGCGCTGGGACCCTCGATGGCCAGAGTGAGACCCCCGTAGCCTGTTCACCATGATGTGATGTCATTAAAGTTAGAGTGAAACCGCCGTAGCCTGCACGTCATGTCATTAAGTTAGAGTTATAGACCCCCGTATCCTGTTGACCATGTCATTAAAGTTAGAGTTAAACCCCCGTAGCCTGCACGTGATGTCATTAATATAGAATGTGATGTAATTAAGTTAGAGTGGGACCTTGTGATGTCATTAAAGGTTAATTTGTAAATGTTCAAAATAATATGGAATAAATATATCGTCTCTGTCGGGTGGAAACCAAGAGTGTCACCTGAAGAGTGACAAACTGTCACTCTTCAGGGTTCAAATTGAAAAGCTCAACAAGTTCAAAACGCGACACGAAGCGACGCGTTTTGAACTTGTAGATCTCCTACTTTTTATGCTTTTATATGTGGCGCCGCCATACAGTATGTCAGTAGGCCGTTAATTTACAGAAATCAAAAGACAAAAAGTTAACCCATTCTGGGCGGAAACCCCTTTTGGTGTTTTGAGCATTATGTTATACTTTAGCTATTGAAAAATAGTAAATCTACAAGCTCGTAGGTCTGCTATTTTTGAAAAATCGTGAAAATGTGCCTCAAATCTTTGAATATATATTCTTTCAGAGAACTCAAATCTTTGCTTCTGGGGTGTCCTTGACATGAAATATTGAGAACCACTGATATAGAAAGTTGAAACATGAGGTTTTTCAGAAAAGAATACATTTTAAAAATACATTTTTAAATGTGAATGGGGTCCTCATGGTCTAAATGGGTTAAAATATGGGGATGAGAGGTTTCTGACCCAACGACGGTATAAAGAAATCAAAAAGAGAGTGCACTGGCCTGCCTGGCGCGTGTCCACCACAAAGTGGGACATGTGGCCGGTGCGTCCCGCGGTCAGCCCCGGGCCGAACACCTCCACCCGGCTGGCGTCTCCGATCTCCAGTGGGGTGATGGTGAGTGGGATGGGACTGTTGGCCACGTGCTCCCCACCCTTCAGCACGCTCACCAGATGCTCCCCCACCTCTTTGGGAATGAACGAGATACCTGCACGCAACGGAACGGAAGGAACCGCAAGCAAGAAGAGAGGAGGAAAGATTATTTTTATCATACATGGGAAACTGGCGTTCCAGGGGCCACATGCGCCCCCCCCACCTTCACTTAATGCGGCCTATCTACTTAATGCGGCTGATCTACAAGCACAAAACGTGTCACGGTGCGACGCGTTTTGAGCTTGTAGATCGGCTATTTTTGCTACGACAGTAATATTATGTAACGTGGCCCATCTGGAGTGAGTATGGAAATATAGTGGCCCTCTCCATCGTCAAAGTTGCCCACCCCTGCTATATATCAAATGAGAAAGAAGAAATAAATATCTGGTCTCGGTCTTGACTCAGACTTGACCCCTGCCCACACTCGGACTGGTGCTGTTAGAACACTGACCTATGTGTCGGTCAGGCTGCCTCTTCAGCAGACAGGAGACGTCCTGGCCGGACGGGGACGTGATGCTGGCCGACAGCAGGCTGATGTCGTCCTCCGTGATGTCCAGGGTGAAGTCTGGCACCGTGCCGAAGCGCACCAGAGACCTCAGAGCAGCGCTGACCGGGTCATTGGAGGACCCTATAGAATAATACAACATTTAAAAAGGCTTTCATAAAAATCACCATATTTGAGTGAATCAGGTTTTTCTTGCCCACCAATATCAAATTACCAGCTGTCTTCACAGTGAAAGGTTACAGTAATATATTACATATGAATTATATATTAATTAGCAGCTATCTTCACAGTGTAAGGACTGTACAGTAATAATTTATATTACCAGCTATATTCACAGTGAAAGGACTGTACAGTAACAATTTATATTAATTACCAGCTATCTTCACGGACGGTGAAAGGACTGTACAGTAATCATTTCTATTAATTAGCAGCTATCTTCACGGTGAAAGGTTACAGTAGTATATTAATTACCAGTTATCTTCACAGTGAAAGGACTGTACAGTAATAATTTATATTAATTACCAGTTATCTTCACGGTGAAAGGACTGTACAGTAATAATTAATATGAATTACCAGTTATCTTCACGGTGAAAGGACTGTACAGTAATAATCTATATTAATTACCAGTCATCTTCACGGTGAAAGGACTGTACAGTAATCATTTATATTAATTAGCAGCTATCTTCACGGTGAAAGGTTACAGTAGTATATTAATTACCAGTTATCTTCACGGTGAAAGGACTGTACAGTAATAATTTATATTAATTACCAGTTATCTTCACGGTGAAAGGACTGTACAGTAATAATTTATATTAATTACCAGTTATCTTCACGGTGAAAGGACTTCCCGTGATGTGCTCCTCGTTGTGTCGGACCAGGACGTTGTAGTCTCCGGGGACGGTGGGCAGGTAGGTGACGGTGCACGTTCCATCTCTGTTGTTCAGGCAGCGGATCTCTGCCCTGGACGGACCCTCCAGGGCTATGTCCAGTTCACCTGGAAGGATACACACAACACAGCTGTGTCCAGTTCACCTGGAAGGATACACACAACACAGCTGTGTCCAGTTCAGCTTAACAATGATACACACAACACAGCTGTGTCCAGTTCACCTTAACAATGATACACAACACAGCTGTGTCCAGTTCACCTTAACAATGATACACACAACACACAGCTGTGTCCAGTTCACCTTAACAATGATACACACAACACACAGCTGTGTCCAGTTCACATTAACAATGATACACACAACACACAGCTGTGTCCAGTTCACCTTAACAATGATACACACAACACACAGCTGTGTCCAGTTCACCTTAACAATGATACACACAACACACAGCTGTGTCCAGTTCACCTTAACAATGATACACACAACACACAGCTGTGTCCAGTTCACCTGGAAGGATACACACAACACAGCTATGTCCAGTTCACCTTAACAATGATACACAACACAGCTGTGTCCAGTTCACCTTAACAATGATACACAACACAGCTGTGTCCAGTTCACCTTAACAATGATACACAACACAGCTGTGTCCAGTTCACCTTAACAATGATACACAACACAGCTGTGTCCAGTTCACCTTAACAATGATACACAACACAGCTGTGTCCAGTTCACCTTAACAATGATACACAACACAGCTGTGTCCAGTTCACCTTAACAATGATACACAACACAGCTGTGTCCAGTTCACCTTAACAATGATACACAACACAGCTGTGTCCAGTTCACCTTAACAATGATACACAACACAGCTGTGTCCAGTTCACCTTAACAATGATACACAACACAGCTGTGTCCAGTTCACCTTAACAATGATACACAACACAGCTGTGTCCAGTTCACCTTAACAATGATACACACAACACACAGCTGTGTCCAGTTCACCTTAACAATGATACACACGCACCCTGAGATTGGTGAGGTTAGGTGTCTACGTATAGAACAACTAGACCTGGGCCTATATAAGTCCCCTGAAAATCGTACCTTTTTTGGGTACGAAGAAGAACCTCTCTTTGCTTACTAAAAATCCTATTATCTTGAGCGCTTTTGAAGCATGGCAGGAATCTCATAAATTATTGGGGATATACATCTCTAATGAGAAAGACCCCATTATGGGAAAACCCTAATATTCCTTATCCCATAGCTGATGGTGTGTTGCAGAGATGGGTTAATAATGGAATCAGGACTGTGGGTGATTTATACAGCAACAATGTAGTATCAAACTTTCAACAATTATCAGCCAAGTTTAATTTACGTAACCATGACCTCTTTAAATATCTTCAAATTAGACATTGGATTCAAGCAAAATCTATAGATTTCCCGAATATTCCGGAAAAATTCCCCCTGGAGGATCACATGTTTTGCACTCTTATCACCTCAACTAAAGGATTAACTTCCTCCATATATGGTATTCTTAACAATAATTTACCAATTTACAATACAGTGAACATTAAACATAAATGGGAGACAGACTTAAGGATGCACCTATGATGATGTGGATTGGGAGATAATTTTTCCACCAAACATAGACAGATGCAATTTAACATTTTTCACAGAACTTACTTTACTCCGTAACCGCTCAGGTTACACAACATTTATAGAAACATTTCCCCTATGTGCCAAAGATGTAAGATAACAGAAGGCTGCCTATTACATATGTTATGGAACTGCCCACTTTTAATTGATTATTGGAAGTTCATCTTGTCTACCGTCTCTGATATCATAGAGGTTGAAATACCACATGATCCAATAATTTGGTTACTGGGTGACGTTACATTGATCAACACAAATTTTAACAAAGCATACTTTGTGTTACTCGCCAGTACAGCTGCGAAGAAAATCATCTTGGTTAATTGGAAATCTGAAAAATCACCTTTACAGAGACACTGGCTGAATGAGCTTTCATCATACTGTACCCCTGAAAAGATACTGTACAATGTAAGAAGAAGGCATGCTACTTTTGAAAAGATATGGGGCAGGTTCTTTGAGGTTCTACCTTCAATATCTCTTCTGGGTTGATTTAGTTTTATTTATATTGTTATTTTCAGGTATTTATCCGAGTTGATGCTATCAAGAGGTGTTGTGTACAATACAGAGTAATGAAAGCTGTGTAGTTTTCCTTTCTGGGGTTGGGGTGGGGGGTGGGTGGGGGGGTTTGATTTTACTGTTTTTTGTCTTTTCCTTTTTGAGTTTGTCTTGTCTTGTTTAAAAAATGTAATTCATTGTTGTAAATGATATCTGCATTATCAATAAATAAATCTTAAAAAAAAGAAAGAAAACAATGATACACACAACACACAGCTGTGTCCATGTCACCTGGATCAAAGAGACCAGATTCTACGAAATGGACGTCTTCTAAATCCTGACAGTTTTCTGAAAAACTTCAGAGGCAGTGGCAGATCAAGGCGCAGTTGGAGGAAACACATCGACCCACGTCTCGGGATCCCCCAGGAGGAAGTCACTAATGTTGCTCTGGAGAGGGAGGTCTGGAGCTCTCTGGTGGAGCTGTTGCCCCCGCGACCAGACTACAGATAAGCGGTTGAAGATGGATGGATGGATGAACCTCCGTTGTGGGACGGCTTACCTTGTACTAAATCTTTGTTGAAGATGGTGAAGGCTGCGATCTCGTTGGAGACTCCGTACACCAGGCCTGGGCCGTGTGCCATCACTTCTCCTCTGCTGGCGTTGTTCACGTAAAACTGCAGAGGACTCTCTGAGAAGAGTTAAAATATTGTTAAACTTCTTTCCATTAAGTCTACGCAATTAGAGAATGTAAAACAATTGTTGTTTTTAACATTGCCTGTTATCTCTCCTATGGTACCAACATCATAGCATGGAATTCTGGACAAAATGTTATCCAACGACAACAAAAATATTCTTTGGTTTTGGGTTTGCGAGGATAAATCATCAAACGGTGGTCTGTGGCTTAAATGCTGAATAAATAATGGACCTTGACGTGAAAAGGGTTGGAAAACCACTGGTCTGTGCATGAAGGCAGATTTTATCGTTAAATGAGAGAACTCTTAAGAACATTTATACCTGACATTGTGACGTCGTTAACTTTAATGGTCAGCTGATGCAAGCCTTCTTCTGTGGGGTCAAAGGTCAGCGTGACCGTCCCGTCTCCGTTGTCGATGACCTCGGCCTGACCTCTGCTCCCTGACGGCATGTGGACTTCTCCTATACGACAAACTTGTGTTAAACTCACAACTCGTTGCATCGTGCTCACACAGGCAGATACAAAGCTTTGTAAGTGGACTGTAGCTTTGAGCTTTGAGTCCACCATTCATTTTTCAATGGAAGCAACAGCGACATCATGATTTTGTAGCTTCTGCAAAAGATCGAACAGCTGCAAAGCTACAAACAAAAAAGGGAAAAGAAATGTTTCAACTTCTCCCGCTACAAAGATACAAAATGCAGCATTAGAACAGAGAGAGTCTAGGGATAACGTGGTTAAAGTGCCAGTGTGTTTAATTGGTACCTCACCTGTTATCTCAGCGTCGGTGTGTTTAATTGGTACCTCACCTGTTATCTCAGCGTCGGTGTGTTTAATTGGTACCTCACCTGTTATATCAACGTCGGCGTGTTTAATTGGTACCTCACCTGTTATATCAACGTCGGCGTGTTTAATTGGTACCTCACCTGTTATATCAACGTCGGCGTGTTTAATTGGTACCACCTGTTATCTCAGTGTCGGTGTGTTTAATTGGTACCACCTGTTATCTCAGCGTCAGTGTGTTTAATTGGTACCACCTGTTATCTCAGCGTCGGTGTGTTTAATTGGTACCTCACCTGTTATCTCAGCGTCAGTGTGTTTAATTGGTACCACCTGTTATCTCAGCGTCACTGTGTTTAATTGGTACCACCTGTTATCTCAGCGTCGGTGTGTTTAATTGGTACCTCACCTGTTATCTCAGCGTCAGTGTGTTTAATTGGTACCACCTGTTATCTCAGCGTCGGTGTGTTTAATTGGTACCTCACCTGTTATCTCAGCGTCAGTGTGTTTAATTGGTACCACCTGTTATCTCAGCGTCGGTGTGTTTAATTGGTACCTCACCTGTTATCTCAGCGTTGGTGTGTTTAATTGGTACCACCTGTTATCTCAGCGTCGGTGTGTTTAATTGGTACCTCACCTGTTATCTCAGCGTCGGTGTGTTTAATTGGTACCACCTGTTATCTCAGCGTCAGTGTGTTTAATTGGTACCACCTGTTATCTCAGCGTCGGCGTGTTTAATTGGTACCTCACCTGTTATCTCAGCGTCGGTCAGACCAAAGCTCATGACGACGTCGAACGGCAGCAGTCCGTGGTGCTGGTTCACGGTGCTCAGGGGGATGTAGGAGCCATGATTCATCTGGGAACGGACGAGACGACACGTCAAACTCAACTGGGTTTGACCAGATGAAGAGCCTTTGGCTGAACGGACGAGACGACACATCAAACTCAACTGGGTTTGACCAGATGAAGAAACAACATTATATTGGAGGCTGGAGCAGATGAGTGTGCAGGTTCATTCTTTTTTTCTGATGTCACTTCCTAAGTCAGCACCTCGACGAAGTGATGTGCATATTCTGTTAGTATTTATAGGATGTATAGGAGACATGCTTCATCTAGGAACAGACAAGACAACAGACAAGATATATGGAGATCCCTGATGTCATCAATATTGGCCAGCAACTCTACATCTTATCTCAAACCTTAGATCTTAAAAATGAACCGAAAAATAAAGATTCAAACTCATCTCCATATATGGAGCTGACCTGTACTGACATTCCATATGTTGATCCTTCCCCATGCACCTTGGCAGTGTGCCGTGGGTTCGACTCCCGATCCTGACGGCCTTTACTGCGTCTCACCCCCCATCTCTCTCCCCATTTCCTGTCAGCCTACTTTCGTCTATCCCCTCTATCAATAAAGAAATAAAAGGCGAAAGCCAAAAAAAGTTATAAAAAAAAAAAAAAAGTATCAGTGCAGCCGTGCCCGGCAACCGGCGAAAACTAGAGTTCTCAACAGGCCCGGAAATGTAGATCTTACTCTCCGTGCCAAAGCGCCAGTGCTCGCCCAGCAGTCTGTTGTCACCCAGGCGGATGCGTGCACGCTCTCGCCCTCAGGCGTCTTACTGTAGACTGGATGTGGTCTAGTGTCTAGTGTGTTCATAGTCACCATAGGCTGGATGTGGTCTAGTGTCTAGTGTGTTCATAGTCACCATAGGCTGGATGTGGTCTAGTGTCTAGTGTGTTCATAGTCACCATAGGCTGGATGTGGTCTAGTGTCTAGTGTGTTCATAGTCACCATAGGCTGGATGTGGTCTAGTGTCTAGTGTGTTCATAGTCACCATAGGCTGGATGTGGTCTGTGGACCTGGACGGCTGTCCGTGGTTCATGCTCTCATCCTCATCTTGTGCCTGCATATGTGCACATGAAAAAAAAAACATGTGCACGTGAAAAAAACAGCTCATAAAATGAGAGAAGACACAACTATAAACAACTATAAAATAGTTTATATCACAGCATAGTTTCTAGTTTCTGTCAGTGAAAAACGGCAGTCAGTCGACAAAGATTATTAAATACTTAAGTATAACTTTCCACCACTGAGAGTGGGGGAACAGCTAAATATCAGACCTGTCTGAAGTGAGTGGTACTGTACTGTACTGTACTGTACTGTACTGTACTGTACTGTACTGTACTGTACTGTACTGTACTGTACTGTACTGTACTGTACTGTACTGTACTGTACAAGCCCTGCTCCCTGGCCTGTGTTTGTCTGTGTGTTAGGCTGTGCAACAGTGACACTTGGTAGTGAACAAAGACTATATATTTTCGTGCTCGGACA
Organism: Protomyctophum parallelum; assembly: GCF_964188405.1. Taxonomy (NCBI): domain Eukaryota; kingdom Metazoa; phylum Chordata; class Actinopteri; order Myctophiformes; family Myctophidae; genus Protomyctophum; species Protomyctophum parallelum. The sequence continues at coordinate 27,988,522 of NC_139705.1, read as the reverse complement.
CAGGGACACAGGGACCCAGGGACACAGGGACCCAGGGACACAGGGACACAGGGACCCAGGGACCCAGGGACCCAGGGACCCAGGGACACAGGGACCCAGGGACCCAGGGACACAGGGACACAGGGACACAGGGACACAGGGACTCAGGGACCCAGGGACACAGGGACACAGGGACCCAGGGACCCAGGGACACAGGGACACAGGGACCCAGGGACACAGGGACACAGGGACACAGGGACACAGGGACACAGGGACACAGGGACACAGGGACCCAGGGACCCAGGGACACAGGGACCCAGGGACGCACACACATAGCACATCACGCACCGTGACCTGGAAGGGACTGGTGAACAGACTCTCCCCTCCGAAGCAGGCCGAGATGATGTAGCTGCCGGGCTCCGAGGCTGTGTAGCAGATCTCAAACGTCCCGTCCTCCTTCTCCAAAACGTCCGCCTCCACCTCGCTGCCGTCGGGCGTCAGAACGAAGCACGACACCTTCCCCGCGCCCGCCGACTGCGTGTTCACCACGAAACCGATCTCCTCCCCAGCTCCGATGACGGAGCCCAGCTCGGGACCTGCAGGAGGAGGAGGGATGGAGAAACCATTGGCAAATATATATATATAGTCTCGCGTTACCAGACTGTTGCCTCTCGCAATTTCCAAATGCTTTCATCACACAGTCTGGAGCAATGGAAGAGCTGTCATGAGTAAAATATAAAGTGGAGCCTCCTCGCCACTTCCGTTTCGTCTTTACAGTCGCGCACATTTATCCTAATTTAAATATAAATCGTCTAAGCATATATAGCTTGTTGCTTAGCAGAAAAAGGAAATTAAAAAATAAGATCTAAAGATATTTTAAAATATATATTTCCGTGAACGGAAATGGCAGCTTCCTTACTCGGATTTCGGGAGGTGTAGTTCCAGACTCTATATAGCATTCGGAGATTGTGGAATAGTTGTCTGGCTATGCAAGACTACCCTTATTACTTACAAATACAAGGAAACGTGAGCATACTGTATCACACCCATCCTGGCTACCCTACACTGGCTCCCTATACCTACAGTCACCCAACGGGCTCCGCTCTGGGGGAGCAGCGAGACTCGGCACAGCTGATTTTTACGTTTTGATTAGGCGTTCCATCATGCTCGTTTAAGCACAGCTAGATGGCCGTTTCAACCAATCAGATTGCTTCCTCGAAGAAAAATAAAAGACCCGTTGTATAATTGTGCATTAAAAGTCCCACCTGTGACGATGCATTTGTTGGCGTCGCCTGTGGCGACGGCACAGACGCGGTAGGGTGATGCGGCGACCTGGTCTCCGCTGTAGCAGACAGTGACGTCGTAGCGTCCCACCCTGTCGGGAACGTAGGACACGTCCAGGGTGCCGTCATAGTCGTCACGGATCAGAGGTCTTTTAGATCTGCCCTCTGGGTCCTGGAGCCCGTATTTGACCCAAACGAGAGACGAGAGAAAGAGTGCAATCAGAAAAATGTATGGAGTTTGCATGTTCTCCCCCTAGGGTATGTAGGTACCCTCACAAAAACATGCAGCAATCCTGGTCTCTATACTTCCTCCCCGTGGTCAGCGAGGGTGCCTGATGGAGGGGAAAGGAACTGGTTGGAATAAGGGGTTCAGTGGCATGCACATATAGACACTAGGTGGTGCTAGAGCACCTGCCCTTTGCCCTCTGGACAGCAATGTGCCCTTTTGATTTTTTTTGTACAGTGTACACTGTACAGTACGCGGACCATGGTGACATAGATCAATTCTTGATAAAAAAGCTTCCAATATATTATTTAAGCCCCAAAATCTATAAATCTCACACAACCAGCCGGTTCCACGCACTGCACAAGGTGCCCTTTTTTCACTTGAGCACCTGCCCCTCTAAATGTTTGTGCATGCCACTGAATGTGTTCCTTCCACGCGCTAACCATGCAGGAAAACCCCCCCCTGGTGAGAAAAGACTCCTCAAGATTCAAGATTCAATAATTTATTTGCCATGTCAACAAGTTGATAGGAACTTGTCTTTCATACTCAACACATACAGACAACCATAGATACACAAACAAGAAAGACAATACAATACAAAAGTGCTATATGCATATATCTATGAGTTCAGATGTCTAATGGCTACGGGGTAAGCAACATGTTGAGCTCTGGATACTTCTATATCTCCTGCCTGATGGGAGGAGATTGAAGAGGTGATGTGCAGGATGGGAGTTGTCTGCAATGATTTTATTTGCCTTCCTAATTATTCTGGTGGAATAAAGTGAGGAAAGTGTAGGGAGGCTACATCCTATGTTATTTGATGCGCGACGTACTACTCTTTCCAGCTTTGATTTGTCTTGAGAGGTTGTGTGACCAAACCAGACAAGCATGGAGAAGGTTAGAACACTTTCAATAGTGGCCCTGTAGAAGTGAGTCATGGCTGCTTGGCTGACTTTAAACTTCTTAAGCTGCCGCAAGAAATAGAGACGCTGGTGTGATTTACCTATTATGAGACTGGTGTTAAGATCCCATGATAAGGCTTCATGAATGGTGGTCCCGAGGAACCGGAAGGAGGAAACTCTTTCTACCTCTTCCCCATTGATGAAGAGGGGGGAGGGGACTCGATATCTTTTTCCTAAAGTCTATAAACATCTCTTTGGTTTTAGAGATGTTTAGAATCAAGTTGTAACTCTCACACCATCTCACCAGCTCCTCTACTGCTCTGCGGTAGTCGGTTTCAACCTCGTTGGTAATAAGACCTACTAAAGATGTGTCATCAGCAAACTTATACATCATAACTGTACTAAAGTGAGATTGACAGAAATGAGTATATAATGAGTACAGAAGTGGAGAAAGGACGCACCCCTGGGGGGCCCCAGTGTTTAGGAGCCTCGACAGCGAGACGAGATCACCTATTTTGACCACCTGTTTCCTGTCACATAGAAAATTAAAGATCCATTTACATAGAGGTGTACTGACGCCTAGCTCCTGTAGGGTTGAAATCAGCTTCCCAGGCACTATTGTATTAAATGCGGAGCTGAAGTCAACAAAAAGTACACAAGCATAGGTGGATCTGGATTCTAGATGTTGGGTAATAGTGTGCAGACAGATGGACACTGCATCATCTACACTCCTATTTGCTCTGTAGGCAAATTGGTCCAGTGCTATGCTGGACAGGTGTTTACAGACCAGTCGCTCAAAGACTTTCATAATGACAGATGTTAGGGCAACAGGCCTATAGTCATTAAGACAGGTGATATTATTTTTCTTTGGGACAGGAATGATAACCGCAGATGTAAAGCAAGCAGGCACAGTACAGAGTTCAAGTGACCAGTTGAAAATGGAAGTGAGGACAGGTGCAAGTTGGTCAGCACAGTGCTTTAGTGTGGCAGACGACACGCCATCAGGCCCTGCCGCCTTTCTGGGGTTTTGCTGATGGAGCAACAGTCTGACATCATGTTCATATATGTTGGGTGGAGAGTCACCCTGCTCTCTTGGAAAAGAGGGGGACTGATGTTTTTCACTGTCGAACCGACAATAAAAATCATTAAGCCTCCCAGGAAGGGAGGGGTCCAGGTCTGGAACATGGTGCTTGGTTTTATAGTCAGTGATGTCCTGCAAACCCTGCCATACACCTTTGATGTCATTTGCTTGCAGTTTGTTTTCAAGCTTCACTTTGTAGGAGGCCTTAGCCTTAGACACAGCACGCTGAAATTCATATTTCAGTCTCTTATAATTCCCCATATCACCACGTTTATAAGCAGCATGTTTCTCCCTACAAAGCGATTTCACTTCATTATTGAACCAGGGATTACTGTTGTTAAAAACCGTAATGGTCCTTGTGGGAATGCAAACACTCCCACAGAAGTGAATGTAGGATGTGCTTAGATGGAAGCATGAGGTCAGTCCGTTGCTCTCCCCAGGTTGGCAGAGGAAGTGTAGCGCCCAGGATTACATTAGATAATTGACACTGGGTGAAAAACATATTGTGGGATAAAACGAATTTATATGTGAATGTCAATTATATAGTGTATAACACAGTGGTGGTGGTCCCGACTCCCCAGCTAAATGATGGAGAGTTGGTAACCAAATGGACCCTTATAGATATTTAACTCTTGCGAGCGTAAGATGAAACCAAATGGACCCAAATCGCTGCAGGGCGCACTGATTTAATGGTTCCAAATACCCCTTGGCGATAAGAGTGTTAAAACTACACTTATGCTACCACCTAGCAGCACAGAAAGAATGAAGAACTCACCAGGATGTCCACAGTGAGGTGTCCCTCTCCGGCCTCAGACGTGTCCACAGAGAAGCGTGCAGGCAGACTGGCAGGAACAGGAAGGCCAGACGTCAGGCCAGGACCGCTGACACGCACCTTCTGAGCATCGTGGACGGACAGCACGTGGAACTGGAAGGGACTGACACACGCATGTGCACACACACACACACGCACACACACACACACACACACACACACACACACACACACACACACACACACACACACACACACACACACACGCACACGCACACGCACACGCACAACATGTCAGGTCATCCTTTATTGTAATTGTGTCCTTGAGCAAAACTCTGAACCCCTAATTGCTCCCGATGAGCAGGTTGGTGACTTGCATGGTTTCCTCTGCCATCGGTGTATAAATGTGTGTGAATGGGTGAATGAATGTAATGCACAACACAATCTATGTGAAGGTGTATGAATGTGTGTGTGAATGGGTGAATGTAATGCACAATCTATGTGAAGGTGTATTTATGTGTTTTTTGTGAGGGTAACTTGTTAAAGTGAGCAACCGAAAGAGAGAGAGCAAAACTCTCACCTGCAGAATTGATCCTCGTTGGCATATTTGACCACCAGAGAGTGAGAGCCGTCCATGGTTGGACACCAGACCACCGTGTACTTCCCATCTCCACGGTCTGTCAGATCCACACCTTCTACCTTTCCTAAAGAGTTAAATTATTATACAGTCAGTCTGTCAGATCCACACCTTCTACCTTTCCCGAAGAGTCAGAACATTATTAGAGTCAAGATTAGTTTGATTTGTCAAGTTGCAACCTATAAGATAAGATGTATGTACAACAGGCATGTGCACACAATGACATCAAAGGGGGCTTGAGCCTTTGCCCCATCTGTAAAAAAAATTGCCCTCTCCAGACCATGAACGCAGTTTTACTGTGGCGAAAGAAATGCAAATGCAGCATTCAGGAGAACTGCCCCTTTCCGAACTCTCTTGAACATTTTGCGCTGAAACTATATTTGTGTACAAATCCATGTAATTTGCTGCATCTTCAGTAACTAATGAGTGCAGGGTCGCGCCACGAAAATAGCTGATTTACAAGCTCTCAATGCGTCGCACAGTGCGACGCATTGAGAGCAATGTTTTGCCAAAAAGTGCCCTTCTAGGGAATTTCAACCCCTCCCTGCCTCTCTAACATTCTCTGCATGTCAAACCAGGGTTTGAAGCACCTCTCCTCTACTACCCACCACAGCAGTGTTCATATTTTATTGACATGAGGCCGCTTCAGGCGGAGAGCGAGTGACACAGGCAATGTCGCCTGGATCGTCTTTTTCCTACCCGATTTCACACCAGTGAGGGGTGGGAGGGCGAGAGCCCTATATGCAGATTTGCACTGCCTTTTACTACAGCAAACAACGTTTACAATTGTTTTACTTGCCTTCAGGTTCAAGATTCATAACTTGTAATATGCTATTGGCTGTTTGTATTCTTTTTGGATAAATATAAAAAAAGATACTAGGCTATAATATTGTACTTATATTGACCCTTTAAACAATTTAGTATAATTTATTTAGTAAGGTTTTGCACACTCAAACTGCAGTAGGCTAGTAGGCTTTTGTACTTAAGCTGTCTGCTGTCGTGAAAGTTTATATTTAGAGAAATTCACGACGTCCCTCAACTTCTTGAACGTGTCCAACATAATCGCCGCCTCTCATTGAAAATGAATTGCAGAGGCACGTCACTCGCTTCCAGTATGAAAAGGCCTTGATCATCTGCCGTACAGATTGGTTCACATAAAGTGTTTTCTCATGCCAATAAAGCTCCTTTGAATTGAATTGATAAAGCGGTATACAAAGAAAAACAAAAACAAATGTATAAATAAGTAATGTGCACTTTGAATGATATTTGTGGCCCTAAGTAAGGCCTAAACAGATGGCCTTACCGTTGGGCAGCAGCATGGACACAGACACCGGGGCCTCTCCTCCAGGCCTACAGTCGATGGTGAAGGTCTGAGGGACCTTGGCACAGGTCTTAGACACCAGTCTGCCAGGAGGAGATGAGTCCAGCTCACTGGCACCGGGCGCCAGAACATGGAACTTGTAAGGGCTGCAGGAGGAGGGGGAAAAAACATGCATGTACCAAAGTTAATTTCGTTGACTTTGTGTTGTATGCCTTTTGGCTGTGTGTCGACTGCCCCCCTCCCCCTCATACAACAAAAATGTTGTGTCAAACCATGTGACTCCCATTGGAAATGAATTGCGAGCTTGCATCAGTCAATAAGTCTCATGCATCAGCTATACATCAATCTGTTGTGCACGTGTGAGTCAGGCCTTAGTCATACCTGCGAAACTCCTCTTCCTCCGCGTATTTGACCAGCAGAGAGTGGTCACCCCCCACAGACGGAGAGTAGGCCACGGAGTACGTCCCATCTCCGTTGTCCATCACCTCCACCAGCTCCATCTGACCTGGTCAAACCATTAACATAACGTTTAGAAACTCACATGGTAGCCGTCTATTTAAATAATATCCTCATCATCTTCATAACTTGCTGTTAAAAAGTAAACTGTGAAAATGTAAATGTACTTAAAGGTAGTGGCAGTGCAAGTGATTTTTTTTGTTAAGCAAAAGTTTGTTGAATAGTAATCACTGCTATAGAGTAGTGTTGTAGTAATAGAGTCCGGTCTTGAGTGCACATTTTCATTGACTCGGTCTCGTCTCGGTCTCACACACAATTTGACTTGTTGGATTTCACTCTGTGGTCTCGGACCAATTAAGGGACTCGAGTCACGTGTCAATGAAATTAATTGCTTTATACCCATAATATGAGGAGCCCATTATAAGAGAGCTGTGTGGCGCTTGACGCTAATAGACAGCCATCTTGTAAAGTAACAGAGTGTAGCTGACGTGCCTGCCTACTCTCGCAATAAATCTGGTTTCGGTCTCAACTCGGACTCGACCTCCTCCTCCACTCCGTCTTACTCTTGACTCATGAGACTGAGTCACTTTCAGTAGTAGAGCACTGTAGAGGGGAGCTGTGTGTCTGTGACATGTGCCCAGGTGATGATGGTCGTTGATGCTCATTAATAGATCAATTATGTTTCTGCACTGTCAAAAGTAAAGCTACTTATTTTGCAATGTAGTTAAATAAAAAATGTGAAAAAAAAAGTTTTGGGGAAGATAAATTATATAAAATTGAAATAAATAAAACATTCTGGAAAAAAAAGAATAATAATAATATCGTGAAAAATCGTATCGTGAACCTCATATCGTGATACGAATCGTATCGTGAGTTGAGTGAATCGTTACATGCCAAGTATAGTGATTATTAAGTAACATGGGTCTAAGAGTTAAGTCTTAAAAAGACAAAAGAGTGGCCGCACACACTGATAGCCAAAGTGCCGATTATTTATTAGGATGCAAAGTAGGAACTTGGTTCCTATATCTGCATCCTAATACTCTGCATCCTAATAAATAATCGGCACTTTGGCTATCAGTGTGTGTGGCCACTCTTTTGTCTTTTTAAGACTTAACTCTTTAGATGTTTCTGCCGTGAGCTGGCACCACTATTAAGACTGGTGTGCGTTTAGCATCCTCCTGCACAGAAGTAACATGGGTCTCCCATAGTCTCTCGCTAGCTCCAACAGAAACTACATTTTCAGGTGGGTTGCACATTTCAGTCAATCTCAAAAAGATAATTTATGAACTTGTGTACCAGTTCAAATGTTGTCTGCTGTAATTGTTAATCTCTCCTGGTTGGATAAAAGTGGTATCCTGACCTGAAAATGTATTTTGTGTTTATTAAAGAGCTGGAGGGAAGGGGGGAAATCCCTGTATTAACTGAACAAGTCTCTTACAGTAATAAAAAATCACACTCTTGTGAAATGAGGGGTGCTCTTATCATTACACATCATCATACATACATCATCTCATGAACATCTGTATTTATGTGTTTGGTAAGACGATTTGCTCGTCTACATATGACGTACATTTTCCCTCCATTGTCAATGGCATTTAATGTTTGTGTTGCCACAACTTTGCGTCATATTTGACGGACATATGAACTAATTTCTCCTCTCATTGTCAATGGGAAATATGAAACGTGTGGCGACAAAAGCTGAATAAAAGAGGGGCTAGCACCCGAGGGGCGCTCTTATCATCGTAGGCTACATCCTCATCATCTCATTCCGGCCAATCACAATGTGCGTCCTCACCTTCGTCGTCAATGTTTGTGTTACACAATATGTGTTTACAGTTTACACTATGAAGTAAAATTGTCCATTCATTGTCAATGGGAATTTAATATTTGTGTAGGACACATCTTGTGCACACACACACACACACCAAAAGCTGAACATAGGAGAGGATAGCGCCCCTCAGAAAACAGGACCGAAAGGGTTAAGTAAAAAACAGAAAAGAAAATGTTGAAGAAAATGACTGGAAGTATAACTCTTCTTACCACTAGGTGTCATCACAGCCACAGATTCGGGGGCCTCTCCGGTCTCACTACCGCCTATGGTGAAGGTCTGAGGGAGCGTGGAACACAGTCCTCCTGACTCCAGCACTGGACCAGACAGCTTCAGCTTGTTGTCTGTGTTGGTGGGCAGCACCTGGAAGCTATTTAAACTACAACAACCATCAGACATGTTGGTGGGCAGCACCTGGAAGCTGTGTAAACTACAACAACCATCAGACATGTTGTTGGGCAGCACCTGGAAGCTATTTAAACTACAACAACCATCAGACATGTTGGTGGGCAGCACCTGGAAGCTGTGTAAACTACAACAACCATCAGACATGTTGTTGGGCAGCACCTGGAAGCTATTTAAACTACAACAACCATCAGACATGTTGGTGGGCAGCACCTGGAAGCTGTGTAAACTACAACAACCATCAGACATGTTGGTGGGCAGCACCTGGAAGCTGTGTAAACTACAACAACCATCAGACATGTTGGTGGGCAGCACCTGGTCAGTTTCTGTCAGTTGATTATTCATATCCATATGAGTGAAACGTCCGGGATGGCGTGTTTATTTTTCAAACTCAGTTCTTATATAAGGCGATCTAAAACCCCCCTATGTTGATTACAATGCAAATAAAAAGTACATGAACCCGTGGACTTAACGCCCACCGCCGCCCTCTGCCGATATTGACATGAGACTTCGGTGCTCTATTGGCCCTTTGGCTAGTGTGTGCCGTGCGGCCACTTTCTTGTCTCTTGAAGATGTACTTTTTAGTATATAAAATGTAAACAAAAAGGATGGGTAAATCCCCTGGATACATTATAGTCATCTAAAGCATACATGGGCAACTGGCGACCCAGGGGCCACATGCGGCCCCCATCCTTCACTTAATGTGGCCCCCAGGTTAATATTGGAATACTGATATATTATTGATTTCAGCTGATACAATTCCAAACATGACCCGCTTTAATTACTTCAGTCTGTATTAGTAGCTGAATGACTAGTATTAAAATGTTATTGTCTTTTTTTATGTCCAATGAATTTGCATTTAAGTTCATATAAAGTTAACATAAGTATGCATTGCTTTTCAGGATTCCAACGCAGTCGTTGCAGTGCGACGCGTTTTGAGCTTGTAGATCGGCAATTTCTTTGCTATGTCCGAAATATGCTTATGTGGCCCTCTTGAGTGAGTATGGAAATGTAGTGGCCCTCTCCATCTTCAAAGTTTCCCACCCCTGGTCTAAAGACTGAAGTGGCACTGTGCAAAAAGCATGGAATACGGTAGCCCTGAAACATGAAACATGATGATGATTATCATGACAGTCATGCAGTAACTGCACCCTGTTTTTGGCGCTCGCTGCATTTACAAGATTTCCGTATATATAAACATTCAGATTTCAAATATAAAGTACTCACAATTTGTCCCACGGGTGTTAGTTAGTAGCAGCGCCAGCGATTAGAATTGCTGCATCCCGCGTTGTTTAATAAAAAGCATTTTTATCCGAGCTCCCCGGCTACTTTTTTCAAACGGGGTTCGTTTGGGAAATCCACAGTTGTACACCGTGAGCGCACTCACCTATTAGTCTGTATTGGCAGGGCGGTCAGCGTACCTATATCGAACACACCGAGTCCCACCCTACTCCCGACCGATAGGGGCGCGTAGTTGAAAGCCAATGGCAAAATAACAGCTCGGATAAATATGCTTTTTATTAAACAACGCGGGATGCAGAAATTCTAATCGCTGGTGCTGTAACTAACTAACACCCGTGGGACAAATTGTGAGTATATACGGAAGAGTTGTAAATGTAGCGAGCGCCAAAAACAGGGTGCAGTTTCTTCATGACTCTCGTATGAATACGAGAGACATGAACCATGGCTAGGAATACGGATGTGTATATTACAGGAAACTCCCGTTATACTTTCCAACAAACGGTAAACTCCCGAATTGTACCATCACACCTGTATATTATCGTATATTACTGTATGTATATGCCTGCTAAACTTGATGTTTACGGGCAAATCTAGTGCCCATAATTGCCTGATAACTCCTCTTTTCACGCAGTGTGGTACCTGCTATATTCCTCCTCTTCGCCGTATTTAACCACGATAGAATGAGCACCATCCGTTGAAGGAGAGTAGTCCACAGAGTAAGTCCCATTGCCATTGTCTTTCACTGTCAACACCTCCATTTTACCTGAATGTAAAATAATTCTGTATTTGTTATAAATATACCAAAAGCAGAAGGGAGTAATACAGTAGTTCATGGAATAAAAAAATCACATCTGTGTGAAGTGAGGGGTGTTCCTATCAAAGTACATCATCATGAGGTAACATGTCTATTTGCCATTCATTGTCAACAGGAATTAATGTTTGTGTTAGGACAGAAATCTACACTACAGCTGAATTTTGGAGGGGCTAGCGCCCCTCCAAAATTGATAATCACATTCTTACCACTGGGCGTCATCACAGCCACAGATTGTGGGCTCTCTCCAGTCTCACTACAGTCAATAGTGAAGGTCTGAGGGATTTGGGCACAGACTCCTGATTCCAGTCCTGGTACTGATACTTTCACCTTCTTACTGGAACCACCAGGTAACACTTGGAACTCATGAGGACTGTTAACAAACAAAGTAAATAAATGAACAGTCTGTCAGTGAAATAAATGCACCACTCTAATTGTAATTGAATGCCTTCAGGCATTTACCTGCAGAACTCGTCTTCATCAGAATATTTCACCACCAGAGAATGAGCACCTTCTGTAGACGGGGTGTAGCTTATGGAGTATGTTCCATCTCCATTGTCTGAAACCTCAACCAGCTCCATCTTACCTGGTTGGAGGAATAAAGACCATTAAGAGAAATAAAAACTATAAGAAAACAGCTCATATGATTAAAATACTGTCCTCACCACTAGGTGTCATCACAGCCACACACTCAGGCCTCTCTCCAGTCTTGCTACAGTCAACAGTGAAGGTGTGAGGAACTTTGGCACACACTCCTGACTCCAGTCCTGGACCAGAGACTCTCAGTTCATTGGAGTCATTAGTGGGCAGCACTTGGAACTCAGACACACTGAGACACACAGAGTTGACAAACAAAACATTATGAAACATTATTCACCTTCACCAACTTCACACAAACACACAACGCTGGACATATAGGAGGGGCTATAGAGACCCTTAAAACAGTTCACACTTGTGTGAAATTACGTCTTTTTTTGCAATTTACAATTTTAGGTATTTTAATCCAGAGCGATTTACGATTAAGCAAGAACAAAAACATGGCAATACATCGTAGTATAAATACTCGTAAATTAAGAATGTAACAGTGGAATATCAATTTAATGAAACTATGCATATATACTACCGGTAAGTTACATATAAGTTAAGCCTTTGCAAGTTTGCATACGCCTGTAAGGTCGCCGGGGCTAGGGCAAGTGCTACGGGCCAAGATGGAGTCTGAAAAGGTGGGTTTTCAGATTACGGCGGAAGATTGGCAGTGAGTCTGCAGTTCTGACTGCAATGGGAAGTGCATTCCACAGTTTTGGAGCCAGAAGGGAGAAGAGTCTGGGACGTGTGGAGCGTTGTCCTGGTGTTTTTAGTGAAGGTACTTCCAGCTTCCCTGCGTTGCCTGATCTGAGTGCACGACATGGTTTGAAGGGTTCGATCAGATGGGGGTGTCATTAAACCGTTCCTCACTCCATTACATGTTAAAATACCTACATTCAGAATCCATACGCCATAACGCTTTTTCGGTCGCTGCCCGCACAGAATATAAAATCTGATAAAACGTGTCCAGTCTGCAAAGACCTTAAAGCTCAATGACATCTCACCGTTTGAACTCATGGTCATCTGCATATTTAACCATGACAGAGTGAGCTCCATCCATAGAAGGAGAGAAGGCAACGGAACATGACCCATCACTGTTCTTGGTCACTTCCAACACTTCTAGCTTACCTGGAAATATAAATCACAAAATACACTTTAGATATGAGACATTTAAACTACTTAACTAAGCTACACTTTCAAGGAAGACAAGGAACATTTTTAACATAGATCTCACCACTGGGCGTCATCACAGCCACACATTGTGGGCTCTCTCCAGTCTCACTACAGTCAATAGTGAAGGTCTGAGGGATTTGGGCACAGACTCCTGATTCCAGTCCTGGTACTGATACTTTCACCTTCTTACTGGAACCACCAGGCAACACTTGGAACTGATGAGGACTGTTAACAAGCACAAGGGTTTTAGTCAGCAATAGAAACATACAGTACTTTGGAAAGTAAATCTTGACTAATTGAAAACCTAAGTGGATCTTTACCAGCAAAACTCGTCATCATCTGCGTATTTGACCAGCAGAGAGTGAGCACCGTCCACAGAAGGAGAGTAGGACACTGAATATGTCCCGTCTCCATTGTCTGTCACCTCGACAAGCTCCATCTTACCTGAAGAAAGGAGAGAAATAAACAATAACATCACTTGAACATATAATACAAGTAAGACGCGCAAACGCGGGAAGCGAACGCAGCTCGTGTGTGTGTGGTTGTGTGTGTGTGTGTGTGTGTGTGCTACAGCTGCGCCCTGTGTGTGTGTGTGTGTGTGTGTGTGTGTGTGTGTGTGTGTGTGTGTGCTACAGCTGCGCCCTCTGGTGGCGGGCGGGTGGTGTAACAGCGTGACACACACACACACACACACACACACACACAGACATTCAGCCCTTGCTGTCATAGTAAGTGGCTCACTGCGTTCGCAACTATACAGTACTTGAACTATATCTACCGTCTATGACTATAGAGGGTATGTGTGTGACATCATCATCATACCCGGAAGTTATGCGGGAATGCCCACTGAGTGGCAAAAACATACTTTCTGGCCTTGACAGCCCATACATCCAAACAGAAAAGTAATATTTCATTGCATTCGATGACTTTAAACAACATTAAATTCACTTTGTCATTCGATTTTCCACTCGATCTGCCATTCACTTTATGCATGCGCATACCCTCTATATTTCTGTTTAACATTTTCTGAAATCAAGTTAACATTTTTTTTGGACAAAAATACAGCATTTATGCTTTTCACCAAAAACGAGGTCACTGGGTTAAACCTTTTCAATGTAACTACAAGTGGTGTTTTCAGAAACATACAGGAGTCTGCTGATTTAGTATGGCCACCAATGGAACATTTAATTAACTTACAAAACATGCATATAGAGAGATGATGTGGGGAATGGTGAAAGTGTCTCCATAAATTATATTCTCCTCACCATTTGGAGTCACAACAGCCACAGACTGTGGGATCTCTCCAGTCTTATTACAGCCTATAGTGAAGGTCTGAGGGGTCTGAGCACACACTCCTGATTTCAGTGCTGGGTCCACAACGTTCAGCTTGTTGGCCTCGTTGGTAGGCAGCACGTGGAAGTTGGACAAACTGAAACAGCGTGTAGGAAATCAGTAGTGCTTTCACTTATTCATTACAGAATATGTTTTCTTTTTTCTTGTTATTGACCTTTATATAATCAGGGAAGATCATTGAGAGCATGCTCTCTTTTGCAAGGACGCCCCGAGTACAATCACACATACAGAAAGAACGAAAGAAAGAAAGAAAGAAAGAAAGAAAGAAAGAAAGAAAGAAAGAAAGAAAGAAAGAAAGACAGAAACAAACAAACAAAAAACAGCAACTAATGGCCCCCTACACCTGTAGGAGTTTAAAGTTATCGGCAAGTCATCAGATTATTATGTATTTCACACAGCAGGAGTCTTTTTTTGAAATTGTCTGTCATTATATCGTTGTGGCTTTCACACTAAACGATTGGTCGCTGACACTGCAAGAGTTCACCAAGATGCGATCCAGACCCCATACATATAGGCTACATCATTTGTTTTTTATTCCAATTCATTTTGACATCTCACGCACGTGCAGGATACCGTGATACAAGCGCGTGACCGACACAGGACGCTGGATGCATCTCTCTCTCCCTCTCTCTCTCTCTCCGCACACGCGCACACACACACACACACACACACACACACACACACACACACACACACACACACACAGCGCACAAGGTCCAAAAGTTTGCTCTGCACTGTTCATTCCGATGTGCTTTTATCAACATTATTCAAGTGAAATGCGTTGGTTTAATGGACTATTTAACAGCAACATTGGGATAATATAGCTTGCATGTACGACACAGGACAGGGATTTACCCAAGGAATAAAGGTTATATATTATCATCTGATTATAGCCCCTACATTAGGGGCTACTAAAAACAGGTACAGTCGCTATGTGTTGCATCCTCGAGTAGTGCCTTAAATTACTCTATAGAGACCAGATTGTCCAGTTTAAGAGTGTCCTGGATTTGTCTGGAGCGTAAAAGATGAAATAGATTATATATTTGTATAATCTTACCAGCTAAAGTCCTCTTCAGCATTATATTTCACCATAACAGAGTGAGCACCCTCCATGGAAGGAGAGTAGGGCACAGAGTACGTCCCATCCCCATTGTCTGTTACTTCCACTATCTCCATTTTACCTGTGATGACAAAAAATGTATTAATATTTCATCACAATGAAAGGAATATAACTGACTTAAAGGAATATAAGACAGAAAGCAGAGCTGGAGGTATAGCAGAGACTAAAATGTTGAGGTTCTCTCTGGGAGTAACACAGATGGACAGAATTAGGAACGAGTATCAGAGGGACAGCGCATGTCAGATGTTTTGGAGATAAAGCCAGAGAGGCCAGACTGAGATGGTTTGGACACGTACAGAGGGATAGTGAGATGGTTTGGACATGCAGAGGAGGGATAGTGAGATGGTTTGGACACGTACAGAGGAGGGATAGTGAGATCGTTTGGACACGTACAGAGGAGTATAGTGAGATGGTTTGGACACGTACAGAGGAGGGATAGTGAGATGGTTTGGACACGTACAGAGGAGGGATAGTGAGATGGTTTGGACACGTACAGAGGAGGGATAGTGAGATTGTTTGGACACGTACAGAGGAGGATAGTGAGATGGTTTGGACACGTACAGAGGAGTATAGTGAGATGGTTTGGACATGTACAGAGGAGGGATAGTGAGATGATTTGGACACGTACAGAGGAGGGATAGTGAGATGGTTTGGACACGTACAGAGAAGGATAGTGAGATGGTTTGGACATGTACAGAGGAGGGATAGTGAGATGATTTGGACACGTACAGAGGAGGATAGTGAGACGGTTTGGACACGTACAGAGGAGGATAGTGAGATGGTTTGGACACGTAAAGAGGAGGGATAGTGAGATGGTTTGGACACATACAGAGGAGGATAGTGAGATGGTTTGGACACATGAGGATAGTGAGATGGTTTGGACACGTACAGAGGAGGGATAGTGAGTATATCGGTAGAAGGATGCTGAGGTGGAACTGCCCGGCTGGATGCCTAATAGAGGAAGACCAAAGAGATTTGTGGATGTAGTGAAAGAGGACATGAAGTTAGTTGGTGTGAGAGAAGAGGAGACAGAGGACAGGGTGAGATGGAGGCAGATGATTCGCTGTGGCGACCCCTGAAGGGAACAGCCGAAAGCAAAAGAAGAAGATCTCACCGCTTGGCGTCATCACAGCCACAGATTGTGGGCTCTCCCCAGTCTCACTACAGTCAATAGTGAAGGTCTGAGGGATTTGGGCACAGACTCCTGATTCCAGTCCTGGTACTGATACTTTCACCTTCTTACTGGAACCACCAGGCAACACTTGGAACTGATGAGGACTGAAACATGCAGAGGTTGTTTTTTATATTTAGTCAACTGTAGAAAGAGGCATACGGAAGTCAATCTGCCTAATTCACAACCTAAGAGGATTTTACCTGCAAAACTCGTCTTCATCTTCGTATTTGACCAGCAGAGAGTGAGCACCTTCCACAGAAGGAGAGTAGGACACTGAATATGTCCCGTCTCCATTGTCTGTCACCTCGACAAGCTCCATCTTACCTGGTTGAGTAAACAATAACATAACAATCACACCCATGTGAAATGAGGGGCGCTCTTATCATCATACATCATCTCATTTTAGCCATTCACAATTTCTGCTCAACCAAATGGCACATCTTCCCAATCACGGCGGTCAATCACAATTTGCGTCCTCACTTTTATGTCTTCACTTTGCTGGCCTCACTTTTAGCTGTACTTTGCTCAGACAATCAAATCATCGCTATGAGGTGATCAGCCAATCGCAGGGCCCGGGCGGCTAGTGTAGCGGTCTGGGCATCTAGGCTGCTACGACCTGTTGCGGGTTCGACTCCCGATCCCGACGACCTTTGCCACATTTGTGAACGCCCCCATCTCTCTCCCCATTTCCTGTCACCATACTGTACGCTATCCA
The DNA here is from genome assembly GCF_964188405.1 of Protomyctophum parallelum. Classification (NCBI taxonomy): domain Eukaryota; kingdom Metazoa; phylum Chordata; class Actinopteri; order Myctophiformes; family Myctophidae; genus Protomyctophum; species Protomyctophum parallelum. The sequence continues at coordinate 27,971,459 of NC_139705.1, read as the reverse complement.
ATAAAGGCAGAAAAAGCCCCAAAAATATCTTCAAAAAAAAGAAAGAAAATGTGTGCAGTAGTGAACACAGACATCAGTTTATCTATAAAAGTGTTCAAGAGGCATTAGTTAGGTAATTAATGACATTCAATGACCTCTGGAGTTTGACAACCGAACGCTGTGACCATGCAGTAACCTTCTTTCGATGTTATGTTTTAAATTATGTTTAAATCCATTCGTCGTAGCTGGTTGAGATAACCAAACGACAGAAAGACGGACAAACAGAAATCGTAAAAATAAATCTCACCATTTGGAGTCACAACAGCCACGGACTGTGGGATCTCTCCAGTCTTATTACAGCCTATAGTGAAGGTCTGAGGGGTCTGAGCACACACTCCTGATTTCAGTGCTGGGTCCACAACGTTCAGCTTGTTGGCCTCGTTGGTAGGCAGCACGTGGAAGTTGGACAAACTGAAACAGCGTGTAAGAGATCAGTGTATTTTCATCGTCAACTCACTAGAATATGTTCTCTTTCATATATAATCTTACCAGCTAAAGTCCTCCTCAGCATTATATTTCACCATAACAGAGTGAGCACCCTCCATGGAAGGAGAGTAGGGCACAGAGTACGTCCCATCCCCATTGTCTGTTACTTCCACTATCTCCATTTTACCTGTGATGACAAATAAGTATTAACATTCCATATGTATCCATTATGAAAGTAAATAAGTAATATAACTCACTTATTACTCACTATTAAAGGAATATTACTCACCACTGGGCGTCATCACAGCCACAGATTGTGGGCTCTCTCCAGTCTCACTACAGTCAATAGTGAAGGTCTGAGGGATTTGGGCACAGACTCCTGATTCCAGTCCTGGTACTGATACTTTCACCTTCTTACTGGAACCACCAGGCAACACTTGGAACTCATGAGGACTGTTAACAAAGTAAATAAATGAGCAGACAGTCAGTGAAATAAATGCACCACTCTAATTATAATTGATACAACCCTTCAATGCATTTACCTGCGGAACTCGTCTTCATCAGAATATTTCACCACCAGAGAATGAGCACCTTCTGTAGACGGGGTGTAGCTTATGGAGTATGTTCCATCTCCATTATCTGAAACCTCAACCAGCTCCATCTTACCTGTTTGGAGGCAGAGACGTGCAGAGAGTGTTAGAGAGGCAGGGACTGAAATCCCTTTTGGACAAAAATAGAAGATCTACAAGCTCACAACGCGTGGCAGCGGGGTCAGCTATTTTCGGGGTCGCAACCTCAGCACTCTTTAGTTACAGGAGATGCGGTGTAACGACATGGATTCCTAAACACATTTGTTCGATGCAAAATGCCGTGTTCAAGTTCAGGAGACTTCGGGGGAAAAAGCAATTATTCTGAATGCTGCCTTTCGGCATGGCATGGAAAGGAGTGGCATTTGTATTTCTTTCACCATGTAGTAAATGCTGCATTCGTGGTCTGGAAAGGGCAGTTGTTTTACAGACGGGTAAAAGGGGGCAGGGGCTGAAGCCTCCTTTGATGTCTGTGTGTGCACGTCCCTGGTTGTCTATGTGTGCACGTCCCTGGTTGTCTATGTGTGCACGTCCCTGGTTGTCTGTGTGTGTGCACGTCCCTGGTTGTCTATGTGTGTGCACGTCCCTGGTTGTCTGTGTGTGTGCACGTCCCTGGTTGTCTATGTGTGTGCACGTCCCTGGTTGTCTGTGTGTGTGCACGTCCCTGGTTGTCTATGTGTGTGCACGTCCCTGGTTGTCTGTGTGTGTGCACGTCCCTGGTTGTCTATGTGTGTGCACGTCCCTGGTTGTCTGTGTGTGTGCACATCCCTGGTTGTCTATGTGTGTGCACGTCCCTGGTTGTCTATGTGTGTGCACGTCCCTGGTTGTCTATGTGTGTGCACGTCCCTGGTTGTCTGTGTGTGTGCACGTCCCTGGTTGTCTATGTGTGCACGTCCCTGGTTGTCTGTGTGTGCACGTCCCTGGTTGTCTATGTGTGCACGTCCCTGGTTGGAGGAATACAAAAACTACATAAACTACACAGGTTCATCTCGATGTTCTGGGCATCTTTGTAATGTTAGTGTTAGTAAAAAGCAGGTAAAAGAGTAATGTTTGAGGCAGACTAACATCAGTCACTCTACCGTTCACTGCAGTAGAAGAGGTGCAGGTTTACCCTGCAGCTATGTCGGCTCCGCCTACAGGAAATACGTAAGCTGCGACCATGAGACCCTTTTCTGAATTTGTCTATACTTTAGCTATTGAAAAATAGCAGATCTACGATCTTGTAGATCTGCTATTTTTGAAAAATCGTGAAAATGTGGTGCAAATTTTGAATATTCTTTCAGAGCGAACGTTTTTAACTCAAATCTTTGCTTCTGGGGGGGGGGGGGGGGGGGGGGTACCTGGAACAACATATTTTCAGATGAGGGTCGGCAGCCAATTACATGTATAATCTTGGGGTCCTTGACATGAAAATGTTTGAGAACGACTGACATAGAAACATTTAGAAGAAAACTTTAGAAAGCATTTGTAGAATCTACGTCAGGTCTGGTCTAAATGGGTTAAGTTAAATCAACAAAAGAAATAAAAATAAAAGCTAATATGATTAATATACTGTCCTCACCACTAGGTGTCATAACAGCCACTCACCACTAGGTGTCATCACAGCCACACACTCGGGGCTCTCTCCAGTCTCGCTACAGTCAACAGTGAAGGTGTGAGGAACTTTGGCACACACTCCTGACTCCAGTCCTGGACCAGAGACTCTCAGTTCATTGGAGTCATTAGTGGGCAGCACTTGGAACTCAGACACCCTGAAACAAGCGTTACAAAAAATGTCAACTTGAAATTGCATTACACTTTGAGCATGTTGTAAATAAGATAACGAAAACTATAATGCTTTATAATTACATTCAAACTCAAACTCACCGTTTGAACTCATGGTCATCTGCACATTTAACCATGATAGAGTGAGCTCCATCCATGGAAGGAGAGAAGGCAACGGAACATGACCCATCACTGTTCTTGGTCACTTCCAACACTTCTAGCTTACCTGGAAAAAATATCACAACATACGATTTGAGACATTTACCCAGATCTACAAGCTCATAGCGCGGCACCGAGTGCCGCACTTATTTTTGAAAAGTCGTGAAAATGTGGCGCAAATCTTTGAATGTATATTCATGCATATAAGATTTTTAACTCAAATCTTTACTTCTGGGGTGGTCCCTGGAATAACAGATTTTCAGATGGGGGCGGCCAAATACAGAAAATTCTGGGGGTTCTTGATATGAAAAAGGTTGAGCACCACTGACATAGAAACATAGGTTCTTCAGAAAACTTTTAGGATTTTGAAGACATGTTTTTAGAATCGACCTCAGGTCTAAATGGGTTAAACTATTACTTTATTAAGTTACACTTTCACTTGACAAGTCAAGGGACATTTGCAACATAGATCTCACCACTGGGCGTCATCACAGCCACAGATTGTGGGCTCTCTCCAGTCTCACTACAGTCAATAGTGAAGGTCTGAGGGATTTGGGCACAGACTCCTGATTCCAGTCCTGGTACTGATACTTTCACCTTCTTACTGGAACCACCAGGCAACACTTGGAACTGGTGAGGACTGTTAACAAGCACAAGGCTTTTTAGTCAACTGTAGAAAGAGACCTTTGGACGTAAATCTGACTAATTCAGTAAGTGGATCTTTACCTGCAAAACTCGTCGTCATCTTCATATTTGACCAGCAGAGAGTGAGCACCTTCCACAGAAGGAGAGTAGGACACTGAATATGTCCCGTCTCCATTGTCTGTCACCTCGACAAGCTCCATCTTACCTGAAGAAAGACAAAGTAATCTACATTCTCTCTAAATCTGTAGACTGAAAACCACTGCTCTACAGCATAGATAGAGAGATAATGTTGACAATAATGTGACAGTGTTTCTTTATGTTATATATCCTCACCATTTGGAGTGACAACAGCCACGGACTGTGGGATCTCTCCAGTCTTATTACAGCCTATAGTGAAGGTCTGAGGGGTCTGAGCACACACTCCTGATTTCAGTGCTGGGTCCACAACGTTCAGCTTGTTGGCCTCGTTGGTAGGCAGCACGTGGAAGTTGGACAAACTGTAACAGCGTGTAAGAGATCAGTGTATTTTCATCATCAACTCATCACTAGAATAATTTATGTTCTCTTTTTTATACAATCTTACCAGCTAAAGTCCTCTTCAGCATTATATTTCACCATAACAGAGTGAGCACCCTCCATGGAAGGAGAGTAGGGCACAGAGTACGTCCCATCCCCATTGTCTGTTACTTCCACTATCTCCATTTTACCTGTGAGGACCAAAAAAAAAGAAATCACACCCGTGTGAACTGAGCGGTGCAACTATACTTGTATTGTGATAGTTACATTACTGTACTGTACCATACAGTGTTCTGCACTGTGTACTGTACTGTACTGAACTCAGAGTACTGTACTATGTACTCTGCACTGTACTGTACTCACTGTACAACAGTGTGATATAGTTATAGTGCACAGTGTGAAGCTCAACAGCGCCACTTGAAGGTATACGTTACCCAGTGGTATTGCACCTTTTCCTACTCCAAACAGACGTATAGTACATAGGGACACGCAGCCACAAATTGGAGGGGTGTGCACCGCTCAAACATATTAATATTCCATATGAATATTAATATTAATAGGCATATAGAGTAACTCACTGAATGTTAGTATACTGCACTCACCACTGGGTGTCATCACAGCCACAGATTGTGGGCTCTCTCCAGTCTCACTACAGTCAATAGTGAAGGTCTGAGGGATTTGGGCACAGATTCCTGATTCCAGTCCTGGTACTGATACTTTCACCTTCTTACTGGAACCACCAGGCAACACTTGGAACTGGTGAGGACTGTTAACAAGCAGATGAGTATTTATCAAGTATAATAAACACAATAGGGAATGGGGAGGGGAAATGGAAAATATTTAACACATAACTGTAGATTGTTACCTGCAAAACCCGTCGTCATCTTCGTATTTGACCAGCAGAGAGTGAGCACCGTCCACAGAAGGAGAGTAGGACACTGAATATGTCCCGTCTCCATTGTCTGTCACCTCCACAAGCTCCATCTTACCTGGTTTAGATGAAACGAACAATACATAAAACCCTTTTCAGAGTCGATGAAGACATTATGATAGTGATACTAAACACAATTTAAATACTGTCCTCACCACTAGGTGTCATCACAGCCACACACTCAGGCCTCTCTCCAGTTTTGCTACAGTCAACAGTGAAGGTTTGAGGAACTTTGGCACACACTCCTGACTCCAGTCCTGGACCAGAGACTCTCAGTTCATTGGCGTCATTAGTGGGCAGCACTTGGAACTCAGACACACTGAGACACACAGAGTTGAGAGAAACATATGTCATAAAAATGTGGAGCTTATCATTTGGAATTATGAATGATATCAATGTTTTGCAAATAACACAAAGCTAATAATCCCAATGAATACATAAATACCCTAGAGAACACCAACGCTGGGTGAATTCCACTGCCGAACAATAAATTGTATCTAGGTTTTTGTATGTATGTGATTTTTCAAAATGTTGCTGATGGTGGTCTGAGGTGGGCATGTCCTTAATGGGTACCTTCATGATGCTCAGTGACGTAGTGAAAGGTAGGTCAGTTTCCCTGCCCACATCAATTTTTTATTTTATTTGGATGAAGGTCAAAGCCTTCATCCAATCAGGATGAGAGGGGCCTTTCTCCAATCATGATCGAGTGGGGCAGGCCTTGGTGCACGTGCTGTTGGTCTGTTGTACTTCCCCCACTGTAGAGCGTGTGCATGTGCACATCTTGTTACCGGGGCGGACCGTTTTCTTTCTCCAAATCACCCAAATCACTGAATGCTCCTTTAAATGCCATTGACAATGAATGGACAATTTTGAGACGAAGGTGAGGATGCAAATTCTGATTGGCCGGAATGAGATTATGTATGATGATGTATGTACGATGATATGAGCGGCCTTCACTTCACATGGGTGTGATTTTTAAGGGGCGCTAGCCCCTGCTATAAACAGCTTTTGTCCTCACACGTCTCAAGATTTGCTATTGACAATGAAAGGGGAATTCAGGTAAAATGTCCACTAAATCTTGTCCCCACACGTCTCAATATTTGCCATTGACAATGAATGGAGAAATCAGGTCAAAATTCTGCTAAATATGGCGTAAATTAAAACGCCATTGACATTGAAGGGAACATTTACGTCATATTTGAACGAGCAAATCAGCTAACCAATCACAGGCAACAGGCATTCTGATTGGCCAGTATGAGATGATCCATGAGGATGTATGATGATAAGAGCGCCCCTCACTTCACACGGGTGTGTGACTGTTTTTAAAACAATCCTGAAAAATGTTCACAGTTTTGCAGTGTTCTAGTTTTGATACTAATTGCAATGACTTCTCACCGTTTGAACTCATGGTCATCTGCATATTTAACCATGACAGAGTGAGCTCCATCCATAGAAGGAGAAAAGGCAACGGAACATGACCCATCACTGTTCTTGGTCACTTCCAACACTTCTAGCTTACCTGGAAATATAAATCACAACATACACTTTAGATATGAGACATTTAACCATGAATTCATTCACCACATGAACCCTAAGCATCCCAATTGTATGTTATGATAGGCGAACATTCAGCAAAAACAAGCGTATATTCAGCAAAAGATAGCAGCTTGTTGTGAGCCGTTATGAGCTTGTAGTGTAGATCATCTATTTTCATTGTTCAACGTGCAACAAAGCACATACTGTAGGATTTCATTGTCTTAAGTTACACTTTCATTTGAACAGTACAGAGGAACATTTGTAACATAGATCTCACCACTGGGCGTCATCACAGCCACAGATTGTGGGCTCTCTCCAGTCTCACTACAGTCAATAGTGAAGGTCTGAGGGATTTGGGCACAGACTCCTGATTCCAGTCCTGGTACTGATACTTTCACCTTCTTACTGGAACCACCAGGCAACACTTGGAACTGATGAGGACTGTTAACAAACAAACGCATTAATGAACAGACTGTCAGAAATGCACCACCCTATTTATAATTGATACAACCCTTCAGGCATTTACCTGCAGAACTCGTCTTCATCAGAATATTTCACCACCAGAGAATGAGCACCTTCTGTAGACGGGGTGTAGCTTATGGAGTATGTTCCATCTCCATTGTCTGAAACCTCAACCAGCTCCATCTTACCTGGTTGGAGGAATACAATGATATTGAAAGAATTAAACTATAGATGCATTTCCAGACCACGTCACACTGACAAGAACCTGTGTGCAAGACCTATGCAAGACCTCCAAGCTCACATCGGCCGCATCCACGATGCAATGTGAGCTTGTATGTCAGCTGTTATACAGTATTTGTCTCACTAGGGGTGCGTATCACTAGCCAACACACAAGAGGAGGTTGAAGGAACAGCCAGGTTTGGGCATCTGTTGGGAATTGATTAGGCTACATGAATCTGACACGTGCATTTGCAGTCTCAATGTTTGTAAAAAAGAAACCCATCTATTAAAGTTCCAGTTTAATAGTTTGAACCCTGGCTCCCCCAGAGTTAGTGTCCAAGTGTCCTTGAGCTCTGTCTGAACCCCTACAATAATTGCTCCTGGTGAGCAGGTTGGTGCCTTGCATGGTTTCCTCTGTCATCGGTGTGTGAATGGCTGAATTAATGTAATGCACAATCTCTGCAAAGTGCCTTGGATAAAGGTGCTATATAAATGCACCATTTACCACTTCAGATTAATTCATATTGATATAACATCCTCACCACTAGGTGTCATCACAGCCACACACTCAGGCCTCTCTCCAGCCTTGCTACAGTCAACAGTGAAGGTTTGAGGAACTTTGGCACACACTCCTGACTCCAGTCCTGGACCAGAGACTCTCAGTTCTTTGGCGTCATTAGTGGGCAGCACTTGGAACTCAGACACACTGAGACACACAGTTGAGGGAAGAAAATAATAATTAGAAACAAGGAGAGAAGCTTGATTTTATTTTATTCAGAGTAGTCAACTATCTGTACCCCCAATTGTGTCCCAAGTTTAATAATAGTTATGCCAATACAATCCTCCCACTGCTGTTGTACCATACTGGCTCACCTGCCAGTGAGGAGCCCCCACTGGGAGGACATACTGTTGTACCATACTGGCCCAATCTCACAGATCGGTGATGTCATCCCCATCAGTTCCAGGAAAACCCTGCTGTGATTGGCCAGTAGTCGCTGTGATTGACAGTTCTCGTATTTGCAACTATGCCTAAACCTAACCTACACCTAAAAAAGATGGTAAACTAGAAAAAGTGCCCTTCTGGGCACAGGTCTCCACCAGGATAGGAATGTAGGACATTGCAGCTTGCCTTCATCTGGTGGTTGGATAAAAGGGCAACAAAAGTAAATTTGAGGTAAAAACACTTTTCGGCCAGTTATAGCGCCACCTTGAGGCTGAGTTGAAATTGTTCATGTGGCATTTCTTCCTCGGCCTAGTGGGAATATGCGTGCACAATTTCACGGAAATCACGCGATGTGTTCATGATTTGCAGCATTTTGTTTGAAACTGAGCACTCCTGTGAACTTTGGAAGCCAATCTTAACCAATCAGGATGGAGTCTGAGAAATCTGAAAGACTCACTTCGTTGAATGGCTCTAGAGAGACTGTGTACCAATTTGCGCGATGTTTGGACAAAATCTGTAGGTGTACTGTGCAAAAACTTGTTTTGCACAAAGCGGCCTCCTGGTGGCGCTATAACAGGCCGTCCCCACGCTCATCCCCCCCCCCCACCTTCAGATACCCTATGACACCCCTGCGACCAAGCGTGGATTCGAACCCCCAGACTCCACGGTGCGGTTAGCCTCGGTCCCAGGCTTACTTACAGTATCTGCGAAAAGAAAAGCCTGGTCACAACGTAAGGAAGAAAAGCTATCGGCGGATGTATCCTCCGGAACATCTGTCAGATGTATTTCCCCCGGATACGATATTTTCCCGACCAATCACACCACTTGTTTTATTCGCGGAGAATGTAAACTGATTTGTAAAGCATCAACGTAATTTCCTTGGGCGATACTTCCGCTAAAATCCTGCAACATCCGCCCAAATAAATGATAGCCTCTACAGCATAGGTCTTGCCCAGGGTGCGGTGCGGTGGGCATCCGCTTTACCACTGCCCCACCCGATTTCCCGCTTTTTTTTTTTTTGTGTGTCTTATTTTCTTTTAAAAAAGAAATAATTTTAATGACATCTCACCGTTTGAACTCATGGTCATCTGCATATTTAACCATGACAGAGTGAGCTCCATCCATGGAAGGAGAGAAGGCAACGGAACATGACCCATCACTGTTCTTGGTCACTTCCAACACTTCTAGCTTACCTGGAAATATAAAATGATACAATACACTTTAGATTTGAGACATAATTTAAACTATTACTACACTTTCACTTGACAAGACAAGGAACATTTGCAACATAGATCTCACCACTGGGCGTCATCACAGCCACACATTGTGGGCTCTCTCCAGTCTCACTACAGTCAATAGTGAAGGTCTGAGGGATTTGGGCACAGACTCCTGATTCCAGTCCTGGTACTGATACTTTCACCTTCTTACTGGAACCACCAGGCAACACTTGGAACTGATGAGGACTGTTAACAAGCACAGGGCCTTTTTTAGTCAACTGTAGAAAGAGATATTTGTCTCTTTATTCAGGAACAAAGTTAATATTTTAATTACCAGCGAAACTCGTCTTCATCTTCGTATTTGACCAGCAGAGAGTGAGCACCGTCCACAGAAGGAGAGTAGGACACTGAATATGTCCCGTCTCCATTGTCTGTCACCTCGACAAGCTCCATCATACCTGGTTGAGAGACAAAAAGAAAAAAATTGAGATCGGACAACAATCATATCACTTCAATGTCTATGAAATAAAAAAGCTCACATGAAGAACAAGTCATGGGTGGGGCTGGGTGGCAATGCGCTCCAGCTCTTAAAATCATACCTGACAGCAAGAACTGCCTCTGTTGAGATTGGAAATGCCATCTCCACCACTGCCCCTCTCCTCTACGGCGTCCCCCAAGGCTCAATTCTTGGTCCTCTACTCTTTTCCATATACATGCTCCCCTTAGGCCAAATAATCCGTAAGCACAACATCCATTTCCACTGCTACGCAGATGATACTCAAATTTACATGTCACTCAACACCTCCAACCCCAACTGTCTATCGTCCCTTAAAGGGACACTTCACCCTTTTTGCAAAAAAATATATGTTAATGACGTTTAGAAGCTTTAGATCACTTTCCTGGGGGTATTTATGTGTGTAATATGTGGTTTTAGATATTTTAGATTGTAGCAGTGAGCCTGTTGTCTCTGATGTCATGGACACTGGTCTCACTACCTTCCTGGACTACAATTCCCATAATTCTTTGGTGCACTGCTCCTCCTTGTGGATAGGGGGAGAGCTGTCTTACTGAGACAACATGTAGTCCAGGAAGGAAGTGAGCCCAGTGTCCATGACATCAGAGACAACAGGCTCACTGCTACAATCTAAAATATCTAAAACCACATATTACACACATAAATACCCCCAGGAAAGTGTTCTAAAGCTTCTAAACGTCATTAACATATATTTTTTTGCAAAAAGGGTGAAGTGTCCCTTTAATGCCTGCCTAGCTGAGCTTCAAAGCTGTCTGTCTTCAAACTTCCTACAACTTAACACTAACAAGTCCGAAATTCTCCTATTTGGCCCTCTCACCTCCAGAACCCACCTACAAAACTGTCTCGACTCCTTGTCAGCAAATGTCACACCAGTAGCCAAAAATATGGGTGTACTAGATTGTTTTTTTCATTTACGCAACTATCTATAGATGTCCTTTCCACCCCTAACCTTCATAAAGTTGTCAATGCACTCATTTCATCCCGTTTGGACTAGCCCTCTATTCATCACTCAGCAAAGGATCCATACACCGCCTACAGTTAGTACAGAACGCAGCCGCAAGACTCATCACTGGAACAAGAAAATCTGAACATATCACCTCAGTACTGGCCTCACTACACTGGCTCCCTGTACATTTTAGAATTGATTTTAAGATTTTAATACTGACTTTTAAAGCTCGGAATGGCCTGGCACTGCAACACCTAGCGGTTCTTCTTAAACCCCACAAGCCAATTAAGGTCCTCTACCTTAGCCCTACTAGAGGTGCCTAGAACAAACATGGTGACAAAGGGGGGTAGGGCCTTTTCAAGCAGGGCTCCCAGGCTCTGGAACAGCCTGCCATCTGATCTGAGATCTATTAGCTCCTTGGCTTTTTTGAGTGGTGCAACCACTCCAAGGAACAGCAATGTCCGTGTCCGCCTAACTATGTGACGTTAACCCACCCACCTATTTGACTGTGAGCACGAGTATGACTATTAGATTTAGTACCAGTAGGGGCGCTGTTTTAAAGCTAAATTAAAGACCCACTTTTATAGGAAAGCCTTTTTAAACCCATAACCAATGTATGCTTTTAATTCCCTTGATAATGTAATTTTATTCTGCCTGCTGTTTGATTGTTATTGATTGTTATGTAACACTGTTGTTTTGATATTGTTAAGCACTTTGTGACACTGTCAAAAAAGGTGCAATATTTAAATAAAGTTTATTATTATTATTATTGTAACAATTCAAATTAGAAATCTCACCATTTGGAGTCACAACAGCCACAGACTGTGGGATCTCTCCAGTCTTATTACAGCCTATAGTGAAGGTCTGAGGGATCTGAGCACACACTCCTGATTTCAATGCTGGGTCCACAACGTTCAGCTTGTTGGCCTCGTTGGTAGGCAGCACGTGGAAGTTGGACAAACTGAAACAGCGTGTAAGAGTTTAGTGTATTTTCATCGTCAACTCATCACTAGAATATGTTCTCTTTCGTATATAATCTTACCAGCTAAAGTCCTCCTCAGCATTATATTTCACCATAACAGAGTGAGCACCCTCCATGGAAGGAGAGTAGGGCACAGAGTACGTCCCATCCCCATTGTCTGTTACTTCCACTATCTCCATTTTACCTGTGATGACACAACAATATTAATATTCCATATTTACCCACTATGAAAGGAGTATGCTTAATAGTAGTCCCGATCTGATCGGTAATCGGGACTGATCGCGTCATTTTCTAATGATCGGAATTGGATCGGGACATCCCTAGTATCAATATTATATCCAAATCATGATATTGTACTACACTACTGATATGACTAAAGTTTTCTAAATAAAAAATATTAACATAGGATTGCGAAAAATCGTTATCGGCAGATACTCAAAATCAAATAATTGGAATCGAATCAAGGGCAAAAAAAAGAGAAGAAAAAAAGAAGAAGATTGGGACATCCACAACAATTAACTTACTGCATGTGTTTTTTAAGCCCACTATGTGACCAAGTCATTGGATTTTCATTGTTTCTTTTCATTTTCGTCTTTTCATGTCATATGAAAGCAGGGAATCATAGCTTCAAATTGACATATTGTTCGTACAGTTTGGTGCTTTTAGAGTAATGTCTTACAGAGAAACAGCGAGTTGAGGCCTGAAAGGTCCACTTCTGTGGACTCTTAACATTACACCTAGCTACATGTTTTTAGCATTTATTTTATACATGTCGATTTCAGCTCTGACTCAGGTCAGGTCTGAGCTAAATGAGGCTAAATCTCATCAAATGGTGGCTCAAATGCCCAAAAAAGAATGGACCTTGGATCTGAAAAAGGTTGAAAACCACTGCACTAAGATATGGCAGAAGCAAATCACTTCAATGGTTTGGCTCCCCCGTACATGACAGAATTTAATTTTATGCTCCCAAACTTTACTTAGTTCTACTGCTACAGCATGATTCATGCACATTTCAAAGCAAAGGAACATGACAATTAAAGAAGTTAAACGTACTATTTGAATCTTGCTTTATAGATAAACATTTTATACTTAGCATTTGAAACATAGATCTCACCACTGGGCGTCATCACAGCCACAGATTGTGGGCTCTCTCCAGTCTCACTACAGTCAATAGTGAAGGTCTGAGGGATTTGGGCACAGACTCCTGATTCCAGTCCTGGTACTGATACTTTCACCTTCTTACTGGAACCACCAGGCAACACTTGGAACTGATGAGGACTGTTAACAAAGAAAATAAATGAGCAGACTGTAAGTGAAATAAATGCACCACTCTAATTATAATTGATACAACCTTCAAGGCATTTACCTGCGGAACTCGTCTTCATCAGAATATTTCACCACCAGAGAATGAGCACCTTCTGTAGACGGGGTGTAGCTTATGGAGTATGTTCCATCTCCATTGTCTGAAACCTCAACCAGCTCCAACTTACCTGGTAGGAGGAATAAAGACCATTAAGAGAAATAAACAATAAAACACTTATTAAGACACTATGAAGATCTCTTATGATATTGATATAGTTTATACTGTCTTCACCACTAGGTGTCATAACAGCCACTTACCACTAGGTGTCATCACAGCCACACACTCAGGGCTCTCTCCAGTTTCGCTACAGTCAACAGTGAAGGTGTGAGGAACTTTGGCACACACTCCTGACTCCAGTCCTGGACCAGAGACTCTCAGTTCATTGGTGTCATTAGTGGGCAGCACTTGGAACTCAGACACACTGAGACACACAGTGTTGAGAGAAAAATGTCAACTTCAACTTGACTGAGCTTGAATTTACACCAGTAAGACACCCTGAGGTTGCGTGCACGCATCCGCCTGGGTGACAGCAGACTGCTGGGCGAGCGCTGGCACGTTGGCATGGGAGGGTCAGATCAACATATGTAATGAATTCTGTGCTGGCCATATATGGAGCGTGTCCTGAGTGTACAGGGTTTGATGAGGTCAGATCATCATAATGTCAGAACAGGTCAGCTCCATAAGGAGATCTAAGGGTGGCAGCGGGGGTAGTGTCTTGAGTGTACAGGGTTTGATGAGGGCCCAGGTAGGGCCGGGCCTTAATTTCCTGGCCTGTTGAGAACTAATAAGCTGTTATTAGTGCAGCTGCGCCGGGCGCAGCTGCACTAATAACTTTGGGGCAGGCCTGTCTAGAGTTTAAATATCAGTCAAAAGGGGGACATCGAAGAGGAAGGATGGATGAGGAAGGATAAACATGGAATGTCAGAACAGGTCAGCTCCATACATGGAGATCTAAGAGTTTGAGGTTTGAGGTCAGATGTAGAGTTGCTGTCCAATATTGATGATATCAGGGATTTCCATCCATGATGAAGTCACGTTTTGTCACGTGATGTTACGAGGGATGACCATATGGAGGCGTGGGGTGACTAAATAACTTACTAACTAACAGACGGGAAATGCAATTAAATTCAGTGACACATCTCACCGTTTGAACTCATGGTCATCTGCATATTTAACCATGACAGAGTGAGCTCCATCCATGGAAGGAGAGAAGGCAACGGAACATGACCCATCACTGTTCTTGGTCACTTCCAACACTTCTAGCTTACCTGGAAATAAAAATCACAAGATACACTTTAGATATGAGACATTTAAACTATCACTTTACTAAGTTACGCTTTTCAGCATGTGCAACATAGATCTCACCACTGGGTGTCATCACAGCCACAGATTGTGGGCTCTCTCCAGTCTCACTACAGTCAATAGTGAAGGTCTGAGGGATTTGGGCACAGACTCCTGATTCCAGTCCTGGTACTGATACTTTCACCTTCTTACTGGAACCACCAGGCAACACTTGGAACTGGTGAGGACTGAAACAAGCAGAGGTTGTTGTTTTTCTTTAGTCAACTGTAGAAAGAGGCATATGGAAGTCAATCTGCCTAATTCACAACCTAAGAGGATTTTACCTGCAAAACTCGTCGTCATCTTCGTATTTGACCAGCAGAGAGTGAGCACCTTCCACAGAAGGAGAGTAGGACACTGAATATGTCCCGTCTCCATTGTCTGTCACCTCGACAAGCTCCATCTTACCTGGTTGAGTAAACAATAACATAAAAATCACACCTGTGTGAAGTGAGGGGCGCTCTTATCATCATACATCATCATACATCATCTCATTTCTGCTCAACCAAATGGCACATCTCCCTACCCAATCACGGCAGTCAATCACAATTTGCGTCCTCACTTTTATGTCTTCACTTTGCTGGCCTCACTTTTAGCTTCAATATGTACTTTGATCAGCCAATCACAGGGCCCGGGCGGCTAGTGTAGCGGTCCGGGCACCTAGGCTGCTACGGCGTGTCGCGGGTTCGACTCCCGATCCCGAGGACCTTTGCCACGTTTGTCAACGCCCCCATCTCTCTCCCCATTTCCTGTCACCATACTGTACGCTATCCAATAAAGGCAGAAAAAGCCCCAAAAATATCTTTAAAAAAAAGAAAGAAAATGTGTGCAGTAGTGAACACAGACATCAGTTTATCTACAAAAGTGTTCAAGAGGCATTAGTTAGGTAATTAATGACATTCAATGGCCTCTGGAGTTTGACAACTGAACGCTGTGACCATGCAGTAACCTTCTTTCGATGTTATGTTTTAAATTATGTTTAAATCCATTCGTCGTAGCTGGTTGAGATAACCAAACGACAGAAAGACGGACAAACAGAAATCGTAAAAATAAATCTCACCATTTGGAGTCACAACAGCCACAGACTGTGGGATCTCTCCAGTCTTATTACAGCCTATAGTGAAGGTCTGAGGGGTCTGAGCACACACTCCTGATTTCAGTGCTGGGTCCAAAACGTTCAGCTTGTTGGCCTCGTTGGTAGGCAGCACGTGGAAGTTGGACAAACTGAAACAGCGTGTAAGAGATCAGTGTATTTTCATCGTCAACTCACTAGAATATGTTCTCTTTCGTATATAATCTTACCAGCAAAAGTCCTCCTCAGCATTATATTTCACCATAACAGAGTGAGCACCCTCCATGGAAGGAGAGTAGGGCACAGAGTACGTCCCATCCCCATTGTCTGTTACTTCCACTATCTCCATTTTACCTGTGATGACAAATAAGTATTAACATTCCATATGTATCCATTATGAAAGTAAATAAGTAATATAACTCACTTATTACTCACTATTAAAGGAATATTACTCACCACTGGGTGTCATCACAGCCACAGATTGTGGGCTCTCTCCAGTCTCACTACAGTCAATAGTGAAGGTCTGAGGGATTTGGGCACAGACTCCTGATTCCAGTCCTGGTACTGATACTTTCACCTTCTTACTGGAACCACCAGGCAACACTTGGAACTGGTGAGGACTGAAACAAGCAGAGGTTGTTGTTTTTCTTTAGTCAACTGTAGAAAGAGGCATATGGAAGTCAATCTGCCTAATTCACAACCTAAGAGGACTTTACCTGCAAAACTCGTCGTCATCTTCGTATTTGACCAGCAGAGAGTGAGCACCTTCCACAGAAGGAGAGTAGGACACTGAATATGTCCCGTCTCCATTGTCTGTCACCTCGACAAGCTCCATCTTACCTGGTTGAGTAAACAATAACATAAAAATCACACCTGTGTGAAGTGAGGGGCGCTCTTATCATCATACATCATCATACATCATCTAATTTCTGCTCAACCAAATGGCACATCTCCCTACCCAATCACGGCGGTCAATCACAATTTGCGTCCTCACTTTTATGTCTTCACTTTGCTGGCCTCACTTTTAGCTTCAATATGTACTTTGATCAGCCAATCACAGGGCCCGGGCGGCTAGTGTAGCGGTCCGGGCACCTAGGCTGCTACGGCATGTCACGGGTTCGACTCCCGATCCTGAGGACCTTTGCCACGTTTGTCAACGCCCCCATCTCTCTCCCCATTTCCTGTCACCATACTGTACGCTATCCAATAAAGGCAGAAAAAGGCCCAAAAATATCTTTAAAAAAAAGAAAGAAAATGTGTGCAGTAGTGAACACAGACATCAGTTTATCTACAAAAGTGTTCAAGAGGCATTAGTTAGGTAATTAATGACATTCAATGGCCTCTGGAGTTTGACAACCGAACGCTGTGACCATGCAGTAACCTTCTTTCGATGTTATGTTTTAAATTATGTTTAAATCCATTCGTCGTAGCTGGTTGAGATAACCAAACGACAGAAAGACGGACAAACAGAAATCGTAAAAATAAATCTCACCATTTGGAGTCACAACAGCCACGGACTGTGGGATCTCTCCAGTCTTATTACAGCCTATAGTGAAGGTCTGAGGGGTCTGAGCACACACTCCTGATTTCAGTGCTGGGTCCACAACGTTCAGCTTGTTGGCCTCGTTGGTAGGCAGCACGTGGAAGTTGGACAAACTGAAACAGCGTGTAAGAGATCAGTGTATTTTCATCGTCAACTCACTAGAATATGTTCTCTTTCATATATAATCTTACCAGCTAAAGTCCTCCTCAGCATTATATTTCACCATAACAGAGTGAGCACCCTCCATGGAAGGAGAGTAGGGCACAGAGTACGTCCCATCCCCATTGTCTGTTACTTCCACTATCTCCATTTTACCTGTGATGACAAATAAGTATTAACATTCCATATGTATCCATTATGAAAGTAAATAAGTAATATAACTCACATATTACTCACTATTAAAGGAATATTACTCACCACTGGGTGTCATCACAGCCACAGATTGTGGGCTCTCTCCAGTCTCACTACAGTCAATAGTGAAGGTTTGAGGGATTTGGGCACAGACTCCTGATTCCAGTCCTGGTACTGATACTTTCACCTTCTTACTGGAACCACCAGGCAACACTTGGAACTGATGAGGACTGTTAACATTATATAAAATA
Source organism: Protomyctophum parallelum (assembly GCF_964188405.1). Classification (NCBI taxonomy): domain Eukaryota; kingdom Metazoa; phylum Chordata; class Actinopteri; order Myctophiformes; family Myctophidae; genus Protomyctophum; species Protomyctophum parallelum. Next base: position 27,953,630 of record NC_139705.1, on the reverse strand, counting down.
AACATTTTAATAACAAACAGTAATACATATCACACTATATATTTTAATGCATAAGACTTTTTTCTTTTTTACATATAAATATGTTGAATAATATATACTGTATATACCTGACAAATTCATCTTCATCTTCATATTTGACCAGCAGAGAGTGAGCCCCTTCCACAGAAGGAGAGTAGGACACTGAATATGTCCCGTCTCCATTGTCTGTCACGTCCACAAGCTCCATCTGACCTGAAGAAGAAGAAGTCGAGGGAGATGTATGATCAGTACATGAATCAGAGTCAGAAGAGTTGTACAGGTAAAACAAAGTGTGTGAAATTTGGTTTTGTGCGTATAGTTCTAAATAAAGGAGCACTTGAACCCTAGCAGTGTATGCCAGTAACACATTACGGGTGAGAGATTATGGAGAGTTTAAGAGGTAAAACAAAAATGAAATGAAATGAGAATATGACAACTCTCACCGCTTGGTGTCATCACAGCCACGAACTCCGGTGGCTCTCCGGTCTTGCTGCAGTCCACAGGGAAGGACTGAGGAGACCGGAGACGCACACATGGTCCTGACTCCACCACACCGAAGTCGAAGGGCCTACAGCATGGGAAGCAACATATAGCGACATATCCGCATGATAAACCTGAGGACGATTCTGTCTTCTCAGTGGTGCTCAACCATTTTCACATCAAGGACCCCCAGAATTATAGATCTGTATTTGGCTGGGAACCCCCATCTGAAAAAAAAATCGTTCCAGGCAGATCTCCAAGCTCGTAGTGCGGAATTCGATGCCACGCTATGAGCTTGTAGATCTGCTATTAGCTGCCCTCCACAATTTCCTATACAACATCAGGTTCTTGAGGTCTGCAGTGTTGTCAGCCAAGTTGTCACGCCGCAGCACGTCTACATAGGTGGTACGCTTCTTTCCCCTCCTGGCTTTGCCCTGGGTTGGCTCCCATAGGGTCAATTTACTTGCCTCAAGTTCTGGGTGCCTGAGGCAGTGCCTTGCCAGCCTCATCCTTCTCTCTCTGACTTATTTGTCCGTGACCCGTGGTAGGTCCCCATAGAGGTCCACATTTCTGATGCAGTCCGTCCATGTGAAAAAAAGCCCTGGATGGAGTCTACACACTGCTCTAGTGTATATTTAAGTTGTTGTTCTTTGTCATATCTGTCCTGTGCAATTAGTGACGATGAAGCCTAAAAGACAAACTGAAATACAAATTGTAACGTTGCAATGTTCAATGCGAAAAATAAACCAACACAATGTGACAATTACTCGTCAAGTTAAATGTGTAATGGCGACAGCCCTAGTCCTGACAGAGCGAGAGAGGGCGAGGTCTACTGAGGTCTGTTCCTGGAGAACAATGGGCGCCACTTTACACTTTACACAACTGATAACACATGTGTACAAGTTACACTATACAGTACGTCTGGTACGACACAAGTTGGCCGACCGCCAATTAAGTCTATACACTCACGCACGGTCGGTCGCACACCATTCCACATGAATGCGCACCAGAGCACTGCATGAAAAGACCCACGAGGACGTTGACAACTCCATACAATGTCGTCGTCGACGCTGATGGAATGCGGCCCAGCGGCCCGAGACGACTCCGGGAAAATGTTGATAATGTATGTAAACAATGCGGGCGCACCTTGAGCACCACGAGACCATCCTGAGCAAGGCATTAGCCTAGCGAGCATGCCTGCGAATGATTTCACTTAAAAATGTTTGCTTTGAAAAAGATATATAAACACATGTATACTCAAAGATTTGCACAAAATGTTCATGATTTTTCTAAAACTGCAGATCTGAGCTTGTAGATCTACTATTTTTGAATAGCCAAAGTGACACGGATGCTTTCTCGATTAAACCCCAGCATCGGTGTTGTGGGGAAAGCTTTAGCAGAAAATAGCAGATCTGCAAGCTCACAACAATTATCATCACGCATTGAATTTCTGTAGTCTGCACTAGTACAGACTACATCCGCAGTACTTATGTCACCTGCGAAACTCGTCTTCATCTGCGTATTTGACCAGCAGAGAGTGAGTGCCGTCTGTGGAGGGAGTGTAGGGCACTGAATATGTGCCGTCGCCGTTATCTGTCACTGGAACCACTTCCATCTGACCTGCAGAAGAACAACACAACATTATCTGTCACTGGAACCACTTCCATCTGACCTGCAGAAGAACAACACAACATTATCTGTCACTGGAACCACTTCCATCTGACCTGCAGAAGAACAACACAACATTATCTGTCACTGGAACCACTTCCATCTGACCTGCAGAAGAACAACACAACATTATCTGTCACTGGAACCACTTCCATCTGACCTGCAGAAGAACAACACAACATTATCTGTCACTGAAACCACTTCCATCTGACCTGCAGAAGAACAACACAACATTATCTGTCACTGGAACCACTTCCATCTGACCTGCAGAAGAACAACACAACATTATCTGTCACTGGAACCACTTCCATCTGACCTGCAGAAGAACAACACAACATTATCTGTCACTGGAACCACTTCCATCTGACCTGCAGAAGAACAACACAACATTATCTGTCACTGGAACCACTTCCATCTGACCTGCAGAACAATATGGAATAATCTTTTATTTGACCCGCACGGCCAAGATGAACAACATCACAACATTATCTGCAGTGTTGTAGTATTCGAGTGCGGTCTCAGTCTCGAGAACGTGAACGTGAAATTGTCATATCTATCTGTTATTCCTAAACTTAACCTCAGTAAAACTATGCCTAATCCTTTTTTTTCTATAGTGCCTTCCTTCATCAACATGTCCTATACATTCACCACATATCAGTAGTTACTTTTCCTTACCATCAGGTGTCATCACGGCCACAGATTCCGGGGCCTCTCCAGTCTCGCTACAGTCGACGGTGAAGGTCTGAGGTACTTTGGCACACACTCCTGACTCCAGTCCTGGCGCTGATACGTTTACCTGGCTCATGGCATCTGTACTTGGCAGCACTTTGAATGCGACTGGGCTTTGAGTGACGACAAAGGTGTAGGACATTAGTGTAATTAATGACCGGTTAATTGGTAATGATATAACATCACACAGAGACCGGGGCCACATGGCTCAGGAACAGCTGGCTCCAGAGTGCTACTTCACTTACCTGGAGAATGCATCTTGGTCAGCATATTTGACCACTAAAGAATGGTCGCCCGCCATGGAAGGAGAGTAGGCCAGGGAATATGTCCCATCACCGTTGTCTTTTACTTCCACAAGCTCTATCTTTCCTGGGCAAAACGAAAACCAGAGATGTTTCATTTCATTAAACGGTGATGGTGGCAAAACACTATGAAAAGTTCAGTCATTCGTGAGAGACTCAGAGTCGACCCGCTGCTCCTTTGCTTGGAAAGGAGCCAGCTTAGGTGGTTCGGGCATCTAGTATGTAATCTATGGATGCCTCCCGAGTGTCTCCCCTAAGGAAGTCCTCACTGGGAAGAGACCAATGACCAGATGGCGGGGATCTCCCAACATCAAAGATGAAGCTTAAAAGGGATGTACAATATTTAAATGTTGGGCCGATATCCAAATTCTGATCGGCATCGTGTGCATGGTCAAATTGACCGATACATGTATTGCGTTACAAGTTTACTTTACACTCATTATACAGTAAAGGCCCCTGCACACTAATTTTTTTCTAATTTTTAGCAGCGTTTTCCCACAGTTTTACCGGAAAACGCATACAGTCTGCAAGGACCTTAACTGTGATTCTGCGTGCAGACGCAGAATTCTAACAGTTGCAGTTCTTATTACCTGATTTATATGCGAAACAGGGATAAATGTGACCAGATTTGACTGAGAGCCTGCCATCGTGCAAACTTTTCACCAGAGGAGAAAAAGAAAAAAAGTTTTATCCAAAATGAGTTAATAGCACAGGCAGACTCTTCACATACTAGAGCATGTCTGAAATAAGTGTGAGAGCTGAAATCGACATGTAAATATGAAAAGAATGCTTAACATGTAGCTATGTGTAATGTTAGACCACAGAAGTGAACCTTTCAAGCCTTTTTTCGCTGTTTTCTGTAAGACAATACTCTATAAGCCGTATCTCCAAAACTGGTGGGTCAAACTGAACAACCAATAAGTCAATATGACATGACAATTCAAAAGAATCCAATGGCAGTCCCTCAGTCAAATCTGGTCATGATGAATGGTGAATTTATATAGGGCCTTTATCCAAATACGTAACTCTCCACTACAGTCTTACTACAGTTACGTGACTCACCACTAGGGGTCATCACGGCCACAGCCTCGGGGGGCGTGGCCTCTCCAGTCTTGGTACAGTCGATGGTGAAAGTCTGGGGGACGTTGGCACGGAGCCCAGACTCCAGTCCAGACTGCAGTCCCGCTCCGCGGATCTCAACATCTCTTCTATCAGAGGCGTCCTTCACCGGAACCTGGAACGGACTTCCTTTGATTGAAAGGGAGTCACAAATTGACTTGATATTAATATATCAAATATATATTGAAGAAAGACATCTTAAAACAGTGGTTCTCAACCAGTGGTCCGGGGACCACCAGTGGTCCCTGAGAGTGTTCCAGGTGGTCCCCAGCTAAATGATGGAGAGTCGGTAACCAAATGGACCCAGCAAAGGCTACAGTATACAGTATGTGGCATGCGCCTGGACCACTAGGCCATGCAAGGGGCACCACCAAATGGACTCTTATTAGACCTTTAACTCTTGAGAGTGTAACATGAAACCAAATGGATGGTAAGAGTCCATTTGGTTTCATTTTAAGCTCTCGAGAGTTAAATTATGTTTAACATCCGCATTACGTAATTTACAAGGGGTCTACACAATTAGATAATGCAAAATACTTGGTATTTATTTTGATCGACGTTTGCCTGTTGTTTCTCCTACGGTACCAACATCAATACAGCATGGAATTGTGGACACAATCTTATCCAACATTAACGTTTAGACAGCTGAGAGGTCTAAATGTCATCAAACGGTGGTCCGACATGGCTTAAATGCAGAATACATAAATGGACCTTGATATTGAAAGGGCTGAAAACCACTGCTCTAAACAGTGTTGTTTTCGTCGACTAAAACTAAGACGAAAAATGTTCACTGACTACCTTTTCCACTGACGAAAACTAAATGGAAACTACATTACTACACTAAGCTATGATGACTAAAACTAAGACTGAATATACTGATGATTTCGTCAACAAATAAAAACTAGACTAAAATGTTAGGAAGGGACTAGTAGACAAGAGATCCAGTATAAGTCATTTTACACTTGGTTGCATGCTGAAAATAGCAGCACACACACACACACACACAACCACACACACACACGAGCTGCGTTCGCTTCCCGCGTTTGCGCGTCTTACTTGTGATATTTAGTTGACTAAAACTAGACTAACACTAAAACATTCCAGGTGACTAAAATGTGACTGAAACTAAATGAAAACTATTCAAGAGACTAATGACTAAAACTAAAATAAAAAATTGCTGCCAAAAACAACACTGGCTCTAAAGGAATAAAGCAAAGGTACCTCCGATGTGTTCCCCTCCCTGTGTGATGTTGATCTCGTAGAGGCCAGGTGCGCTGGGGGTGTAGTGCACGTGGTATAGCCCATCCTCGCTCTCCGCGCACGACACCTTGGCGTCTGACGGGCCCTCCACGGTGATGGCGATACCTGCTGCTCCACCATTTCTGTTAAAAAATAAAAATCACATTCATTCATTTCCATTTACTTCCCTACTTTCGGAATCAGAATGTCATTTGTACCTACCTACCTATCAGTACAGAAAAACACTGAGAGAACAGGCAGGCACGTCAGCATCTATAAGCGCCAGACAGCTCTCTTATAATGTTAATGTGAATGGGCTCCTCATAATATGTACAGTATTGTCTTTGCAAGTCTGCAGTTTGCCAGTCTACACCATTAGGGAACATAATAATAGCAATGTACATGAGTTTAGACATAAGGGTGGAGGAGGTGACACTTTGGTACAGTAGGTCAAAATTAGCAGCAGGTATGAACATGACATTAGACGTGGCGTTGTAATGTTAAGTAAAGAATCAAATGTCACAAGTTTTGCTTATGAAATGCCCAATGTACAGTACCTTGTTGTGACTGTGAAGTGATTACTCTCTCCCGTTATTCCCTGAAGCAGTCCAACCCCGTTGGCAACGACTGACGCCGGCTTCTGCCGTCCCTTCAGTTGTCCTTCAAATGAATACACAGAGAAACCTTTTAGTTGTCCTTCAAATGAATACAGGGAGAAACCTTTTAGTTGTCCTTCAAATGAATACATGGAGAAACCCTTTAGCTGTCCATCAAATTAATCAGTAGAAACAGAAATCCTCATACATGATCCACCCTGGTCATTGTGTAATAGAGTGGAGGGTACCCCAGTTGAAATATTTGTGGGGGGTCACTCACAGCCTGAAAGGGTTGAGAACTACTGGTGTATAAATACATACTGTGCTAACTACACACTGACTGAACGAAGGAGCATAAACCGGACAAAATAATTTGTAGAGATTCACGATAAAATCGGTAGCATATCAAAATCGGCCATAAAAATGCCATATCGGGCTCAAAAACTGATATTGATCACGCAATAATAATGTACCCGTCAATGGCTTTGTACTCATTCAGTAGTGAGAACAGACACTTGGAAAAAGAGTATCTAGGCTATTTATTGATCGATTGAATACTTTATTTAACAGGCTTTGGGCCAAGCACCTAGGGCCTAGGCTTGTTTCCATGATCGGAATCGGTCAGAATCGGTATCAGCAGATATGACCCTGTAAATAATCGTGCACCAATGATAATTTTGTCCCGTGCGTTGCATTACTCCCACCTTTCCTCTCTGCTCCACTGCCGCCGCTGAGTCTGACCCGGCTCTTATAGAGGGCGGGGTCCACGATGACCTTGGAGGGGAGGTGGGCCAGCAGCCTCTCTCCGTACGCCAGACGCAGCGTGTACACGCCCGCGCTCAGTGGGACGTAGACCACCGTGTAGGTGCCGTCGGCGTTGGGCTGGACCTTGGTCGCCACCTTGTGGCCGTGCTCGGACACGGCCTCCAGGGACAGGTGCTCGCCGAGGCCAGCCAGGTCGCAGTCCGCGAGCGTCAGCACGCACGGCTCGCCCACCTTGCCCTTCTGCACCACCCCGGGACCCGAGACCACCACCTAGAGAGAGAGGGTTGGTTTGGACAGCTCAACATTTTTCTTTGAGTTTTTTTATTCATAGTCTTGAATAAAAAGTCACATTTTTGCCATCTGAAATGTTTTAGTTTTAGTCTAGTTTTAGTTGATTTAAATGGACAGTTTAATCGACTAAAATGTATATCGCCGGTGCCTCGATGCCGTTGTAGGCTGGTAGTTGTATCCCACACCGTATTTCCATGGAGCGGAACTTCTGTCTCACCTCGTCGAATCCCTTTATCTTCTTGTGGGTGTCGGTCGGCAGATCTCTGTGGAACCTTACTGGATTATTCTTGCAGAGTATTTGTTGTTGGCTTCTAGCTGCATTCCACACTGCCATCAGATCTCTGTCGTTCAGAAATTGCATGATGAGAGGTCTTGGTGGAGCGTTTGGACCCCTTCTCGGTCCGACTCTGTGCACCCGTCCCAGGAACGCTTTTGCAGTTAGTGTGATACCAAAAGCTTCTGGAATCCAATTCTCCATGAAAGTGCAGGCATTATCCCCTTCAGATTTTTCCGGTAATAATACTAATCTCAAATTACATCGCCTGGACCTTGTTTCAGCATCCAGAGTCATTTGTTTCAGTTCTTTGTTCTGTCTTTCGAGCCGTGTTACCTTGGTCAGCAGGCTAGTCAGCGTGTCTTCGGTCCCAGAAATGCGAGTTTCTGCAGTTTCAATCCGTTCCACGCACTCCCCCATTTCTTTTTTAATTCCTTCAATTGCAGCCAGCACAGCATCAAATCTGCTGGAAACTTCTGTTCTTGATTCTTGGATTGCATCAAGAATTACTTGCAACTGCGGCCCGGTTCCACTGCATTCGTCACCGGTGGATTCCTCCTCATGGTCCGCCATGCTGCTGCTAGCTTCCCCAGTTTGTTTGGGCGAGGCAAAATCTATTTTAGACTGTTTTTTACCGCGACCTTTACTTAGTGGTTTTGCTTTCTTCATCAGGGTAACGATTAGGCATGTGAACGTTCACTTTTAGCAGTAGACTGTTTTAATTTTATCAGGATTTCAATAACTTTTTAACGGAGGTACGAGACAACCGACTGCTTAGCGTGCCGTCATACCGGAAGTCCTCGATGCCGTTGTAATGGCTGATTTTGCATGTACAAACTCACACAACACCCGAGCGCAAACCAAACATAAATCCACTAGTCCCTCCAGAACATTTTAGTCTAGTTTTATCAGCTTGCAGAGCTCATCAAAGATCTGACTTTCTAGTCTAGACACGTGGTCTAGTGGCGAGATTTTCATGATTGGCTGGCCTCTAAGCCAATGGGAGACTATAGCCCTATACGGCCAATGGGACACTAAGCCCCACGGCCAATGGGACACAAAGCCTGCTTGAACCTTGAACCTTGAACCTTGAACTACAGAAAGCCCCACTAAGGTACAATATGCAAGAGAATGGAATGCAAGGCTGATATATACCGGTAATGACTTGAGTCATTTCTTGTTATTTTGTTGACGAAAGTGACAGTATATTTAGTCTTAGTTTTTATTTAGTTTCAAGTCAGTTAAATCAACCCTTGGACAGTCACGGGGCATCACCTTGGAGGGGTCGAAGGGCAGCTGGATGTCCAGGTGAAACGGAGAGCCCGGTATGTGCGCGCCCCTGAAGAGGATGCTGACGCGGTGCTCGCCGCTCTCCGTGGGCAGGTAGGTGACAATGCAGGTTCCGTCCTCGTTGTCATGGCATTGCGTTCCAACGGGCCCACCGCCTCCCGGGCCCTCCACCGCCACGGAGAGACGGCCGGCGCCACAGTCGTTGGTGTCGATGACGAAGTCCGCCGGGACGCCCACGAACCCTCCCTCCAGTCCCGGTCCGTACGCCAAGACCTGAGGGGAGAAAACGGTGAAAACATCTGTTCGTTCGCCAACACCTGAGTGGAGAAAACGTTGAAAACATCTGTACGCCAAGACCTGAGGGGAGAAAACCTTGAAAACATCTGTACGCCAAGACCTGAGGGGAGAAAACCTTGAAAACATCTGTACGCCAAGACCTGAGGGGAGAAAACCTTGAAAACATCTGTACGCCAAGACCTGAGGGGAGAGCACGTTGAAAACATCTGTTCGTTCGCCAACACCTGAGAGGACGTTGTAAACACCTGCGTTGTACAGTCCTCCGTGTTATTAACACTCAAGACTCAACAATGATTTAACTGCATTAGTGTTGGTGTATTGGTGTATTTGCGTATTTGCGTGACACTCAAGAATCAACAACTTGGAGCAGGAACTGTACGGTACCTTTCTGCCTTTAGCTGGAGTCTTTATGGGACTGGTGACGGTCAGGTCCAGCTTGTTGGAGGGAGACGTGGTGTTTCCCACCTCACCGTTCACATGTGAGCCCACAGGCTCGATTCTGATTCTTCCAGCGGTTACCTGCAGCAAAACCAAAGATGGAAAAGACAATTTATATCATTCCGTTTTTGTTGTTGTCTTTATTGATAGATTACAGTAGTAGGAAATGGGGAGAGAGAGAAGGGGAGTGACACACAGCAAACGTCGTCAGGATCGGGAGTTTTCCTGGAGGGTACAGGATATGAATACTCTTGGAGAGGTTTCAATGGAAGGTACAGTATATGAAGTATATATACTCACAGAGAAGGGGCTCCCAGGCACACTGACCCCTCCCCAGGAGACAAACACGGTGTGTCTGAGCAGACTCGTGGGCGTGTAGAAACAGCTGTAGAGGCCGGTGTCTTTACGCATGCTCTCCACATTCACAGCTTTTCCATCGCGGCTCTGAATGTCATCATGTGGATTAGATCAATAAGTAGATGTATTAAATGTAATAACAACTAGGCATGTAAAAATTCACTCAACTCACGATGCGATTCGAATCAAGATACTGAATTCACAATACGATTTTTCACAAATGTATTTTCCAGACAAATTTTTCTTACACAAATCCAGTATTTTCTTCTCTTTTGTTAATCTCCAATACCATTTTTTCTTGTCCTCTTTGAAATACAGTAGCAAAACATTTTTTTATTTTTTTAAGATATTTTTTTGCGGCTTACGCCTTTTATTGATTTTTGAAGGGACAGACAGTAGGCTGACAGGAAACGGGAGAGAGATGGGGGAAGACATGCAGTAAAGGCCGTGTCGGGCTCGGGAGTCGAACCCGTGGCACACTGCGACTGGATTACCAGTCCGGTGCCCAGACCGTTACGCCACGGCCTGGGCCAGCAAAACATTATTATTATTATTATTATTACCTTTATTATTATTATCTTACAAAGTCCTGTATTTATTAGTTTCGATAAATTGCGATAAAACATTGTCAAATCAATTTAAATTGTCACCAGTTTGAATCGATTTACGATGAATCGTTACATGCCTAATAATTCTGCGTGTTATTTGATGTCCTCTCCTCTCTCATCATATCTGAGCCTGTACCGTACCGTACCGTCTCTTCAAGTCCCCATACCTGAGCCTGGACTGCCAGAGATCCATCCCCGGCAAAGCGAGCGTCCACTGTGAATTCCATGGAGGAGTTTAAGGCGAAGCCGTCCTGACTCAACCCTTTCCCAAAGACTTTCACCTGCAATGCATTGAACACATTCAAAGTGAAGAGTCCCTAAAATGTGTGGCTTTTGTCCATTCTAATCGTGTATAGTATGCCAGAGTTGGCATGCAGTAGGCCCAGGGGTATAGGCAACAGGCGGCCCGCGGGCCAAAACTGGCCAGACAGTTTGTCATCACATCAAGGAGAGAATTCTCCAAATACCAACCACATTCGATACAGATCGTGCAGATTTTGAATCAGAGCATTAATTGTAGAAACCCAACACCCACTGGACATGTCAGTTAATGTTGAGTGCAACTAACCAAGGTGCTATACATTCATTAAAAGCAGGACACAAACTCAACCGTTCATTTAGGCCTATAGCTTGAAAATAGGGAAAGACAAATAAAATTGGTAGACGTCTCTCTCTAGCTTTGAATGAATGAATGTGAGTGCACAAATATCACCTTTGGGTCTTGATAATAAATGCCACTGAACCAGTAACCAGTATAGAGCAAGATCACTGCAACTGGTTCAACTACAGATCTGACCTAGTTAAAAAAAGTGGAGCAGAATATATAATGGACACACAGCGACTCGAGAGAGAGCACATGCAGAGCGACTCGCCTTGTGTGGGAAGCATTTCTTCTTGTTGGGACTGATGTGGGACATGAAGGGACTGTCCTGGATCTCGTCCTCGTCACACGTGACGTGCACGGCATACTCGCCCGGCTTCGTGGGCCAAAACGTCACGTCGCATGAGCCGTCGTCATGGTCCGTGCACTCGATCCGAGCCTGAGACGGGCCCTCGACGGCGATGCCTGAAGCGGAGAGATGTTAAAAACCCATGTTGGACTGAGGTCGATTCCAAAAAAAGGCTTCTGAATACAAACAGTTTTCTGAAAAACCTATGTTTCTATGTCAGTGGTGCTCCACTTTTTTCATGTCAAGGACCTCCAGAAATTTCTGGATTTGGCCGCCGACCCCCATCTCAAAATATGTTGTTCCAGGGACACCCCCCCTAACCTGACGCTGCCAGATGAGGGCGGTATTGGGTAACCATGTTCCCCAACACAGCCTTCATCTGGGATCTCTCAGGGAGTTGAGCTGACAAAAATCTGTTCCGTACCGGACCAATCAGAGTGAGCTAAGGGCGGGATATGTGCGAAACCGGATGTGAAGCTATATAGACACGTCAATATGATTGGTTGTGTTTGCACGCCCACATGGTGATAGACAGACGGTCCCATCCAATCATCTACCAAGTATCTTGAAAAAAAGGAACAGCCCCGTCATCGAATTTGCTTCCGCGATCCCAGATCCCAATAAGCTGTGAAACAAATTTGTGTAGCAAGCTTCTTGGATCTGGCAGCGTCAGGTTACACCCCCCCCCCCCCCCCCCCCCCAGAAGCAAAGATTTTTTTTTTTAAACGTTCGCTCTGAAAGAATATATATTCAAGGATTTGCGCCACATTTTCACGATTAAAAATAGCAGACCTACAATCTCGTAACGCGGCACTCGGTGCCGCGCTATGAGCTTGTAGATCTGCTATTTTCAATAGCTAAAGTATAACATAATGCTTGAAACACCAAAAGGGGTTCCCTTTCTGAATGTGTTAACATCCATAGCAGTGGTGTTCAATCTATCATGCCGTTAGTCTAGTTCCAGCCAGCGTGACCTCCCCAAAATAATCATATTTGAACCAGCTGGGACCAGTGTTGATTTCGTCGACTAAAACGAGAATTGATCGTCGACTACCTTTTTCTACTGACGAAAACTACATGTAAACTAAATGAAAACTAAGCTATGATGACTAAAACTAAGACTAATATACTGACAATTTTATCAACAAATATAAAATAGACTAAAATGTTATAGGAAGGGACTAGTGGACAAGAGATCCAGTATAAGTCATTTTACACTTGGTTTGCATGCTGAAAATAGCTGATCTACAAGCTTGTAGATCAGCTATTTTCAGCAAGTGTAATAACAGTCATTACAACGGCATCAAGGCCCACCAAAATACATTTTAGTTGACTAAAACTAGACTAAGGGCTGATTCATACTCCTATTTTTGAGCCGAATAAAAGTCGGTTCGGCTCTGTAGAGCTTACAATGTGACGTCATTTGAGGTTCGGGGGGCGGGGACCTCCTCTTCGATGCTACTGAAAATTTCTGACGATTTCGGCTCTACAGCGCCGAAACAGCGGTATGAATCGGCCCTAACACTAAGACATACGAGGTGACTAAAACTATTCAAGAGACTGCGACTAAAAGAAAATGTGCTTCCAAAAACAACACTGCCTGGAACCCCCTGTTGATTAGGGGTACAGTGGCCGGTAGATCAGCCGGATGGGAATCGCAAGGTTCCCAGTTCGCTCCCTCAGAGTTAGTGGTTTCCATCAGTGTATGAATATATGTGTGAAAATGGGCCTCGCCAACCGTTCTTAAGAAGTTCTTAAGAGGACATTTGTTCTTATGGCCCACTTAAGAAGTTTTTAAGAAGGTTTTGGGATCCCTCAATGTTTCCTTAGCTGTGATTTGTTCGTAAGTAAGAACAAAATCTACGCACACTGTGGAGCACTCTTAGGGTGTTTTTTTTTATCTTAAGCGCGCACACACGCGCACACACACACACACACACACACACACACACACACACACACACACACACACACACACACACAGGGTGGGCATCTCTCAATCAACCATCAGCCGCATCATTCATGCCACCAGTGCTGGATGGATTCATAAAACTGGCCGCGCAGTTTACATACAGTTGTGTCTTCAAACCATGTGACTCCCATTGGAAATGCATTGAGGCGGCCATAACACACAGAAGACCCAGGACACAAGTGTGACTTGCGTGTGTCTTACGTGTGAGTGAGGCCTAAAAGTACACTGGTTGTGTTTGGACACAGCAGGAGGCAAACTGCTTTACAAACCGGAGAAGGCATGTTGAAATAGAACAGATTTTGTTATACTATTCCAAAAACGTTACATAGACTATGATCAGCGCAAAAAAAAATCTTCCAGGTTTGTAAGATAATCATGGCCTGCTGTGTCTTGCACAACATCGCAATTTACAATTTACAATTTACAATTTACAATTTAGGCATTTAGCAGACGCTCTTAATCCAGAGCGACTTACATTTAGGCAAGAACAAAAGCATGGGAATACATCACATAAAAGCATTTATCATGAAACATGCGTAAGCTAAGAAGGTAACAGTGGAATATCTATATGATGAAACTATACATACACTATACATAATAAACTATACATATTCACTACTATGCTATACATATGTACTATGGCGTGCTATGACTATATACAATACAATTATAGTGCTGTCTACATAACATGCTATAAGTCTAAGTCAAATGCTATCTAAGCCAACAGAAATTCTATCTAAGGGGTTAGGGTAAGTGCTATGGGCCATGATGGAGTCTGAAAAGGTGGGTTTTCAGGCTACGGCGGAAGATTGGGAGTGATGCTGCAGTTCTGACTGCAATGGGAAGTGCATTCCACAGTTTTGGAGCCAGAAGGGAGAAGAGTTTGGGACGTGTGGAGCGTTGTCCCGGCGTTTTTAGTGAGGGTACTTCCAGTTTCCCTGCGTTGGCTGATCTGAGTGCGCGGGAGGGTTTGTAGGGTTCAATCATACTTGTAAGATATGGGGGAGCCATACCTTTGGTTGCTTTGAATGCCAGCATCAGAGTTTTGTATTCTGTGCGGGCAGCGACCGGGAGCCAGTGGAGGGAGCGGAGCAGGGGGGAGACATGTGAGAATTTTGGCTGGTTGAAGACCAAGCGAGCTGCTGCATTTTGGATCAGCTGGAGAGGCTTAAGTGCACATGCTGGTAGGCCAGTAAGGAGGGAGTTACAATAGTCGAGTTTTGACAAGACTGTTGTCTGGATTAGGAGCTGGGCTGATTCCTGGGTGAGGAACGGTCTAATTCGTCGTATGTTATAGAGTGTGAACCTACATGATCGAGTGACAGCTGTGATGTGAGCTTTGAACGAGAGCTGACTGTCCAGGACAACACCAAGATTCCTGGCTGTTGGGACAGACGTTACCAGGGCGTTGTCTACGGAAATAGTTAGCTCCTGCATAGGGCAGGACTTAGCTGGGAAGAAGAGAAGCTCAGTCTTGTCTGGGTTCAGCTTGAGGTGGTTGGAGGACATCCACTGTGATATGTCAGCCAGGCATGCAGTGATGCGCTCTTCCACCTGAGTGGCAGAGGGGGGGAAGGATAGGAACAGTTGTGTGTCATCGGCGTAGCAGTGATAGGATATATTGTGAGCAGAGATGATAGTGCCAAGGGATTTAGTGTACAGTGAGAAAAGGAGGGGACCAAGTACAGATCCCTGTGGGACCCCAGTTTGGAGGGTTCGGGGGGATGATAGCAGACCTTTCCAGGAAACCTGGTAGGTCCGATCGGTGAGGTAGGAGGAGAACCACTTTAGTGCCGTTCCACCGATGCCTAGCTCCGCTAGGGTTTCTAGGAGCAGCTGGTGGTTCACTGTGTCAAATGCTGCTGATAGGTCTAGGAGAATCAGTACTGCAGAGTGGGAAGCAGCTTGGGCAGCATGTAGTGCTTCTGTGACTGCCAGCAGGGCAGTTTCTGTGGAGTGGGCCTTCTTGAATCCGGACTGGTTGGGATCCAGCAGGTTGTTCTGTGAGAGATGGAGAGAGAGCTGGTTGGAGACGACACGTTCAATGGTTTTAGAAATAAATGAAAGGAGTGATACCGGTCTGTAGTTCTTGACATCTGAGGGGTCAAGGGTTGGTTTTTTGAGGAGTGGTGTTACTCTGGCTGACTTGAGGGCAGATGGGACGCAGCCTGAGGTTACTGAGGTGTTGATGATGGAGGTGATGAAGGGGAGCAGATCAGGTGCGATGGTCTGGAAGATTGGAGACGGGACAGGGTCAAGAGGACAAGTGGTAGGTCTAGAGGATGTTACTAGTTGTAGAACCTCGTCTGGGGAAAGAGGAGAGAAGGAGGACATGCATGGTATGTTGGGGTTGGTGTTGGTTGAGTCAGATGCCACTTTATGTGGGAGGGGAGGAAAGGAGCTGCTGATATCATCAACCTTCTTCTCGAAGTAGTTGACAAAAACATCAGCAGTGAGGGATGAGGGTTGAGTGGGGGGAGGGGGTTTAAGGAGGGAGGTGAAAGTGGAGAAGAGCTTCCTTGGGTTAGAAGTACAGGATTGGATTTTGGTGTGGTAGAAGGAGGTTTTAGCAGTGGTTAGTGAGTGGGCAAAGGCAGAGAGGAGTGAGTGAAAGTGTGAAAGGTCATCTGGTAGCTTTGACTTGTGCCACTTCCTTTCGGCTGCCCTTAGAGGTGTTCGTTCAGATCTGAGAGTTTCAGATAGCCAGGGAGCCGGTGGACATGAGCGAGCTGGCCTGGATGAGAGCGGGCAGTGTTGGTCGAATGCAGATGAGATAGAGGAGAGGAAGGATGAGGTTGCAGTGTCAGGTGAGAGGGAGAGGAATGACTCCAGGGAGGGTAGAGAGGAGAGAATAGAGGATGAGAGGGAGGAGGGGTTTAGGGATTTGAGATTGCGTCGGGAGGTGACGTTCGGGGGGTTAGTATGTTTAGGCGGGAGGGTGGAGAGAGAGAGGGAGAAGGTTATGAAGTGGTGGTCAGACCTACTTAAGGGGGTAACAGAGAGTGTGGAGGGAGAGCAGGCTCTGGAGAACACAAGGTCCAAAACATTACCAGCCCTGTGAGTGGGAGGGGAGGGAGATAGGGAGAGGTCAAATGAGGCCAGAAGGGATGTAACGGGAAGATACTTCTCTGCGGTAGGAAGGTTGAAGTCACCCAGTAGAATCAGAGGGGTGCCATCTTCCGGAAACGAGCTGATCAGAGAGTCTAGTTCTTCCAGGAAGTTCCCGAGAGTTCCAGGAGGGCGATATAGCACAATGAGGATGAGGGGGACTGGCTGTGATATTGAGATAGCATGAAATTCACATGTGGACAGAGAAAGGTGAAACGTGGTGTGCCAATTCCCCCACTGCCACAAGAAGCTGTGCGTCATGACACATCAGAAGAACCTCATGGGACCAGATGATATAAGCATGCTAACGACATTTTGCAACAATTAAATTGCTCGTTTCTAATTGTCAGTTTCATATTATTTCCCATTTAAAACAAACCAGGATTCAGAACATTTCTGGTCATTTATTGAGGTTTCAAAGTTTTTATTTACAGTATGTCGGTCAGTTCATTTAATATCCTGGCCTGTGTGGCAGCAATTCCTCTTAGGACATCCACAATCTGGATGAGAGACTGCGCTATGCTCTCTGTCGACGCAGCAAGCCTCTCCCTCTCCTGGGTATCTAGTACCGCATCAGTTAGTACCCGTGGGGGGGCAGAGGCAGGCTGTGGACGGGACCAGGGTGGTGGTGGTGGTGTTGGAGTGGACACAGTAGTTCCACCACTGAAGGAGGTCGATGGCGACGGCGTTGCCTCTGTTGTCGTTTCCTGTGAGTCCTGAGACTGTCCAGTGTCGCCATCCAACTCAGAAGACAGCTGCTGCGTCAGTCCTGTAATGAAATTAAAACCATTATAGGGACCTTTATTTATGTGTGGGGTTTCAATATACGCACCGCTTTATCAGGCTACAGCAAAAGAATAATGTTTAACTAAACAAGGGAACACGTTAACACGTGGTGGGCCTGCAAGACCTATTGAAGCCAGGGAAAACTAAAAGGACTAAAAAGACTATATGGGCTCCATCTTGCACCACCCTTATCCCATAGGCTATCCCTAAACCAATTTGCCATTTTTTACTAAAAAAAAACGAAAGAAAGGTATATTCAGTGATTTCACTCTAAAAACCTTAGGTTTCGTTTTTGCCTTGGGACCCAAAGCCTTTCATCCAATCAGGATAGAGAGCCAAGGTTTTTTGACGCCCAGGGGTTAACTGGGGACAAGGAGGAACTCCTTATATGGTCAGCACACTCTATTGTAGAGAGGATTATCACAACAAAACAAAAAAATAAGTGATATTTGAATTAAGTGAAATCACTGAATATACCTTTAAATAGTTCAACTAGCCGTTCTACATCGAAACATTGTGAGCTTGTAGATCGGCTATTTGAACTATTTTAAAAGGTGTTTTAAAATAGTAAAAAATGGCAAATTAGTTTAGGGATAAGGGTTGGTGCAAGATATAGCCCATATAGGCCTAATTTAGAATGACATTACACATGCAGCGCCAGCGGCACAAATTTGCTCTCCTGTTGTAGCCTACTATTTAACAGCCCATTTGATGGAATCTGTTAAAAAAGTAGCCTAAAGGGTCAAATACATATTTTAAACTCTAAATGAACTGAAATTAAATTAAATTAATTAAAAGCTTACCATCGGGTTCTGAGACGCGAGGAGGTGATGGCAGTGTCCCGGTGGTTAGGTCTGAATCCAGCCCTTCTGTGCCAGGGACACCGGCCACTGCCGTCTCTGCAACGATGACCCCAATTCTGGCATCCAGGTCAGATATTTCCAGATTAGGAGGACCCTGTCCACCTGTTTGAAAATTAGACAGAAATGTAAAAAGAATCAGCAACTGAGTACAGTCAGACATTTAGTCTAAAATGGATAGCAGCATATGCCTATACTCCCTCGCGTGACGAGTGTCTCCCGTCTGTATTCGGCTATTATAAATTTTGCCTTCAACTTGAGGTCGAACCATTTTTTACTTTTACATCGGCTCCTGTACGCCCCTCACTTGAGACTATGTTAACTGCTGCCGTGACTTCCCCCCAACATTTTGTTTTGTGGGTCCCTTTGAATCCAGAGTTAACGCTGCTAAATGCGAAGGTCAAAAAAGTATTTCTTTTTGGCTCAAAGGAGCCACTTTTTGGCATTTTATTTTTATCCCGTGATTTGTAACCCAGTTTTCACCCCTGTGTCAATTATTATTATGTGATCCTGGGCTCTACACACCCTCCACCAACCTAGTCCCCTCCCCATATATGGGGGACAAGGGGAGAGCAACGGACTTGAACTCATGCTTCCTTCATGCCTGAGTGTCCAAGTTGCTCCTTTACACCTGACAGGAGGGAGTTTCCCTGGTTGGACATAGCGCGTGGAAGGAACACGTTATTCCAACCAGTTCCTTTCCCCTCCATCAGGCGCCCCGGCAGGCCAGGGGGAGGCAGTTTAGAGACCAGGATTACTGCATGTTTTTTTAGGGTACCTACCCTTTTTGGCATTTTAGAGAGTTGAGTTGAGTTTCTTTCTTTTGGTATTAAAAAAGGTCTTAAAAGTCATTTTAATTGTCACTTCACTGTCATCGTCCCCCCCAGAATCATGTGGGTCCCGACCCACAGGTTGAGAACCATTGATGATATTCATACAGCATGGAACACTCATATCATATCGAGTAAGATTCTTCCTCTTGGCACCTTTCTAAACTGGATATATCGAACATAGCCTACTGTGAAGCTGTTCACAATAAAGTTTACCCAACTTTGCTACCACAGGGAAAACATGCACATGTAGGCCTATACATAATGTTACACTTTCTACCACAGGGAAAACATGCACATGTAGGCCTAACCCTAACCCTAATACATAATGTTGTTTTTTAAACGTTGTTTGCTCTTTCTTGCACTCTTTATTCTATCCCTTTGTTTGCTGTGCTTGCTGCATGTTTGATGTTGTTGTGTTATTTATGCTGCTGCATTGTCTGAAGGAAGCCACAATAATAAGCAGCGGTGGAAAAAAGTACTAATTGTTTTACTTAAGTAAAAGTACCAATATTGCAATTTAGAACTATACTAGTAAGTAAGTAAAAGTACATAATTGAAAATGTACTTGATTAAAAGTACAAAAGTATCGGCATCAAAATGTACTTAAGTACTAAAAGTAAAAGTACTCATTGTGCAAAATGTGCCATTTCACAAGTTCAAAATGTGTACAAAATCTATTGAAAATAGCCGATCTACAAGCTCACAACGTGTCGCAACGCGACACATTGTGTCGGCTATTTTCAAATGGCCGAAATGTATAGGGTTGAAGTGGTTAATGTATGTTTTCTAATCAAAATTAAAATCTCCAAAGTAACTAGTAACTAAAGTTTTCAAATAATTGTAGTGGAAAAGTACACATTTTGGCTCTGAGATGTAGTGGAGTTTAAAGTAAAAGTATTGGAAATACCACCACTGCTGAAGGAAGCCTCAATAATAAGTTTTACTCCCATGTACCTGTACACAATATGTAGCAATATAAAGTACAACCTTAAACCTTGATCCACTTCACCTTCTAGTCTGGTCATTTCCACGGTGACCGTGGAGAGCGAAGGGAGGTTTCTCAGTAGATTTGTCATCTGTGAAGGTTAAAATAACAAGTTGAAGGAAGAAAAATATCACTGTGACAAAAACGTTGTTCATTCGATTCTGTTATCTCTAGTGGGCATGCTTAAGACACAAGAACATGTTAAAAAGGTAGTATAATCTAACTTCTGGGGAGGTGTAATTTTCAAGATGGCTTCCAAGATGGCTGCCAGGAGCTTAAAGTGGCTGCAATGCAATATATTATTCAAACCTAGAAAGGTGGTTTTGCTGTCTAAACCTAGGTTTTAGGGCTCAAGGAATATGACTGAATCAATGAAATTACCATCGGTTAATTATTTATAGCCAAATCTAAGATGTCCCCCGTGCTCATCCCAATTAGGTGATGTCCCATTTTACTAAAATACCTTTTTAATTAACACAATAACTGTACCATTTATTGTAAAAAGAGGTAAACGGGAAGCATTAAAGTATTATTATATTACTTGTAAAATTACTTAAATAACCACAAAGTAGTAAAGTAAAGGAGTATTAAAGTCAGCCCATCATACGCACTTGTGTGATATAGTCACTGTTCATCACCATCCTCCGACTCCTCTGGAAGAAATTGGTTACGAGGACTGGCACATCCCGCAAGTTGTCGCGGACCGCAGGCGGCAGAATGTTGTAGTCCATGATATCTTCTACATACAGTACGAGAGGCGCAGCGGAGTGCATGTCGAGCAGGCAGTGGAATAAACCTTCTAGACCAGACAGAGAATGTCTGGAGCAGTGTTCTTTCTCGACACAGCTACGGTATGACGTGTAATGAATGGATTATCCTTGCAGGTTCCACCCCCATGATCATGGCATCAATACCCTCTTCTTTTCCCATCCTTCCAGACCATGATCTGCTTAGTCTGCACTGTGACTGTCTGTGACGTTCCGTATAGCAGATTCAGTTGGCGTTAGACGTTCAGGTGCCGAGCTACAAGCCACGAAACTGAGACGAGCTTCTTGATGAAGATGTTACATTGCATCGTTGTTGTGAGAGGACAACAATCACCTCTGCGGTCTGGTTTGGGAAAGGGGATGCGTTCGTTGGCATTCAGAGGTATTCCAGTATCCATTCTATTTTGGATATGAGGGTCTCGGGACTTTTGCTCACATTTTCTGTGAGGGGGCACACGGGGGCTCAATGTGAATCATAGATGACAAATCCACTCCGAAACAAACACTGGCTCTCTGCGGTCACGACAGCGCTGGAAATGACCTGACTGCTTATCCAATTCCAACCTGCCGTCCATATTTGGGGCATGCCGATATAGGTGAGTTATTTTTTTCTTTACTTGTGAAAAAAATGCCAAAAAATTGAATAAAAAAAAATGCCAAGCAGAGTTTGAAAATTGCAATTTGCAGAGTTTGAAAATTGCACATGGTGGAAATAGCGACACCAGGTTAAAAGTGATTGATTGATTGATTAATGCATGGTCAACAGGAAAATGTGGAGTGCATGTCACATGTAAATGGATGGCCATGGACTGAGATCATAGATAGACTGTAAAACTATATTGAGCATGATGCAAAATATTAAATTGGATTCATCTGCAAAAGAAACATATACATAATACACATACAATAAATTAATGTGAGTTTAAATGTGTTGTGAAGTCCAAAGGACACCCCTGGACTTGCAGTGTTCATTTTGAGAGCAAATATGAATAATCTGAAACGTTTTAGTGGACTTCGACAAGGTTGTGTTTTGGCAGGCCTTGATGCTGTTGTTGAAATGTCTGATTTATACTCAGCTGTGTGTATCAAAAAAAAAACAGATCTACAAGCTCAAAACGTGTCGCAGCGTGACACATTGTGAGCTTGTGGATCGGCTATCTTCGGAGAGTGACACCCAGTGTTGGGCAAGTTACTTTGAAAGCGTAGCTTGTAAAGCTACAAGTAGCTCACCATGGCAGTAGCTTGATCAAGCTACATAGCTACCCCTGGAGAGATGTAGCTTGTAAAGCTACAGCTACATGGAAAAAGTAGCTCAAAGTAGCTCAGCTACTTTTTATTTTTCAGCGTTAAATTGAGAATGTACATGCGGGAGACCCCTCCTCCCCTCTGGGAGACCCCTCCCACCCTGCTCCCCTCGGGGAGACCCCTCCTCCCCCTGCTCCCCTCTGGGAGACCCCTCCTCCCCCTGCTCCCCTCTGGGAGACCCCTCCCACCCTGCTCCCCTCTGGGAGACCCCTCCCAGCCTGCTCCCCTCTGGGAGACCCCTCCCACCCTGCTCCCCTCTGGGAGACCCCTCCTCACCCTGCTCCCCTCTGGGAGACCCCTCCTCACCCTGCTCCCCTCTGGGAGACCCCTGCTCCCCTCTGGGAGACCCCTCCTCACCCTGCTCCCCTCTGGGAGACCCCTCCTCCCACCCTGCTCCCCTCTGGGAGACCCCTCCTCCCCTCTGGGAGACCCCTCCTCCCCTCTGGGAGACCCCTCCCACCCTGCTCCCCTCTGGGAGACCCCTCCTCCCCCTGCTCCCCTCTGGGAGACCCCCCCACCCTGCTCCCCTCTGGGAGACCCCTCCTCACCCTGCTCCCCTCTGGGAGACCCCCCCACCCTGCTCCCCTCTGGGAGACCCCTCCTCCTCCTGCTCCCCTCTGGGAGACCCCTCCTCACCCTGCTCCCCTCTGGGAGACCCCTCCTCCCCTCTAGGAGACCCCTGCTCCCCTCTGGGAGACCCCTCCCACCCTGTGATACCAGGGCCAATCAGAGGCCAATTAGAGGCAGCTGTCAAGTGCTGATATGCCCTCAAAGCAATCAGAAAAAGGAACAGTCCTTGATTTTTCAAAGGGGGTTCTAGTACAAGAATGAACACAGCAACCAATGGTCAAAATTAATATATTTCTTTCATGTTATTGCCCAAAATTGTAGCTTGTAACTTGAGTAGCTAAGCTACAAAAAATGACCCAAAAGGTAGCTGAGCTACTTGACGAGGTACACAAATATGAATGTAGCTAAAATACCACAAGCTACAGCAAAATGTAGCTCAGCTACGTAGCTCAGCTACATGTAGCTTAATACTCCCCAACACTGGTGACACCTGCACACAACCAAACATAAAATGACTTGTCTTTTAGTTCTACTGGATCTCTTTTCCTCTATAGTCCCTTCCTGACATTTTTGTCTTGTTTTTATTTGTCGATGAAATTGTCAACATATTTACTCATAGCTTTAGTCATCATATCGTCAAATCGACTAACATTTTTCGTCATAGTCGACGAAAGTAACAATGACTCTCTTACCCAGCATCCCTGCATTAGATCCAGTGGACTCTCTTACCAGTGGTGGAAAGTAACTAAGTACTTTTACGTAAGTACTGTACTTAAATACAATGTTTACTTCTACTCCACTACATCTCAGAGCCAAAACTTGTACTTTTACTCCACTACAATTATTTGAAAACTTTAGTTACTACGGTAGTTACTTTGGAGATTTTAATTTTGATAAGAAACAAACATACACATACATTAACCACTTCAACCCTATACATTTCGGCCATTTGAATAGCCGATCTACAAGCTCACAATGCGTCGCGTTTTGCGACGCATTGTGAGCTTGTATATCTGCTATTTTCAATAGATTTTGCACACATTTTGAACTTGTGAAATGGCACATTCTGCACAATGAGTACTTTTACTTTAAGTAACGAAGTAGTTCTAAATTGCAGTATTGGTACTTTTTCCACCACTGTCTCTTACCCAGCATCCCTGCATTGGTGCCGGTGGATTCCACCACGAAGTCAGCAGACATGTCCACGATGCCACGCTCCAGCCCTGGACCCCAGGCCCGAATCATCTGAGGGCCCGCCCTGGGACCCACCGCGACCGAAAACGGGCTGCAGGGAGAAAGAATAAAAAAACAGAAAAATACTAATCAACCAAAACGGTTGGCTTGCTTCATGGAGACACTGTATTTAGAAGCGTGACGTATCTGTTCAAGACATATAAATAGACTGACACTGTCAGATTGTACCATAGTACAGGCATTATATGGGAAAAAAGGGGTCAACCTCCAACTAATTGCAAAAAAACAAACTCAGCTGATTTTGTATCTTACATATGTGCTGAATAACATACAAAAAGTTGCCTGGAATTGTCTGAGGGGAAAGTGTTGAAAATGACCTGTACAGTATGGCCACCATAGACAATATAAGGCAAATAATTTCAAATTTTCCTTTTGCTTTAAGTAGCATGTGACATGTCAAACTAGGGT
The DNA here is from genome assembly GCF_964188405.1 of Protomyctophum parallelum. Lineage (NCBI taxonomy): Eukaryota > Metazoa > Chordata > Actinopteri > Myctophiformes > Myctophidae > Protomyctophum > Protomyctophum parallelum. The sequence goes on along the minus strand of NC_139705.1, from coordinate 27,929,361 downwards.
GTTTTCACGATGCTGAGTCCATTCCAAGCATTAGTTTTGCATAAAAACACTCCTTGGGCTAATAACGGCCATAGCCGTCATCACAAATGTGATGAAGTGGCTATGGCCGGTATTAGCCCAAGGAGTGGAATGGATTCAGCATCGTGAAAACACCCTAGTTTGACATGTCACATGCTAAAAGCAAAAGGAAATTTTTAAATGATTAGCCTTATATTGGATGTCTATGGTGGCCATACTGTACAGGTCATTTTCAACCCTTTCCCCTCAGACAATTTCAGGCAACTTTTTGTATGTTATTCAGGATATATGTAAGATACAAAAAATCTTGTTTGGTTGGTCAAAAAGAGTTTGGTTTTTTTGCAATTAGTTTGAGGTCAAATTACATTATTACTGGACTACCAGTGTCAGTCTAACTGATGTGGATTATGCTGTTGGTCGACATGCACTGACAATTTCTACCGTAACCCATTTAGACCTGAGAAAAGATTCTACAAAATCTTCTTCTAAATCTTGACAGTTTTCTGAAAAACCTATGTTTCTATGTCAGTGGTTCTCAAACATTTTCATGTCAAGGACCCCCAAAATTATATGTACTTGGCCGCCGACCCCCATCTGAAAATATGATGTTCCAGTGACCCCCCAGAATCAAAGAGTTAAAAACGTTTGCTCTGAAAGAATATACATTCAAAGATTTGCGCCACATTTTCACAATTTTTCAAAAATAGCAGTTTTAGAGTTTGGTTGGAACACATTGAGAGGTGATAGTAGACATCTTTATGAACACATTTGTGAAGAAAGCTAGTGGTAAAGCTTTTTTTTTTGTTGCAGATTCACCACACATTTCTCTAACTTTCGCTAACTATTTCCCCCTTGACCCCCATGTTGCCTTCCGTTGAGATACAGACGCCACAGAGCCGGAAGAGGCGTCTACCTTTATATGTCTGTGGACCCACGCCCATGTGATGGAGATGGTATGGTCCATATTAACTCACCTCTTCATGATGTCATCCCCCGCCCATGTGATGGAGATGGTATGGTCCATATTAACTCACCTCTTCATGATGTCGTCCCCCGCCCATGTGATGGAGATGGTATGGTCCATAATCACTCACCTCTTCATGATGTCATCCCCCGCCCATGTGATGGAGATGGTATGGTCCATAATCACTCACCTCTTCATGATGTCGTCCCCCGCCCATGTGATGGAGATGGTATGGTCCATATTAACTCACCTCTTCATGATGTCATCCCCCGCCCATGTGATGGAGATGGTATGGTCCATAATCACTCACCTCTTCATGATGTCATCCCCCGCCCATGTGATGGAGATGGTATGGTCCATAATCACTCACCTCTTCATGATGTCATCCCCCGCCCATGTGATGGAGATGGTATGGTCCATAATCACTCACCTCTTCATGATGTCGTCCCCCGCCCATGTGATGGAGATGGTATGGTCGCCCACAGTGTCGGGTTCATAGTGAACAGTGTAGATTCCTTCAGAGTCCTCTTTCTGTTGCACAGGCACGCTAGAGCCATCTGGAGACCGCACACATGCACGCACACACGCACGCACACACGCACGCACACACACCAAAAATGTAAGTGAAAACTAGAAATGGAGGCAGAATACTACAGTACAGTATAACCAACGTACCAGGCCTCTTGACATGGACGGCCAGCTCCCCGGGCCCAGCCCTGACCTACACTATGTACAGTATAATGTACAGTATAACCAACGTACCGGGCCTCTTGACGTGGACCCCCAGCTCCCCGGGCCCAGCCCTGCAGGTGTCTACTTTGAAGTGGGCCGTCTGGCCCACCCTCACCCCCCGCGGCTGCAGGCCGCGCCCGCTGGCTCGGCATGCCTTGGGTTTGGACACTGACAAGAGAATAAATCATCCGTTATTCAATAATTAATCGTCAGAAAAACATTGCCGGTCAACGCAAGGACAGATAATTGAATCAATTATTTTCACCCACCCCTAATACAAATACACCAAACGATACAGTATAATTCAGGGGATCAATTATTGATTGATTATCAAATGCTTTAAAGTTTAACCCATTCAAACCTGAGGCCGATTCTACATTAATTGTGTTCTAAATCCTATCACAGTATAGCAGTGGTTCGCAAACTTTTTCATGTCAAGAATGTATTTCTTTGTAAAAAACTGCCATAGCCGTCATCACAAATGTGATGAGGTCAGCATAAATGTGATGAGGTCAGCATAAATGTGATGAGGTCAGCACATTTTGGGCACATTTGGGCAAGTGGCTATGGCCGTTTTTAGCCCAAGGAGTGTTTTTTGTGCAAAGCTAATGCTTGGAATGGATTCAGAATCATGGAAACCCCCTAGTTTGACACGTCACATGCTACTTAAAGCATAAGGAAAGTTTGACATAGGATGTAGGGTAGGGTCACATATAAACCCCTATAAAAATAATTGCCCAATACTGACAGCCGGTCAACAAGTGGATTCATGAATGTATGTATTATAGACAATATTTTAGGCCAATAAAAAAAGACTATATACCAAAATGTTCTGCTCCACAACCCCAACTGCCAGACTACAGGTACAGAACTTACCTGATCGGGGCTTGAGCGGCGCTCCAGGTTTGAGCTGGGCTTTAGGGAACATGGACAGGTAGGTCATGATGGACTGTTCATCCACGCCAGGGTCCATGATCTCCTCCGGAGCGATCACCTGCACACACACACATGGACAGGTGGGCCTGTCACCATTATTACATGATCCATCGGCTGATCGCAATTATTTGAGATAAAAGCAAATATCTTTGTCATAATCGTCAATCGTTTCCATGTTGAAAAATCTTTTTTTTTTTCAAAAATAGCAGATCCAATATTTAAATCAACTATTTCCACGCACGCACGCACGCACGCACCATTTTTCAGCTTGCAGAGCTGATCTATGATCTAGTGCAGAGATTGGGAGACTAGCCCTGTACGGCCAATGGGACACTAAGCCCCACGGCCAATGGGACACTACTGCAAACGCAACTACAAGAAAGCCCCACTAAGGTAAAATGTGCAAGATAATGGAATGCAAGGCTGATATATAAAGACTTGAGTCATAATTTCTTGTTTAATCAAAGACTTTAGCCACATACAGTAGACACATATTGATGACCCCTGATTACATGGCTCACAACAACATTGTACAACACAACTCATATTAAGTCATGGTGTTGAGGAATGAGCTGCTTCCAGTCCTCCCGAGTCCAAACCCTCTTGTTGTTGAACAGGGTGCGGCCCCGGCCCTGCATGCTCTGATGAGCGTTTTAACCTTAGAACCTTCCAGCGAGAGCTGAATAAGTCACCCCCGACGAGTCGCAATACATGGATGATCTAACCTCGACCTGGCCTGCGCGTGCGTGCGTGCGTGTGTGCGTGCGAGATGCATGATGTCACCTCTCCAGTCCACAATGATTAAGCCATTCTTGACGGAAACCCCTTTTGGTGTTTTAAGCAGTATGTTATAGTTTAGCTATTGAAAAATAGCAGTTCTACAAGCTCGTAGCGTGGCACTCTTAAGTCTGCTATTTTTGAAAAATGTGATTGCAAATCTTTGAATATATATTTTCAGAGCGAACGTTTTTAACTCAAATCTTTGCTTCCGTGGGGGGGTGCCTGGAACGATATATTTTCAGATGGGGGTCGGCGGCCAAATGCATATAGTTTCTGTTGTCCTTGACATGAAGTAGTGACATAGAAACATAGTTTTCTTTTTAGAAAACTGTGGATTTAGAAGCTTTAAAAAAAATCAGTTCTCAGGTCTAAATGGATTAAGGGCTAGGGCGTAAGTGACACACTCAGGGGAACGGATAGGGGTGGTTTGGTGGGGGGAGTTTGGGGAGGGGGTCTGGGTGGGGAGGGGGCTTTGTGCTAAACGATGTGATAATGTTCGATGATGAGGTCAACCCCCGAGCCGTTCCTTTCCCAGAGGCCTTTTCCGAGGGAAGGACTGCCAAACATGTCATAATCTATTTGCAGAAACAAAACAAAAAACTTGAGGGTTTGAGAAATCACTCATTCTGTTCGGTATGGACGGTGTCTCGCTTTGTGTTGACTGTATGGATTTTGTTATCTTTAATCCGTTCAGGACGGGAACCCCTTTTGGTGTTATACTTTATCTATTGAAAAATATCAGATCTACAAGCTCATATCGCGGCACCGAGTGCCGCGATATGAGCTTGTAGATCTGCTATTTTTTTTAACGTTTTTAAGTCAAATCTTTGCTTCTGGGGGGGTCCCTGGAACAACATATTTTCAGATGGGGGTTGGCGGCCAATTACATATATTTTTTGGGATCCTTGACATGAAATACTGAGCACCACTGATATAGAAACATAGGTATTTAAGAAAACTGTCAGGTTAAGAAGACATACATTTGTGCTTTATTAGACTATGATGATGATGATGATGCACACTGGATATTAGGCCTAGGCAGACAAGATAAGTAGAAACATGTGTGGTGAAAACGTACAGTACAGAATATGACCAAGGAAGAAGGTCTGGAGAATGTGGTTATTATTATTATTATTATGTTAGAAGATTTGACCAACTGGGACAACTATTCCACAATCTCAGAATGCTATAGAGTCTAGAAATCCGAGTAAGGAAGATGGCATTTCCGTCCACGAAAATATATTTTTTAAATATCTTTACTTTTTTTTAATATCCATTTCTGCTAAGCAGAACACTCATATATGCTTAGATGATTTAAATTAGGATAAATTTGTGCGACTGTAAAGAGAAAACGGAAGTTGGGAGGAGGCTTTATCGCTTACTCATGATCCAGACTATATGACGGAACTTCACGTAAGCATTGGAAATTGCGAGAGGCAACAACAGTCTGGCCACGCGAGACTATGGTTACCTCAAAGCCGTCCTCGTCAGAACTCACCTGTGGCACGTCCAGCCACTCGTCAGCCTGCTGCATCATCGTTAACTCACCTGTGGCACGTCCAGCCACTCGTCAGCCTGCTGCATCATCGTTAACTCACCTGTGGCACGTCCAGCCACTCGTCAGCCTGCTGCATCATCGTTAACTCACCTGTGGCACGTCCAGCCACTCGTCAGCCTGCTGCATCATCGTTAACTCACCTGTGGCACGTCCAGCCACTCGTCAGCCTGCTGCATCATCGTTAACTCACCTGTGGCACGCCCAGCCACTCGTCAGCCTGCTGCATCATCGTTAACTCACCTGTGGCACGCCCAGCCACTCATCAGCCTGTTGCATGGCCTCTCTGGCGTTGTCCACTCGCTGCACCTCATCCCAGCTCTCCCAGTCTGGACACAGGCCTACATTCAAGGTAGTGCGTAAGTGATAGTTTTTGGTTAAAACAAAAAGGTTTTTTGTTAAGGTTAAATCACTATACTCTGATAGTAAACTACATTGAGTGTTTGTTCAGTAACAGGCGGGTCTCCCTGTCTTTACAGTTCTTTAATAAACAGAAAACAAATTGTAGTAAAACACTTAGTAGTATTTCTATAATACAGTATTGATACTTTTACTTAAGCAAACAATGTCAGTACTTTTTCCACCACATGCTCAAGGCTCATCACCTGTGGCCATGAAGGAGTTCCCAGTTTTATCTCTCTAAAGTCTGGACGACGACTGTGTGCTGAAAGTGTCTACATATATCTATACTTTGACTCAAGTAATGCTGTGCTGGTCGAGGAACTACTTCCTATTAGACACATTTGCCAGTAGTTGTTGTCCAGCCTCTAAGCCAGGGGGGTCTTCAACAGGGGGATACCAGGACCCCTAGGCCTAGGGGGGTCTTCAACAGGGGGTACCAGGACCCCTAGGCCTATGGGGTTCTCAGAGTTGCTACAGGGGGATCACCAAATCTTTGTGTTATAGGATATATTTGTTTTACATTAACCCAAAGAGCAGACCAAGTACAGAGTGAAAAGTCAAGTTACCGGTAACTAAGTGTTGACCATTTCATTTTAAATGTCTGACAGCACTATCATCAGTATGAATTGCTGTAGGCTATATGTTCATGTTCATTGGTATTTTAAAGTCTATAAAATCTATGATTTAAAAAAAATCTGCAACACAATGTTATGCAATATCTAGTGGGGGTCCCGGCTCTCTCTCTCTGTCTCTCTCTCTCTCTCTCTCTCTCAGCTAAGGGGATACTTTAGTACTGTACTCAAGTACATTTTCAATTCCGTACTTTTACTTGTAACGAAGGTATATATGTATATATACCTGGTGCCAGTCCATCCACCAGCGCCCCCAGGGCCTTGCCATCCATCCAGTCGTGGTTGAAGTTGGTGATGGGCAGCTCGGGCACCTTGTCCTGGATCCAGCCCAGCAGCCGGAGCTCGGGGGTGAGCTTCTTGGCCTCGCCGCGGCCGCCCTCCATCAGCGGGGAGGAGATGGAGTAGTGCAGGATCAGAGTCCACACCAAGCCCAGGATCAGCTTCATGTTGCCGTCCACGATGGCTTTGCTGTCTGGATGGAAGATACTTAGATTTATCACAGAGTTTTACTGTATGTCTAGATGGACCAGAGATACTTAGATTTATCACATAGTTTTACTGTCTGTCTAGAAGGACCAGAGATACTTAGATTTATCACATATTTTTAATGTCTGTCTAGAAGAACCAGAGATACTGTTAGATTTATCATAGAGTTGTAATGTCTGTCTAGATTCTAGAAGAACCAGAGATACTGTTAGATTTATCATAGAGTTGTAATGTCTGTCTAGATTAAGAACCAGAGATACTGTTAGATTTATCACAGAGTTTTACTGTCTGTCTAGAAGAACCAGCGATACTGTTAGATTTATCACAGAGTTTTACTGTCTGGATGGAAGAACCAGAGATACTGTTAGATTTATCACAGAGTTTTACTGTCTGTCTAGAAGAACCAGCGATACTGTTAGATTGATCACAGAGTTTTACTGTCTGTCTAGAAGAACCAGCGATACTTAGATTTATCATAGAGTTGTAATGTCTGTCTAGAAGAACCAGCGATACTTAGATTTATCATAGAGTTGTAATGTCTGTCTAGAAGAACCAGCGATACTTAGATTTATCATAGAGTTGTAATGTCTGTCTAGAAGAACCAGCGATACTTAGATTTATCATAGAGTTGTAATGTCTGTCTAGAAGAACCAGCGATACTGTTAGATTTATCACAGAGTTTTACTGTCTGTCTAGAAGAACCAGCGATACTGTTAGATATATCACAGAGTTTTACTGTCTGGATGGAAGAACCAGAGATACTGTTAGATTTATCACAGAGTTTTACTGTCTGTCTAGAAGAACCAGCGATACTGTTAGATTTATCACAGAGTTTTACTGTCTGGATGGAAGAACCAGAGATACTGTTAGATTTATCATAGAGTTGTAATGTCTGTCTAGAAGAACCAGCGATACTGTTAGATTTATCACAGAGTTTTACTGTCTGTCTAGAAGAACCAGCGATACTGTTAGATTTATCACAGAGTTTTACTGTCTGTCTAGAAGAACCAGCGATACTTAGATTTATCATAGAGTTGTAATGTCTGTCTAGAAGAACCAGCGATACTTAGATTTATCATAGAGTTGTAATGTCTGTCTAGAAGAACCAGCGATACTTAGATTTATCATAGAGTTGTAATGTCTGTCTAGAAGAACCAGCGATACTTAGATTTATCATAGAGTTGTAATGTCTGTCTAGAAGAACCAGCGATACTGTTAGATTTATCACAGAGTTTTACTGTCTGTCTAGAAGAACCAGCGATACTGTTAGATATATCACAGAGTTTTACTGTCTGGATGGAAGAACCAGAGATACTGTTAGATTTATCACAGAGTTTTACTGTCTGTCTAGAAGAACCAGCGATACTGTTAGATTTATCACAGAGTTTTACTGTCTGGATGGAAGAACCAGAGATACTGTTAGATTTATCATAGAGTTGTAATGTCTGTCTAGAAGAACCAGCGATACTGTTAGATTTATCACAGAGTTTTACTGTCTGTCTAGAAGAACCAGCGATACTGTTAGATTTATTACAGAGCTTTACTGTCTGGATGGAAGAACCAGAGATACTGTTAGATTTATCATATAAAGTTGTACTGTCTGGATGGACCAGAGATACAAAAAACGAATCACACTCGTGTGAAGTGAGGGGCGCTCATCATACATCATCATGATGTAACGTGTCAATTTGCTCAAACACATCTATATCTATAAATGCACCAAATCTATGTCTGTCTGTGTGAAATCCACGTAACTCGAGAACCGTTCGCCCACCGACTTCAAGTTCGACACACGTGTTTCACACCACCGCAGGAGGTGCAGTGCCCGGTGTCGAGTTGGTCGGACCCACGGTTGTCCAGAGGCCTCTGCTCGGGCTCTGTACAGGGCCCCTGCCTAGTGTCCATATCATCATTCTGACGTCTGCATAGACTCCATATTTGGGCATGCCTGACAAAGAACTCCATATATAGGCATAAAAGGGACACAGACATAATATCTGGGTGGGGCATGCATTTCCAACTTGCATCGTTCCAAGTAGGCCAGTGCCCAACGGTCACCGCTCTAGTATCTTGTTATATTTACTTGCGCAAGCAGAGCGCGCAAGTAATGTTTTCGCCCGGTATATGCCTATATATATACTATATATAGTATATGCCTACTGTATATAGTATATGCTTGCTTTGCTGGGACCAAACGACCACAAATGACCATATCTCTTACGTCATCATTTAGAGGTAGTCATACGTATACTATATACATAATCAGTAAAAATTCTGCTGGGACCAGAGTACGTGGTGTGTATATGTATGACTAGCTCTTCACCCAAACTTATATAGATAGAAACTTGAATCATACTTAATAATACTAGGTGTTTAGATGCATAAAGTAGGTAGGTAGCAAATAGTTACATCTAAATATTATACATTTCAAACGTTCCTTCACAGAGATACTGAGATTTGACAGTTTACAGCGGTCGAAAGGACTTGCGCGCTCTGCTTGCGCAGTAGTTGGCCATTTATGGCCTACTAGTGTGCAACAAGCAAGTATGCACTCGACAGAGTGCACTTCTAGTTTTGGTCTATTTTTAGTGCTATATAAATAAAGATTGATTCTATCATCTTGTCTTTAGCGTAAATATAAATAATGTTTTTGCTACTCACCAATACAAAGGTTGCTTGTGTTATTATAGAAAGCCTACTTTCCGTGGTGGACACACTCTGACCCCCCCCCCCCCCACCACACGTATAAAATGCACTTTTTGGCCAGAAAGGCCAACTCCACTGGCTCCCCATCAAATACTGCATCGACTTCAAGATCCTTCTCCATACATTCAAGGCCATTCATAACCTCGCCCCCCCCCCATACCTGTCTGACCTTGTCCACATCAACATTCCCACCCGGTCTCTTAGGTCTGCCTCCTCCATCACTCTGAAAGTCCTCCCAGCCCGTCTCTCCACCATGGGGTCAAGAGCTTTCAGCCGCTCTGGCCCTCACCTCTGGAACGCCCTCCCCCTGATATCACCATATTCCAAACTCATCTCAAAACCCACCTGTTTAGACAGGCTGAAGGCTGACCTTTGTTGTTTTCTGCTGCAAGCTGTGCCTTAGTTTTGTTTTGTTAACAGTGTTTTTGTTTTAACTGTTTTTTAACCTGTATGGCGATCTTGAGTCCCCTGAAAGGCGCCTTATAAATAACATTTATCATTATTATAAAAATGTTACTCTGCTGCGCCCTCTACTGATATAAGTATAACGTCTCTAACGTTTATAACAAACCAAACCGTTTGAAAATCGGTTGAAAATTGAGCAAGTTATGGTTATTTAAAAAGTACATGCCCTATAGACACAGTGTTATGCTGCCCCTCGGTAAGATGGCTGCCACGTAGCAACGTCACTCTCCATTGGCCAGAGCACAGGTGAGCCATCTAGCTTTAATATGTCTATGATCTGTATCTCAACGGAAGGCAACATGGAGGCAACGGGAGGCGATTTTGGCCACAGCTTTCCCGAGATTCCTTGTGAAACTTAGCAGAAGCAAAAGGCACGAATGGAAGGGGACGTTCGGTAGGCCAATACGAGGCGCCACTATGGTAGACATGGCTGCCAGTTCCCACCTGACGTTGTGTGGGAGTTCAGACTGAACGAGACCGCACCGAATAACCGCCAGCTTACACAACATCTTCAGCCTAGGACTTAATTCTAGGACATACAGATCATCACTGTAACCTCCAGAGAGGATGATACGATCTCCCACAATGCAAGGCAAGAAGAAGATGTGTTCAGGAAAGCGTTGGTCTCCGTGTTAAACACTCTCATGGTGTTGTGGTAATGATGCTGCCCATACCCTCCAAATACAAACATCTTTGTCCCGATGATGGTAGCAGAGTGACCTTCTGAAGCAGTTCCTCTGGTGTTAATTACAGACCAGACCATTGTGCCGGTGTCCAACTTGTAGGTGTCATTAGTCCATTTAATCAGCTCGGTGCATCCTCCATGGATAAACATGACCTTCCCCAAGACACAGGCCGAGTTGGCCAATCAATTAAGGAAGCCGATGACTGTTGATCTCCTAATATGGCAAACGTAATCCTCCCGCGTTTAATACACAACAGAATCCTGGACACTGTTGGTCAGTGTTGATGAAAGATGTCAACAAAAATATCATGAAATATCATCTGATCAGCTCCAGATATTATTATAGATGGACAAGTAATTAAACCCCTCTTTTTCTTCTTAGAATTGCTAAAAACAATGCACAAGTATACTTAGTATTGATTATATTGATTATTTCCATTGCTCAACGATTCGATGCAGATTATTTCCAATGCAAAACGATACGATACAAAGTCAGAACGATGCGTTATGATATTTGCTGTTTACATATCGATATACTTCATTTTTTTTTTTTTTTTTTTTTAATTGATACGTCGATACAGGTTACTTATTATGTTACACCCCTAATGATACGCCTTTCTTTGGGTACATCCAGATATACGCGACAAGGGGCGGCAGGAGGAGCCTCTTCCTTCCTAACCCACATGGGCCCAAAATAACGGAAACGCTTTGCCTGCAAGTTGCAGCGTCGGTGGAGCTTCATTTCCATCCACCAGCTGTTTACCATTCTGGATGGGAACCCCTATTGGTGTTATAAGCATTATGTTATACTTTAGCTGTTGAAAAATAGCAGATTTACAAGCTCATAGCGCGGCACAGCTTGTAGGTGTGAAAAGTTGTGAAAGTTGTGAAAATGTGGCGCAAATCTTTGAATATATATATTTTTTAACTCAAATATTTTCTTCCGGGGGGGCGTCCGTGGCAAAATACAGATAATTCTGGGGGTCTTTGACATGAAAATGGCCAGGGTTGGTTCCATTCACACCACACTGACCATAATCCTGTTAGACCCACATCCACAGGTGTCAGAAAGATGACTGCATGATTGAGTGATAGCCTGCCTGGGGGCTTGTTTGCATTGTGGTCCAATCAAACGGATAAAAACAGGCTTTAACCCATTTAGGCCTGATGTCGAAATTAAAATAAATGTCTTCTGAAAGTTTTCTGAAATACCTCATGTTTCTATCGGTGGTGCTCAATATTTCATGTCAAGGACCCCAAAGATTATATGTAATTGGCCAGGCACCCCCCCAAAGCAAAGATTTGAGTTAAAAAAAATGGCGCCATGATTTTTCAAAAATAGCAATCTACAAGCTCTTGAGCTTCTAGAGCTGCTATTTTACAACTTTTCAACACCTTGTCGCGTATATTTGCTTGTACACTTTCACACAAAACCCCTGGGATGTTGACCCCAATCCACACCACAAACCACCACAGTCCTGGTCAGAGCCAAATCCACAGCTTCACTTCCGTACACTTGCCCTACAGAGCCAGTGTGTCATGGTTCCATCCTGAGCCCCTCCCTGTTTGCCCATGATTTCCTCTGCCTCTCCCAAGTCCTGCTCCTCTGACCCTGATTGCCCTGAGTGCCATCACCTGTGGGGACCAGCTGAGCCAGGTTGGGTGATGAGCTCCAGTGACTATTTAAACTCTGCCTTGTGTAGCATACTGTTCAGTGCTGGATCTTAAAGGCGTAGTGAAACGGAAATGGTGGACATTTTATTTTGAAGTTTCAGAACCAATCAGATGGGCGATGGGACGGTAGCTAGGGACGGTAGCTATGCTATAGAGCGTCGCAGACCCGGAAAAAGAAATCGCCGTTCATTTTCTCATAGGCATTTCTTTAAAGTATTTATTTAAAGACGGTTACGCCGCGGACAAAGCCAACTCGGATCGTGACAAATCATGACAATGAACACAATATTTTGGGCCGATCAAATCATTAGAAAGAAGAAAATAAAGGCAGGAGACAACACTATTTGTTTTGTTTTTCTTCTTATAAATTATTTGATCGGCCCAAAACATTGTGTTCATTGTCATGATTTCTCACGATCCGAGTTGGCTTTGTCCGCGGCGTAACCGTCTTTAAATAAATAATAAATAAATACAAATACTTTGAAAATCCGATATGAGAAATGCATTGCATTTCATTTCCTGGGCCACTGGTCGTTCTGAAAGGGGGAGGGACTGCGACGCTCTATAGGCAGCGCATGGTGTGTGTTTGTTTACAAGTCAGATAGACGGCCATGCTGTACCAGTTTACTGTTATTTATTTCTACCCTATAATGTTTTCAGATACATATTTTAGCTTGATGATTAAGTTGAAACCGAGTAATACACTGTCTGGATGTTATCTTGAATGGGAATAAAAGGATTTCTGAAATCAGTAGCAGCTGTGCTGGACGGATGCGGAGATATGGGGAATTAAACGGGTGAGCTTCATTTTTATTGGCTTTTATCGATGTGGGCCTTGACACAGCATCACGCAGCATGTTTTCGTTTTCAGGAAGTAATAAAAAAAACATTTTTTATGAACTTTTGATATAAAAACAAACTAATTAGAATTTGCCAATTTATTTGGCATCCATTGTTAGGTATGCCCATATGATGACCACGGATATGCCATTTACCAAGTAAAGTCAAGTTTATGTGATCTTCTTCAGCTGCAAACTGTGACACGGTACAGGTGTCTAAGAAAGATGACTGCATGATTGAGTGATTGAATACTGTATCAACACGTTGAAAAGTTTAACAGTACGCCTTAACGGGATAACACAACACATCAGAACAGCCTGCATGCCTGCATACGAGCTTGTAGATCGGCTATTTTCAGCTTGACCTATACTGGAAGTTGTCAGTATATTTAGTCTTAGTTTTAGTCACCATAGCATAGTTTTCATATAGTTTCCATGTAGTTTTCGTCAGTGAAAGAATGTAGTCGACGAACATTTTTCGTCTAAATCAACACTGGACACTACAAAGGCAAGCTGACTATCTAGAAATGAATTCACTGAACAAGATCATCACAAAGACAAGCTGACTCTATAGCTGTAGAAACCAAGCTATTGTCCTTCATCCTGCGTGAAGCACATTTCTGGCACTGTGTGGACCTTTCTCCGTCCAACAGGAAGTAAAGAGCGTTATTAGGTCATTGCACAGCGACGTGAAGCGACCCCTCTCAGGTTCCACCGTGTCAACGAGCTGCCAAACATCTGGGTTCAATGACATCATGCTGTTCAATGACATCATCTGGGTTAAATGACATCGTGACGTGACAACACTATTCTGTTATGATGTACACTGTCCTACAAAGCCAACATGTGTTGTAGGTAGGTAGATAGATACACAATATGTAGCCTATCTGTGGTACAGAGTCAAACTAAATGTAATGCTTCAAATCTTACATTCCAAGCGCTTTCCAAGGGGGGGGGGGGTGGTTGATTATTTGGGGGGGTCACGGCCCTAAAAGGTTGTGACCTAGGTCTAATAAGCCACATGGGTGCGTGCGTTGATGCTCGGTGTGTGTGACAGAGGTATATAGCTAAAAGCAACGGTGGATGTATTGGACGCCTTTAGGATCAAATATGACGGTTCTTTCAAAGCGCAGTACAAAACAAAAACTAAATATGTAATGAATACTGCACTGAACCAAACGATAAAGTGACACACTCTAAATGCCTCAAAGGATATATCCATTACTATACTCTAGTGCACAAGCTGTATCCTGTGATAATGTTACGGTTAAGGTGTTGTGTACGTGCTGCCCTACAAACGGCAAAGGGCAGTAACAACAACAAAAAACTACCGGTAATCATGATACATTTAAAGGCCTTTCAACTGGTCAGCCAAATGAGATGTCGGCATACAAGTATTTACACTAATTGCGTATCTATTCTCGAGGTGAATGTTTACCCCCCCAAAAAACCACAAAGGTTAATTTATTTGACCTTTGGGATACACAGATAAGTCAGTGTTTCCGTGGAGTTGTTATGTGCCGGTTGGTTGACCCCCATAGCGTACATACAAGCTTTTTGTGTTGTTAAGATATTCCAGTGTTTTCAAAATGTGTTCCAAGAGTTTATAAGCAGCATACAGCTTGTAGACAGCCTGACGCATAATGGACGGGCTCATGTGGTTAAACAGCTTTTGAAGCTATATATTATATATATTAAGTCATTTTGCTCGGGACCCCCCCTCAAGGACCCCTGGGGGGGGGGGTCCTCTGACACTTTGGAAGCCACTGGCGTATTGAGTTTCTGCTGCTCTAACACAGGGGTGTCCAAAAGGAAGATCGCAAACCACCAGTAGTGTGTGTGTGTGTGTGTGTGTGTGTGTGCCAGGAACCAGGAACTAACCTATGGCAGTATAGTTCCCAAACTTTCTCATGTCAAGGACCCCCAAATTGACACTAATTAGCCCCGCAGACCCTCATTTGAAGAGATATTCCAGGGACCCCCATAAGAGAAGATTTTTACGGCTCTAGCAGTTATTCTCAACCTCGTTTCATTTCAAGGACCCCCAGTTTTACATGTATATTAGTCTATACAGACCCCAATTTAATGCATTTCTATATCTCTGGGACTCTCTGGGAAAAATCTAGAGTGTACAAAATTTTGTTCAATGTGTACACTCTCAGAGTTACAGACCCATATGGGACCCATATCTTTCCAAACTATCATTTATCTGGGGACCCCTTGGAACTCCCTCAAGGACTCCTGAGGGCCTCACGGACACCACTTTGTGAACCAACTCACCTATATGGACACCAGCCTGACTGTTCTCGTGCTCCATTAAACTCACCTATGGACACCAGCCGGACGTTCTCGGTCTCCAGGAACTCCAGCGCCACTGACACGTTGTCCAGCCTCATCTGCCTGAAGGTGGGCCTGGCGTGGAACTTGCGGCACATCTTCTTGTTGCTCAGCACCTCCAGCAGGGCGATGAGCGTCAGGCCATCGTTCAGGTCGTGCTGCAGGTCGCCGATCTGGCGTTGGTGGCGTTGGCGGCTGCAGCGTCGGAGGTGCTCGTTGCACCAGCGCGTGAACGTGTTCTTCTGGATCTTCTTCCAGGCGGCGTCCTCGGACAGGTTGCTCTCAGCCGCACCCACGCTGTCGTGCTGCTCCGGCGGGAACACCTCGGCTCGATGATGCTGCTGCTCGCCTCCCGATGAGGACGCCATCGTGGTGGTTGTCCTGGTGGGGGGGCGCGCTGCTGCGCTGCTGAAGCCTGCACGTACCATGTGTGTGTGTGTGTAGTATCCACAACGACGCGGGATTGTTTAGCGGAATGACAGCGATCTGCTCTGTAGCGCAGGCAGGGGCTTTTTAAAGGCAGGGGCCAAGCAGGACGATGCGAGGGAACATGAGACGCTGAAAACCTCAACACAAGTTCAGCTCCGGTTTTTTTGAGGGGGGGGGGTGGTTGGGAGGAGGGACAAAACACCCACCCCACCCCCCCGTTCTATTCCTCCGCTGCTATCTTCAATAAAAACAGTGCGGAGGTCGCGGAACAATTACACCAAGGAGGAAAGCACAATGCACACACAGGGTGAAACACCGAGGCAGCACAATGCACATAGGGCATGAAACCGGATCCTCTCAAATATGGAGTGTTGTCACCGCCATATGGAGCCTTTTAACCCATCCACACCGGGACAAGAAGAATCTGTCACTTTTTAGATTTGAGCTTTTAAAAAAATGCATGATTTCATAATACTTTGGTGGTTATTCAAAAATAGCAGATCTGTACAGGCTCATAGCGTAGTGTCACTTTGTGCTGCCGCGGTGCTATGACCTTGTAGATCTGCAATCTGCTTGAGAAGTTGTGAAAACTGTGGGCAAATTAAATTTGAATATGCATTTGAATATGCTTTTTTTTGTTTTGTTTTTTGTGGACATTCTTAACTCACTTGTCCGGTGTCTCTGGAACAACACATTTTGAGATGGGGGGGGTGGGTGCGCAGCCAAATCCATCTCATTTCCAGGGGTCCAGGGTCATTGACATGAATGGTTTAAGAACAACTGAAACATACGTTTTTTTCAGAAAACTGTTAAAGATTCAGAAGACTTGCAGGCAGGTCTTAATGGGTTAATGGCAATATAGTGTATGTACATATACCCCCCCTCCCCCCCTTAAAAAGAAGAAGAAAGAAGCAGGTTGCGATGACATCATTGGTGGGGGGACTGTGCGATATTAGAGCGGTCTAAACCAATGGGATTCAGTAAGAGTATATTCCGGAGCCTGGAGGGAGTTATAGAATCTGATCCCCCCATCTATCCGAGAGGGCCCCATGCCAAACTGACTTCATCCCTCACACCTCCTGCCTGTGTGTGTTTTCACATGATTCTTTGTTGCGCACGAGAGAATGTGATGTTATTACACGTCCTTAAGTTTCTCCTGTTGCAGAATGACTCATGCAGAGGGATGTATGTCATTGGTTGGGGGCAGGGGGGGGGGGGGGTGGGTGGCAGGGGGGGGGGGGTGAGAAATCCCCAGAAGGTATCAGAAAAAAATATCTGATACCTTCTGGGGATTTCTCCCCCCCCCCCCCTGAGTATTTAATGTGTTTTCTGCCACGTGAAGTGGTGAAGTGCTGAGAATCTAAACGTTGGCGTGTATAACAGAAGAGAACTCTGCCGGCTTGGTGGTGGTGTCACAAGTGACCGCAGACTGGAGATTGGATGGACATTACATAATGACTGTGGCATCCACATCTGCTTGGACTAGAACATGCATGTTGTGGAGAGGTGGAACGCAGAACTTTATCATGCAATACATATTCCTCCATGCTCTGTGTGTGTGTGTGTGTCTGTGTGTGCGCATATGGGGGGGGGGGGGGGATAGGAAAGGAGAGGAACATAACTAAGACAAATTCAAAGTTATGGTCACCGAGCTATGGCCATTTGTTATGAAGTGGTGTAACACTGCTGTATTGCCCCTTATGTACGTGTGCAATTTATTTATGTATTTATTTATTGCTGTGACTATTCTCATAATCCAAACTCCTGAAAAGCGTGTTATACGGATATGGAGAAGCGGTGTCTGCTCGGGGCCCCTGACTGCATGGTGTGACTATTCTCATGCCACACCCCTGAGCAGTGTTTGTGCCGATTAGAGCACATTTCATATATATGTGTGTGTGTGTGTGTGTGTGTGTGTGTGTGTGTGTGTGTGTGCGTGCGTGCGTGCGTTATCACAAACACTCAAACCTGGCCATTTGTTGCCAATGGCATTCAATGTTTGTGTTATAGGACAATGTTTGTGTTTACACAAACCCTCAAAGCTGGACATAGGAGTTAGGAGGGGCTATAGCGCACCTCAAAAACTAACTTTTAAGAAGCAGTGAAAATAGCATATCTACATTACAAGCTCGTGAAGTGTTGTGAGCTTGAAGATCGTCTATTTTCACTATATGGTCCCAGAGAGATCAAGATCAAATTTCTCTTTTTTTTGGGGTCACGGGCTAAAACGTTTTGGGACCACTGCTACAGTCTATTTTGGGAGACACTTTATAATCACCAATACCTTGTTAATGTTTTATCCATGCAAGATTCTAGCAACCAATATTTTTCACCCAGTGTCAATGTAATCCCGGTCACTACACTCGTTGCTCAACCTGGGGAGAGCAACGGACTGACCTCATGCTTCCTTCTATGCACAAGGAGTCCGGTCGTTTCATAACTGGGGGTACCCATTTGGTCAGACTTAGCACACGCGCAACCTTTTGCGGGTTTTCCGCGTTTTTTTTGCTGTCTCTGCAGCTCTTTTTATTGTTTTCTTCCTCTCACCACCCTATACTACTGCACCCCTGAATATTAGGCAGGGAAAAATAACTTAACTGGTTCAACACTGGTGGAAAACAGGCCCTAGGGTATGGGCGCGCCGGGAACGCATGTGCCCAATTTGAAGTCGCGGTGAGGCGAACGGTTCTCGAGTTACGTGGATTAGAGACGTACACACGTACGTACGCACAGAGACGTCATGTGGTGCATTTATTGTAAGATATGTTTGTAATGTTTATCCATTTGACAGTTTAACCTTTCATCCATAAGGGGGCGCTTGGCATGTCAGAATACTAGTAACACCACTGAAGAAAAGGTCCTGAATGTCAGTTTGTTATGTGTTGTCAGCGAAGCATGTAGATTAATTCTGCATTGATTCATGTGTTCCTATCAAGAGAATTCAATAAACCAGTCTTTGGAGTTAAAGCAGTGCTTTGTGGATCAATTCCAAAACTTTACAATGTTCATTGTCTCCACCAGGCCGAAGGCATGGGGGGAGAGTATGTTTTGCACTCCGTCCGTCTGTCCGTGTGTGTGTGTCCGTGAGCAGCTAATCTCCGGCACCGTTAACCCGGTCCATGCGAAATTTTGCACACACACTCCCTGGATGCCAACGATGAACCTCTGGCCCAAAATTCCCAGAACGGCCTGTTATAGCGCCACCAGGAGGCCGCTTTGTGCAAAACAAGTTTTTGCACAGTACACCTACAGATTTTGTCCAAACATCGCGCAAATTGGTACACAGTCTCTCTAGAGCCATTCAACGAAACGGGTCTTTCAGATTTCTCAGACTCCATCCTGATTGGTTAAGATTGGCTTCCAAAGTTCACAGGAGTGCTCAGTTTCAAACAAAATGCTGCAAATCATGAACACATCGCGTGATTTCCGTGAAATTGTGCACGCACATTCCCACTAGGCCGAGGAAGAAATGCCACATGAACAATTTCAACTCAGCCTCAAGGTGGCGCTATAACTGGCCGAAAAGTGTTTTTACCTCTAACTGCACGGATCTGTGGATAATTTACTTTTGTTGCCCTTTTATCCAACCACAAGATGAAGGCAAGCTGCAATGTCCTACATTCCTATCCTGGTGGAGACCTGTGCCCAGAAGGGCACTTTTTCTAGTTATGATTGTAATTATGAATAGAATACTCACACTGTGTCTCAACCTGCCTACCTGTGACACCATTGGTAGGCAGTGTTGGTCATTTCACATAGGATTTCCAAAATATGCTTAAATTTTAACTTTCAAATTTCAAGGCTGTAACTTCTGGCCTTAGTGTATGGGCGCTGATGACGTGGGGAAGAGAACACAGCCCCCCCAGCGCCCAAGACCCTGGTCTGGTCAGATAGACACCCTCCCAAACCCTGGTGGTCTGGTTTGGTCTAGTCTCACGTTGCCAGACTGTTGCCTCTCGCAATTTTCAAATGCTTCTGGCATACAGTCTGGAGCAATGGAAGCTCTGATCATGAGTAAAATATAAATGCTTCCATCATACAGTCTGGAGCAACGGAAGCTCTGATCATGAGTAAAATATAAATGCTTCCATCATACAGTCTGGAGCAACGGAAGCTCTGATCATGAGGAAAATATGAAGTGGAGCCTCCTCCCCACTTCCGTTTCGTCTTTACAGTCGCGCAAATTCAACCTAATATAAATAGAAATCATCCAATCATATAAAGCTTGTTGCTTAGCAGAAAAGGAAATAAAAATATTTCAGGAGGTGTAGTTCCAGACTCTATAGACGAATTCAGAAACGGGTCTCGTTTTCTCCAAAGTTGAATGTTGGAGCAGCCATAAACTACACAGGTTCATTCTGATGCTCTGGGCATCTTTGTAAATATAGTGTTAGTAAAAAGCAGGTAAAAGAGTAACGTTTGAGCAGACTAACATCAGTCACTCTACCATTCAGTGTAGTAGAAGAGGTGCAGGTTTAAACCGCAGCTATATCGGCTCCGCCTACAGGAAATACGTAAGCTGCGACCATGAGACCCATTTCTGAATTAAGCAATATTACACGAGAGGGTGTGGTTTAACGTCATTATTGCCACGACAGTGACGCAGTCAGGAACGAGACGAAGTAGAGTTCCGCAAGCATCACTGAAGTTACCCTTAAAACTAAGAAAATAGCTGAAAAATATATTGTTTTTAATGACAGATGTAGTCACTACAACCACAAATGTCCCAAGAAACTAGCTAGCCTAGCCACTGAGTTTGCTAGCGCTCTGGGAAAACAGAGCAGCTGAATTCTTTGTTTTGACATGGTGAATGGTGCTGGTTTGATCCACGGCTAGAAGGCTGTTTCAACCAATCAGATTGCTTCCTCGAAACGACCTGTTGTATAATTTGTCTATATAGCACTCAGAGATTGTGGAATAGTTGTCTGGCTACGCGAGACTAGGTTAGGTCTGGTCTGGATGAAAAAGATGGAAATCCCAACACCGTACACACACACGGAAGGAGTTGGACTGTACAAACAAACGACTGCTGAAAATAAGCTGCAACCATGAGATTCATCTTGTTTAATAATAGACCACACTTACATTTTTAGACCAGTTAGTCATAATCTGAAGTTCTGAACCCAAGAAAAACTATAGCTTTCCATCTGTTTACAAAATACATTTCTCACGAGTATTTACATGGGAATAAAGCAATGTACAAATTCAATACATTGCCGTCAATTAGAAGATCGCTCATGATCAAGAAGAACAGATGATTTCATGTCATTAATGTAAAACTAAATATTACTTCCCCCCCAAAAAGTAGTGAAGGGACACATGGTTGAGATTTGACCTAGAAGGAGCACTTCACCCATTTTAAACATTATCTGTCCAAGTCCTCCAGTGATAAACGTCTGTGGAGAATGTCTGAAGAGTGCAAACTGACTGTGGAGAGTGGACTGACTCAGTAATGGCAAATGGAAGGTGTGGGGCATAAGGCTGGGGTTGCTATGGCAATCAATTGGCCCGTGGCAGAGCCTGGACATTGAACAGGTGTGGGGACTTAGGCTCATTAGGTCCACCGGCAGAGCCTGACCAGAGCCTTTTGTGGCGGTTCTGGACAACCGTGTATCCGACCGAGTCAAGGCCGGGCACGTGTGTGATGAAATTGAAGTGACGGCGAGGCGAACGGTTCTCAAGTTACGTGGATTACAGTCGCACACACGTATGTACGTACGTATATATGTACACACAGAGACGTCATGTGGTGCATTTATTGTAAGATATGTTCATCATGATTGTAATTATGAATATAATACTCACACTGTGTCTCAACCTGCCTACCAGTTACACCACTGATAGGCAGGTTTGGTCATTTCAAATAGGATTTCCAAAATATGCTTGCATTTTAACTTTCAAGGCTGAACTATTTCTATGTAATTCTATCTTCTTGGGAGTCCCCATCAATGATGTCACTGGTAGTTCAGATGAACTGTCCCACAGCCCACCAATGAGACGCAGAGTTAGTAGACATAAATAGTGCCATATTATTATGACGGACCAATTATACGAAGATACGTTTGAAAATGGGTGCAAATCTTCTTTAACTATAGACATGGTTTGATTAGTGTTACATCAATCCCATAAATGACATATCAACATATATCAATTCATAATATAATACAGTTATGCATATATATTATCATAGCGTTAAGAGTGGTGGGCACTGACATCATATTCACATCGGCTGCATTTTAGTGAGAACATAATCAACAAATACCATCAGTAATACATACTTTTTGTTCTTAGTTCTGTAAATTCTACCCACAAGTACATTCCCATTCGCATAATAAGGACAGACTGGAGTTAACATGTCTGGTGGTAAGTACTGTAGCTGCAATTGTATTATGTTATAATTGTTTATTGATACATGAATCATGTGCATAAAGGAGATTATTATTATATTACTGCTAGTCATAGAAAATGTAATATGCTATTGCTAGCGATACAAGTAACGGTATACGCTTCATATAAATTTCTGTCTGTATGCATAACAAACGTATGCTGCATACTAGGCCTGTTTGGACTACAGACGATGGATAATATCAAAGGAGCCGATACATAAACATAAACCTGCCCTTATATGAATATGGATACTATAGCATTAGTCACCCTGCTCACTGTCTGTCCCAAGCCCCCAGTAAGGCTATCCAACGTTGAAGCTGCCACTACCTACTGGCGAAATGTGGAATTGCAGCACTTTCATGGAGGTGGACGGACGTTCATGACGTCACGTTCGTAAACCCGGACCTCAAAATTGAGGTCCGGGGCTAGGCTAGGCTAAACTTCCGCTCGCTCGAGCCATTGAGTTATAATTATACTTCCGGCAGTCCTCCGGGTGCTTCAAAACGCCACTGAGCAACTTCCACTGAAATTACTTTTATTACTCTATGGTCTGTCCTCACTGCTTCACTAATTGTTCAGTCAAAACATGGTGAACTAATAACAGCTATGTCTTGCCTGGGCTTTAAATGAGCTGAGCGGTCACTTTTTAATTATTTCATTTAATCAAAGGTGCACAGTATATTTGCTCTAATGTATATGCTCCTTTGACTTTTTTTTTTTTAATTTCATCTATTATATTCTCTAATTGTTTTTAAAGTGCATTGTTGCACTCTGTATGTTTTTTCTTCTGTAAAAAGCACTTTGAATTGCCTTTGTGTATGAAAGCCATATAAATAAAATTGCCTTGCTTTCCATCTAAACACAATAAGGACACTAGTAGTCACCCTGTTGTCTGTCTGTCTGTCTGTCTTCTCTGCTTCCAACTAAACAGCATAAGGACACTAGTCACCCTATTGTCTGTCCTATCTGCTTCCATCTACACATCACCAGAGCAACAAACCACACACCATGCATCTTTCCCACTAAGAGTTTTCTCTCCACAGGCAGTACGGACACTGAACAGCTGATGGACCCATATGCACTACACATACTGTAGTTACATATGTACTGTAATGGCATGCTATCCTGTATACTGGATATTATTTCTGTGT